>NC_136470.1:55475769-55785073 GCF_902686455.1 Sciurus vulgaris | reverse complement strand
TTCCACAGTGGAAACTATCAGAGAAGGACTTAAGAATGTGCATACTAAGGGCTCAGGATATAGCTCAGTTGGTACAGTGCTTGCATTGCAATCACAATGCCCTGGTTCAATTGCAGCACCGCAAAAGAAAAAAAAAAAAAAAAGAATGTGCTTTCTAAAACTGATCTGCCAGGGAATGGACAACTTCAGGAATGACATTAGACAGAAAATACAAGAAATGAAAGATCACTTCAATAAAGTCAGAGAAATTGTGAAAAATAATCAAACAGAATCCTTTGAAATGATACAATCAATAAACCAAATAAAAACTTCAGTGGAAAGTATAACCAATAGACCAGACTGCTTGGAAGACAGATTGTAGGCAATGAAGACAAAACTTATCATCTAGAAAAACAAGTTGACCATGTAGAGAAGAAGTTGAGAGACCATGAACAGAACTTCCAGGATATATGGGATAATGTGAAAAGACGGAATTTAAGATTTTCCTGTGAGAGATGAGGGCAAAGAGATGAAAGTCAAAGGAATACCACAAACTATTCAATGAAATCATCGGAAAACTTCCAAAACATAAATAATGAAAAGGAAAATCAAATAGAGGAGCTTGCAGGGACACCAAATTGTCCCTGCAAAACTACAGCAGACCCACATCAAGGCACATTGTAATGAGAATGACTAACATAAAGAATAGAGATAGAATCCTAATGGCCATGAGAGAAAATGATCAAATTACATTTAGGGGGAAACCAATTCAAGCCTCAGCTCACTTCTCAACCCAGATCCTCAAAGCTTCCATATCTTGGAATAATATATTTGAAGATCTGAAAAAAAAACAAAAACAAAAAAAAAAAAAAAACCTAAATGATAACCAAGAATTTTGTATCCAGCAAAATTAAGCTTCAGATGTGAAAAAAATTTAAAAGAATTCACAACTAGAAAACCTGCACTATACAACATTCTCAACAAAACTTTACACCAAAAATACAAAGAACTCAATCAATAGATGGCACAAGTAACTGAACAGACACTCTACAGAAGAAGATATAGAGGCAATTAATAAAGATATGAAAATGTATTCAACATCTGTAGTAATTAGAGAAATGCAAATTAAATCAACTCTAAGATTCATCTTACTCTAGTTAGAATGGCTACTATCAAGAACACAAACAATAATAGATGCTGGAGAGGATATGGGGAAAATGGTACACTTCAATATTGCTCATACTCATAGATTTGCAAACTAGTGCAGTCAGTCTCAAAATCAGTGTGGATAAGCCTCAGAAAACTTGGAATGGACCCACATTTTGGCCCACTTATCCCACTCCTCCATTTATACCCAAAGGACTTTTAATTAGCATACTAGAGTAATGCAGCCTCATCAATGTTTTTAGCTGCACAATTCCCAATAGCTAGATTGTGGAACCACCTAGATGCCCTTCAACAGATGAATGGATAAAGAACCTGTGGCATATATACACAGTGGATATTATTCATCCATAAAGACCAATAATACTATGGCATTAGGAGATAAATGGTCGGAATTGGAAAATATCATGCTAAGTGAAATAAGCCAATCCCCAAACAACAAAGTCAAATGTTTTCCCTGATAAGTGGAAGATGATATATCATGAGGGTTGGGGTGTGGGGGATGAGAGTAGATGGAGGAACTTTAGTTTGCGCAGTGGGAAGTGAGAGGGAGGGGATATGAAAAATGGTAGAGTGAGACAGACATCATTTCCCTATGTACATGTAGGATTATACCAATGGTATGTGTCTACATTGTCCACAACCATATAAATGAAATAATGTACTCCATTTGTGTACAATCAATCAATATGCACTCTGTAAAAATAAAGAAAATAAAAATAAATTCTTCCCTTCTTTAAATACAAAAATAAGAAAAACATTTTAAAATTTTCTTTCCCCTATGGTTTCTGAATGTAAACACAAAGGATAAACGATGTATTTGGGAAAAGTTAGCTGTACTTTTATTCTTATTAACATCAGAGTAGAACAACAAAGTCTGCACAGGATTTCTAACTACTAAAAATCTCATTGAAAATATTCTCCTGTAAGAGAAAGAAAAAAAATATATAAATAGTATCATCATATCATATTTCCCAGGCATTTAATCAGATTCTTGAAAAGAATAACGTCACAGAAAATCACTGGTACAAAGAAGTAGAAATAAACTTGTCACAATTTAAATACTTAGGCACATCAATGAAGACACAAGTAAATACCATTAGAACCACTCCTAAAATTGATTGTAATTATCTATGAAAAAAATTGAGAAAAAAAATTAAGAATAAATAGAAAAATTCTTGTAAAATATATTAGTTTGTAGGGGTCAAACATACTTTGTTAAGGCATATAATATTCAGAACTACTAAAGACTTTCGATTTCTTCCTTTAACCATTAGGTGGAACACAACTCAGAATTATATTTTCTAAGAAGTTTGCATAAATAAAAATAATTCACTATGTATCACACAAAGTTCATTATTCACTCTGTATTACAGAATACTCTCATAAACTTTTCTACTTTTGTCATTTATGACAAAGATCCTTCTGACATCATGAAAAGTCATATCAGTTTCCATAACAATAAGCAAACCATTCACCTAAGTCTTCTATATAGAAAAAGATACAGACACACAGATGAAACACTGCTTGTTATCTAAGACTTGGGCATTTCGGAAAATTCTACTAACATAAGCAAACAGTACATCAAGAAATTCTTTAAAAAATATAAAGAAACAACCAATTTCTTCACCTTCTGTGAGCTCAATAAAGCCAGAAGTAGACATAATCATGTTAAATTTAAACATATGTCTTAGATTGTCTGAGATAGTTCTCGTTTCCAATTTGGGGAAGGGGGGGAAGGAGGGGTGAGGGAAGGGATACTGGGGATTTAACCCAGAGAGATTTTACCACTGACCTACATCTCTAGCTTTTTGAGTTAGAGTCTCTCTAAGTTGTTTTAGGCCTTGCTAAGTTGCTGAGGTAGGTCTTGAACTTGTGATCCTCCTGCCTCAGCCTCCTGAGTCACTGGGATTACAGGCATGTACCATCACACCTTGCTGAGGGGCATGTTTTTAATAGCACCCCCTTCGATTCTTAATTTTCCCTGTCTGGATGGTAAACTACTGTGGTGACTACAATGAGATTTGACTGTGAATATAGTTCTTCAAAAGCCTTAACCAGGCATGCTTGTAAACCCAGCTCCAACACAGGTGGAGGTAGGAGGATTACAAATTCCAGGAAAGTCTTGGCAACTTTGGAGACTGCTTCAAAATAAAAAAATAAAAAAATAAAAAAATAAAAAAGGACAAAAAAGTGGGGAAGTAGCTCAGTGGCAGAGAGCCCCTGGATTCACGTCCCATACCACAAAAATTTAAAAAGGGCCTATTCTTCATTCCCAAAGTATCCTACATATAAAGCTCTCAAACTCTCATCTAAGATAATGCAATATGGGATACCTTGCAGAGAATGTGTACAATATTAATTGCCTATGCAGAAAAATTTCTTTTATTTAACTCTTGTTAACCACATATTACCTTACTTTAACCAAAACAGAGCAAAAGGACCTCTCTGCACACAGCAGCAATCTCTGCTTCATCCATACATATTTGTCTTAAGATATCTGTAAGCGTCCCACCAGAAAGTTACTCCATTATTACAAACAAATCTTCTCCTAACCAGTAATTAAAAACAGACCAGAAAAAACATATTCACATTTTTATTTTTCTAAACATGTGGCACTCAATGTTCAAGAGTTCAAATGAGTTATTATGAACACATAATAATTTATTGTTATTATAAATTATTAACTGGTCGGTGTTGGTTACTTTCTAAGAGAATGAGCAAAACCATTGTTTTTATTCAATTCTATTGCCATTACAGGTTGCCATCAAACAGATGAACCTAAAGAGAGAGTCAGGGAAGGAACTGATAGTTAATGAGATCTGGGTAAAGGAGGAATTAAGGCATCCAAATATAGTAAATTTCATAGACAGGTAAATATGTTTGAGGTTTTTATAACAATGGGATAAAAATGTGGAAATTTGTAATCTCATGGCTTGATTGAGGCTGCCTATTTCAAAGTGTCAACACTGAGAAGTAAACTTAAGGGAGAAAGAGGTGAAAATAGCACATTCCAAATGAGATGGTGCTTTTGTGACAAGGACATTACTTGGTAAGTGAGAGAAGGTAGGTAAATGAAGGACATTACTGATGGTGTGAATATTCATTTCAAATGATCAAAAGAAGAAACTTGAAGGAATGGTCAACAGGGATTCATGTCTTAACCCAGAGAGGTGACTGGCACACAATTCTGAAACTTTTAATTCAGTTTTTATTTCAAATGCTGTTCTTCTTGGGCAAATTGTATATGTCTATGAAAAGCTCAAGTGAGCTGAGTACAGTTGTGCATGCCTGTAATCCCAGGAGCTGGAAGGCTGAGGCAAGAGGATCATCAATTCAAAGCCAGTGTCAGTAAAAAAGAAAGGTACTAGGCAAATCAGGGAGACCCTGTCTCTAAATAAAGTTCAAAATAGAGCTGGGGATGTTTCTCAGCGTGTGAATGTCCTTGGGGTTCAATCCCTGGTCTGAGTCCCCCTTAAACAAAAGCTCATACAGTTTAGAAATTCATATTTACAAATCACAAAATACAGAATAGGAAAATAAGCATGTTATTCAATTTGTTAAAATGTGTCATATTTATGAACAAAAGTTGACTAGTAAAAAGTGGTAGCTGTGGTTGTATTAGAGCGTTACAGGTTATTTTCTTTCACATACACATTCATTTAGGATGATAAAATGATAATATATATTGAGACTTCAAACCTAATTGTGGGGCTGCATTCATAGAAATCAACTTTGAAGTACATTTTCCTTGGATAGTTGGCACATGCCTGTAATCCCAATTGTTCAGAAGCTGAAGCAAAAGAATCACAAGCTTGATACCAGTCTTGGAAACTCAGTGAGACTCTGTCTCAAAACAAAAAAGAAAAAGGGCTCAGTGAAAACTTAGTAAACCCGGGGTAAAGCAGGATGCAGTGGTGCATGCCTGTAATCCGAAGAAGAGGCTGAGACAGGAGAATTCCACATTGAAAGACAGCCTCAGCAAATTCCTGAGGTACTAAGCAACTTTGGAAGACCAAGTCTCAAAATGAAAAAAAAAAAAAAAGTTGCTGGGAATGTGGTTCAGTGCTTTAGTGCTCTTGGCTTCAATCCACGGTACCCCTTATAATCCAAAAAAATAAAACTAGAAAAAATAGCATGTCCATGAATAAAATGTTTGTGTGTTCAGATCTAAAATAACGTAACAGTGACTAGGGTGGTAGCTCAGTTGTAGAATGCTTAGGTAGCACATGTGAGGTACTGGGTTCAATCCTCATTACCCCATAAAAATAAATATTGATATAAAGGTTTTGTGTCCATCTAAAAATAAAAACATCCTTAAAATTGAAAAGAAGAATAATTAGAATATGAGAATGAAGTAAAAATGTAGCAGACTTTAAAATGTTTTAATATGATAATATGCAAAAGGCTATAAATCTTGATGTTGAAATAAACATTGTTGATTTCCACAATAGATTTTACACAAAACTAAAGAGCCAGTTGTAAGGCATAAAAAAAAATCACAACTCTTCAGAAATCAGGGTCCACTGGCAGTCCTTGGAGTTCTGCCTGTGCCCTGCACTGTGGCCACCACATCAGAGTCCACAGCAAGTCCCCCAGTAGTTCTCTCTCCCTGGCTCCATCTGAGGTCATTCCTACTAATAATCTCCCTTAGCTGCTGAGGAAGTTCACACTCAACTATGTGTTGAAAGACCTCAAGGTTTTGAGAAAAATGTAAAAAATATAAAATAAAATAGAATATAGGGCACAACATAGAAAGAAATATCCAGTGAGTTAAGTATTCTCATTTTTAAGGTAGATTTACAAATTTATTTTTCCAAAATATATGATGAGTACTATCTAGGTGAAAATCTTCATTTTATCAAATTAATTTCTCATAAAATATCTTAAACTCGAGGGATTTTTGAAATCATTGGTGAAAATCAAACACAAACAGCTGTTTTTAGAAACAGACATGCACACAAGCCCACACAGGGTCACGGGTCAATCACTCACTGATTCTGTATGAGCTAATCCTGGGCCAATGACAGGAGGTGCAGCCTCTTCATCCCCATCATCCTCCGCTCTCACTACTGCTGATGTTTCTGGTCCTTGGTGTTCAGCTGTGTTCATCACATGAGCAAGGAAGATTAAAAGGTTACAATGTAACCATTTCTTTGTTTTTAATCTACTTTAAGAAGTTATTATTTCATGAGCTAATGTTTATGTTTAAACCTTACTTGTAACAGTATCATCAATTAAAGAGTTAAGGGGATTTTAAGAAATAAAGAGAAGTAAGCATATGAATTAAAGGTATTTGAAAAAGATTCATGAGTACTATTTATATAAACATTAAAGAGTTATTTACCGGTGATGGCAAAATTTATTTTTGAAAGCAAAATACAAGCAGATTTGTCTTGGGTAACCTAAATTAGTAGAAGAATTAAAAGAAATAAATTAACTTACTCTACTGATGATCCAGAAGAGAAGCCATTCTTGTCTGAATATGAAAGAGAAAGAAAGCTAACAATTCAAGAAAGAAAACTTTTATATGACAAAAAGAAAAATAATATAAAAGAAGAGCAAGTGAAATTTCTGAAAATGATTTCATTTTAAGTAGAATAACTTCTTTATTAAAATGCCAGTAAAAGTAAATAATTGATATAAGACTCAGTGAATAACTCCCCAATGTTAATGAGTCCTCAAAATACATTTTAAAAATCCTGAATTGATAATTAAAATGGGTGAATTTTATTGTATGAAAATTATACTTCAATACATTTGTTAAAATGTAATGGAAACTATACCTGTCGATCTGTATTAAATTAACACGTTAACTGTTTAAAACACTTTCTTCAGAGAATTGCCTACCAAGGAACAGGGGTATAATAAGGAACCATAAAGACAACTGGGAAAAGCACTATTTTTGACAATGATTTGTTTCTAAAATGCAACTTACTTACTAGTTGACCCAAAAGTTCTAGGTAAAAGTTTGCCCTTTTCTGAAAGGTATACCAGAATAAAATGTACAAGGACAAGATCGATATTACTTGCAAAGAAGTCTGATTCTTCCTTGAACAAAGCCTTCATTCTGTGATGATTTAAACATATTAAATATAATTGATTCAAACTACATATGATTTTTGTTTAATTTTATTTTTTTAAAAAACCAGATATAAGACTTTAGAGACAGAGAAACCTATTAAATAAAACTAACAGCCACCCTGAGAATGTAATTGGCAAAATCTACACTGAGATAAACAGGAGACATGATCTTTTCATCTTTCAAGTACAATGCAAGGAAGAGAAAGCAGAAGATCCAGTGTGGGGAAGGAGAGTCTACATCTCAAAAGACCTTCCTGAGATGGTTCCACCACCTCTAAAATGGGGACTTGATTCTCAAGCTGATTTAAATGAACTATTTTAAAAATCCATTATATATCATTTCTTACCCAATGATATTCTAATTATTAGGTATAAATACTTTTACTTCTAATATTTATTTTTATGTATTTACATGTTTGACAGATTTCACTTTTTAGTAGAAAACTTTTTTATTCCAAGGTCTGTGTGTCTGTATAGAAAAACTTCCTTCTAGGCCACTGACAATGAACATATTTCTAGCATAAACATGTTCACAAATCACACCTTTTCTGTCTCAACTGAAAATCATTTAAATCAGTGAAGAGAAAAAAACCCAAGTAAATAGAACAGCAAATCCCATTGTCATGTTTAATTACAAAGTATAAAAAATGGAAAAAAATAAAAAACTCCCAATTCCATTTCTAAGCAATCTATGAGATTAATGATATCCTCAGACTCCAAATGATGTTGAAGAACTACCCAAAAGTTTCCAAAAAGCAGAATCTCTGCAGGAAAAGGAAGGACAACAAATATGAGTTAGCATTTAGGTTTTTTTTTCCAGAAATAGTCTTTTTATCTCGCAGTGCTTCACAAGTTTCTATGGGATTCAGTCTTTTACCACTGTCTGATACCTTACCAGGAGGAGTACAAGTTGAGATAATTCTGCTTTACTTTGTTGGACTCACAGAATTTAAGACATTCAGCAGAAATCCAGGAATCTTTCTTTGCTCTCCTTTGGTGATATTGGAGATATTTTAAATCAAGCCCACTGCTTTGGCATATCCTGACAAAAAGAAATTCAGAAATGACTGGTGGTTTGACTGCTCTAACAAAATCACTTTTCAGAGATAAATATCAAAATACATGAAACAAAACAATATACATAATTTTAGTTTGACTAACTGATCTTCTTTCCTAGAGAACTACTTTCCTTGATTTGCTTTGCAAATGAACAGGAAAGATCAAAACCCGGAGCGCTGGGTTATTTTGGGAGAGGGACAGAAGTGTCAAACCTGGATTTCCTCCTGTTCATTACCCACTTGAGTAGCTCCTAACTGAAAAAACTGAAGCTGAAAGCAAAAGTCAGGGTACAAGAAACTAGATAAAGGGTGCTTGCTTGTCTGGTTCTTCTGAAGGCTTTAGAGGAACACAGAGCAGGGGAGGGCCAGGCCATTCCACCTTCACCTTTCAGGAAATACTTATGTGGGCTTCACAATTGGGAACAGAACTTTTAAGTGATTAAGATTTCACTTTTTTTTTTATTTTTTGTACTAAGAATTGAACTCACAGGCAGTCAACAACAGAAGCACACGCCAGCCTTTTTTTGTGTTTTATTTAGAGACAGGCGTTGTGGAGTTGCTTAGCACTCACCTTTGGCTGAGACTGGCTTTCAGTTTGCCATTCGCCTTTCTCAGCCTCCTGAGTCACAGGATGATGGGCACAGGCAACCATGTCCAGCCTGTTTCATACCTGAACACTGATCTGACTATAGCCTTGGGTCCATAGTGGACAATAGGCCCAAAGAAAAATAACAAGTCAAAGTACTAGACAAAATGATTTTAAAGGACAGAATTTTTTTTTGTGGGTACATTTTTAGTACCTGGATTGAATGTAAGGACACTAGACCACTGTGACCCATGTCGTATTTTATTTAGGGAAAGAGTTTCACTTAATTACTGAGCCCCTCACATTTGTGGAGACTCACTTTGAACTCACAATCCTCCCATCTGAGTCTCCCCTGCCTCTGGGATTACAGGTGTGCACCACTGTGCCCAGAAAGAACAGATTACATAATAAAAGTGCATTTAAACAACATGATAGTAAGATTTAGTTACCACCACCTTGATTGAAGCTCCTCAAATAAGAAAGCAGTCTCCTCTACTACTGGCCCACCTGAGAGTCAGGTATGGTGACAAAGGCCTGAAATCTGACTGACTCGGGCTGAGGCAGGAGGACCAGCCCCCTCAATTCATACAACATTTTTCTCAAGAGATGAGAATGCATCTCAGTGTCAGAGCACTGCTCGAATTCAACCCCAAAACCACAAAAAGTGAGAGGGATGAAGCAATGGGAGATGGACCCCAATTTCAAATGAGTAACAAGGAAAAGAGGCTTTCTTAATACCAATGTTATTTCTGGGAGGTAATGTTATGGAGAGTTTAAGTTGTTATGTGTGTAATTATGTTTTCACTTGTGGATGATAAACATGGACTCCTTCTGTAGTAGAAAGGCCCTGCAAGGGTGACACTGTCTCACTGATAACACACCCAACATTATCTCACCATAGCAGAAGTAGAACAAAACACAATGAAGAGCACTAACCAAAGACATGCCTCACATATTTCCTTTACTCCTGAAAACAACCCACTCTGTTAAAAACCTTCTGTTCCTGGGCTCTGCATGTGGCTCATGTTAGAGCATTTACCTAGCATGTGGAGGCCCTGGGTTTAATTCCCAGAACTAACAACAACAACAAATATCCTATCTCTATTACAAATGCAGCTTAGAGAGACTAAGTTAGTACCATCAGGACACTTAATCATCACAGACTAGAACTAAGTTTCTTAGGGAGTTTATGTGACTAGAGAACCTGCTGTTAACTTCTATGCTGTGCCACCACCAAACAAAGAAATAGGTATTCACAGTCCGCTCCACTGTGCCCAGTAATACACGAGAGCTTTTACCCCCACATCCACTCAAAATGATCCAGTAGTCCATTAAATGGTCATGCCGTATTTTAAGCAATTTCCTACTAATCAGCCTGAAGTCAATTTTTATTTTCTTTTTACTATCTCACTAATGGGATGAAGTCCCTAAATCTGTGCTATTATACTGTTTCCCTAGGACACACTTGCTAAAAGTTACAGTACCTGCTCAAAAGGTATACACACTAAGCTAACATTTTCATTTGTAGTTTGGTATATATACATAAAGAGATTTTTAATCTTTTTGTTTTTATTCTTATTTTGGTGCTGGGTATTAAACCCAGGGCTTCCAACTTGCTAAGCACATCCTAACCACTACATCAAATTACGCCTCATGACCCCAAATTTTAATATCATGGAGTCAAATTGCTTAGTTTCCTTCCTCATCCCCTGATCTCAAGATTGAATCCATGGGGCCTTACCACTGAGCTGCATCACCAGTGCCAGGCCCATTCATGACAAAATAGGACACAACCGTCTTGCTGGATCCCAATGCCTGTCTCAACTTTGAGATCGTCCTACCTGATCCTCTGGAGTCTCTGTGATTACAGGTGTGAGCCATGATGCCTGGCTTCACAAGTTGTCTACTTTTTGTTGCACAGCTCAGTTTGGAAAGCAGACAGCCCAGGGCTCTCATCCAGGAGCCTCATCCAGTCTGCAGTTTCCTGTGCCCCACATCTTGGGGCAAGAACCTACAAATGCAAGAAACAGTGAAATTCCCAGAGACACCCTGATTTCCATGGAGAAAACCCCAAAGGAAAGGATCAATGTGTGTCAAGGCCTGGGAGCTGGGGTAGGGACCAGGGAAGAAGACCCAGCTTCAGCCCTCCCGACCAGCCCCAGGGTACCCACTTAAGCCCCTGGTTTATCAACTCACATGGGTCCCAGTGGTGCACAGAGGGTGGTATACCAGTTCCTGGCACAGCCCTGGTCAAACGGGTTGTCATGCCAGAGGGAGACAGTGATGGGATGAGGAGTTCAGAACGAGCAGGACGGGGCAAGGCCATCTCCAAGGGACCCTCCTAAGTAGGTCAGTTTAGCCTGGACCTTAGCACAGGCATGTGGCAAGACTGCAAGGACAGGAGAACCCAAGAGAGACCCGGGCCCGCCTGCCTTCCAGCATTCCTAGGACCCACTTGTGAGCAGCTCTCACCAGATGAGTACTAACAGAGCACACCTTTCCTGCCTCCTCAGGGCTCTCTCATCACCTTCTACCTCCCTCTGCCACATGCTTCTGTGTCTCCACTGACCACACCTGTCCCCCTGCCTCGTACATCCAGATACCTTTTAAAATCTTCCTTGTGCTGCTACACAGACCCAAAGATGGTGTCTCCACCTGCTCCCACTTCACTTTCTTACCTGTCTTTTTTTTCTAAAGTGTCTCTTCATTGAATTTCCCTATCAGGGAGGGATGTGGCAGCAGGGATGCCTAATTGTATTTTCAGTCTCAAAAAACACATGGCCCAGGGAAATCTGGACTGAATGCCTTCAATACACAAAGCAGGAAAGGTCACACTCAAAGTCAAGTCCTCTCCTGGAAGCTAACTTGCTTCTTCTCTCCCATATTCCACATTCACTTTTCTCTGTGTTATTCCTCAGGCTTGACCTCTCCTCCTCTCAGAGCAGGATGAGTCTTGCCCCATCCTCAAGATCTTTAGCTACCAAGATGCAACCACATCAAAGTTCATAGCTGTTCAATTCAAAATAGCTAGATTATGCTAACAGAGTAGAAGCCCTTTAATTCATGAATGAATAATGAACGTGTGGTATATATACATGGTGGAATATTACTTAGACATAAAGAAGAATAAAATTATGACCTTTACTGGTAAATGGATGAAGTTGGAGAATATCATGCTAAGAGGATAAGCCACGTCCCAAAACCGAAAGGCCAAATGTTTTCTTTGATAGGTGGATGATGATACATAATGTGGGATGGAGTGTTGGGGGTAAGAGAAGTATGGAGGAAATTTGAATGGTGAAGAGGAAAATGGGGCAGGAGGGGTGGGGAAGGAAAGATAGTAGACTGAGATAGACATTATCACCCTATGTCTTGGTATGATTACAAGAATGGTGTGACTCTACATCATGTACAACCAGAGAAATGAAAATTTGTACCCCATTTGTGTACAATGAATCAAAATACGCATATAAAAACTTAAAAAAGAAGAAACTACTATACTTCCACACTTTTCATCTCAGTGACGTGGGAGGCTGAGGGAGGAGTATCACAAGTTCAAGGACAGCCTTAGAAATTTAGAATGGCCATAGATAACTTAGTCAGTCCCTATCTCAAAACCAAATATCATAAGGAATGGGGATGTAGCGTCAGTGTAAGGCACCCCTGGGTTCGATCCCTACTAAAGAAAAAATAAACTAATTAATAGCAGAATATTTTTAAAAAGTTACAATCTGTCATCTTTATAGACATAATTTTTGATTAGATGTGCATAACATATAAAAAATAATGGTTGGACAGAAGGTATAAAAAGGCTTAAAGGAATGATAATTAATAACTTTTTGAGAACTGAGCACTAAATTTGTATTCCTTCCTCTCTGCACAAGGAACCCTATCAGGCATGAGTAGAATCCAACAGCACTTAAGCACCCTGACCAGCCTCTCTCCATGGCTCCTCTCCTCGGACTCCTGCTCTAATTCTGTGCCTCAAATGCCCTCATAATGCATAGGACCAAAATCAAGTGGCATCTTCTTCTTCCCCATCTTCTACCCACCTTCCTGCTTCCTCTCCTTCTTCCTATTTTCTTGGGGGAATCTGGGCAACAGGATTCTCTCTGTTCCTTTACTGCTTTTCTTCTACCCAAAATGATGATTTTTTGTTTTTTGGTTGACTCATTTATTCAGATTTATTTTCTTTGAGTGCTGGGGATTGAAGAACTTTGGGGCTAGCACTTGCGAAGCACATGCCTGACCACTCAGATGCACCCCAACAGAAATTGTTCAGGGCATCAAAATCACCTCAGTCAATGGGTCATGGTGGCACCCATGTGTAATTCCAGCAACTCGGGACACTGAGGAAGGAGGATCACAATTTCAAGACCAGCTTCAGCAACAAAGTGAGACCCTGCTTCAACATAAGACCCTAAAGGGCCTGGGGATGTAGCTCAGTGGTAAAGTGCCCCTGGGTTCCATACCCAGTAGCAAAGAGGTAAAGCCCAGTCACTGCACTGGAGGTGGAAGCACACTGCAAACAGCAGGGCTGGCCTACGTTTTATGTGGTGTCACCAACTCTACAACTAGACCCTGAGCACCATGGAGTGCTCAGGAATGCGCAGAGAGAGGGGATCATGGGAACCATGCAGGAAACTCAGCCCACAGCACCCAGGTACAAGCAGAAGAGAAGCCCTGAGCTTTAAGCCCTAAGACATGCAAGAGGACTATTTCAGCTACTTCTGGATGCAGAGGCTGTGTCCTGGGCAGAAAGAGCAGTCTGAAGGATGTCTGCTGGCTTTGCCCAATGATGAGAGCACCTCCATGACAGCCTGGGCAGAGTCTGGGCTGATGAGGGCCAGGGAATGAAGGATGGATCTGGTGAGCAGGATTAGCTCCACCAGGGAATAAGGCATAGAGGGTACAACAGGTGGAGTGGGCACCTCAGACATTAAGGGTGGGGGTCTCATGGATTTAAGATGAGACACAAACATGTGTAGAGGACCAAAACAAGGAATGGTAGTAATAGAAGCAGCCACTTTCTGGTACCATTTACTGTTTTCATACATACATACACACAGACTGTTCTCATTGGTACATGATTCCAGAAGGTGAAAAACCACAAGGACTTAGGGAGAAAAAATGACAACAAATGATGAAACGCTTTTCTGGGTTAGAGAAAGTGGTTTCACCTTGATCATGATGGAGAATACACGACAGTATCCATTTGTCATATTCCCTAAATCGGGTGAATCTTACTGTTTGTAAATTATTCCTCAATAAATGACTTCATCAAACAGTTCTACCGTGGCTCCCAGGTTTCCACTTCTTCCCAAGTAAAGCCATGCTTGAATTTCTGGGCCTTTCTAATCTCGACCCTCACAGGTTCAACCTCATTGCCCATGCCACCCAGTGCTTGAATTACAGCCCTTTCCTCATCGTTCTCCTAACACCCTACTTTCTTGTTTCTGTGCATGTTTGCAAACTGTGCCTCTCACAAACAAAGCCCTCCTGGCTTCTTTCTCTCCAAAATCACACGTAGGATACACAGAGTGTCATGTCCAACTCTACAGCTCAGTCATCATCAAACTCAGTTCCTACCAGTCTGCGCCACCAATCTCAGCAAGTTCCTGGGAGTTTCCCAGCGATTTCTGATTGAAGGTTGCTTATCAACACAGGTGCAAGATGGATGTACCTCTATATCCATCCCTCAAATAACATGCAGCCTAGCACACACTAGGCTCTCCATTCAGTGCAGCCAGGAAGGAGAATGGCCCCAGAGATCCAGGGTGAGAAAAGATCTGAGCTGTATCTTAAGAGGTGGGTCTGGAAGGACTCATGAGCACCCTCAGGGCCAAGGGCAGTGGAGAAAGCACAGAAAGTGCCTAGTGGGAGAAAGATGCCTCCTCACAGCACAAGATTTGGTTCAGCTTACCAGGCCTTCATAGGGCACCTGGCGGTGCTCACTGCCAAGATCTGCATGAGCAGCTGCATGATGAGCGGGAGCAGGAGGCCAAAGTTGGGTACAGTCACTAAGAAGCTATACTAGGGTTAACCAAGGCATTGGACAGATCTGCCTTGGCCCCTCCTTTTGTCTAGACCCCTCCCTCTGATCCCACCCCACCTGGCCCCCCCCACCCATTTTCCTCCATGGACTGGACTGTTAGTCCAGTACACCCAGGGTGACCTCACTCCACTGCACTGTCCTGGTGCCTGTTCCTTTTCAAGATTTATTATTACTCTCTGTGGCCCTGCTCCATTCTTTATTCTAGAGTCCATCCTACCCTGCCTCTCGCCAGGAACCCTCTGACCTTCAACATGTCCTTCACAGGTCCTAGAAGTGACTGCTCAATTCCCACTCTATCAGCCCCGCCCTTGGTTACCCTCCCCCACCCTCCCACCACCCCTCTTCTTCCAGTGTGTGCACTTGGGTGTGTGTGGATACGCCATGGCCTTGTCTAGAGAGAAAGGTGTGAGTCTCCTACGGACCAGGAATACCACACAACACACCAGCACGGTTCGCAAGTACAGACTGAAAGAGAGGAGGAGGAGCATGTATCTTCTGATGTTCCTGTGGACCACCTAGTTGTTCAGTCACCTGCAACCTGGTAAAACTCCTAGGGGAGAGGAAGCAGGACTGAGGGTCTATCTGCTGTGGACTCCATCACCCCCAAATATTGAGACCTCCCCAATCCCTGCACTGTAGGCTGCTTGCCTTGTCCCAACACAAGGGCTCCCACCTCTAGGGATAAACTGCCATTTACATAGTTAAAGCACAGTTAGGACTTCATGTCACCTGTCATTAGCAAGCTCTCAGAGACAAGACCTGCCGGGTGTCACTCTGAGCATCATATAGAATATCTCTGGGACTTTTTGCTCAGGTACTGGATAAAATTAAAAAAAAAAAAAAACACTTTACCCAGCTGCCTTGTGCACTTGTAAACCCAAGTGGCATGTGCACAGGAGAGAAAAGCACTCAGAACACAGGAAATTCTCCTACTTGGACACAAAAAGGTGGACATGCAAAGAGGCCCAGAACAGGGCAGCAGCCAGTCTAAAGGTCTAGGTATATAGTATCAGCAAGCCAGGGGATGGGACAGGCACTGCTCTCCTACCCATGAGTCCACCAGGCCCAGCACACATGTGATGCCTTTTGCATGTTAGCACTTAGGCAAGCAAGGCCAACCTCACAGGACAGGTACAGACACAGAGGCCATGGCATATGGAAGGGACAAACAGTTGCGGAGAAAATTGTACTTATTTGGGTTTGTGTCCATGTCCTCTATTCTGTACCATTGCTCTACCTTTCTATTTTGGTACCAATACCATGCCGTTTTTGTTACTATTGCTTTGTAGTAGAGTTGAAGTTCTGGTATTGCGATACCCCCAGCTTCATTTTTCCTGGGAAGGATTGCATTAGCTTTTACGGGTTTCTTATTCTTCCAGATGAATTTCATAATTGCTTGCTCTATTTCTGTAAGGTACGTCATCGGGATTTTAATTGGAATTGCATTGAATCTGTATAGCACTTTTGGTAGTATGGCCATTTTGACAATATTAATTCTTCCTATCCAAGAACATGGGAGATCTTTCCATCTTCTAAGGTTTTCTTCAATTTCTTTCTTTACTGTTCTGTAGTTCTCATTGTAGAGGTCTTTCACCTCTTTTGTGAGATTGATTCCAAAGTATTTTATTTTTTTCGAGGCTATTGTGAATGGGGTAGTTTTCCTAATTTTTCTTTCCAAAGATTCATCCCTTATGTATAAAAATGCATTAGATTTATTTGCAACGAGCTTATATCCTGCTATTTTACTGAATTCACTTATGAGTTCTAAAAGTTCTCTGGTTGAAGTTCCTGGTTCCTCTAAGTATATAATCATATCATTAGCAAATAAGGATAGTTTGAGTTCTTCTTTTCCTATTGGTATCCCTTTAATCTCTTTTTCTGTCCAATTGCTCTGGCTAGAGTTTCAAGGATGATATTGAATAGAAGTGGTGAAAGTGGGCATCCCTGCCTTGTTCCAGTTCTTAGGGAGAATGCTTTCAGTTTTTCACCATTTAGAATGATATTAGCCATGGGCTTAGCATAAATGGCCTTTACAATGTTAAGGAATATTCCCAATTTTCTCATACTAGACAAAGGGGCCAAAAATATGCAATGGAGAAAAGATAGCATCTTTAACAAATGGTGCTGGGAGAATTGAAAATCCATGTGCAACAGAATGAAACTAAAACCGTATCTCTCACCATGCACGAAACTAAATGCAAAATGGATTAAAGACCTCGGAATCAGACCAGAGACCCTGCAGAGTATAGAAGAAAAAGTAGGTCCAGATCTTCAACATGTTGGCTTAGGACCAGACTTCCTCAACAGGACTCCCATAGCACAAGAAATAAAAGCAAGAATCAATAACTGGGATAGATTCAGACTAAAAAGCTTTCTTTCAGCAAAGGAAACTATCAGCAATGCGAAGAAAGAGCCTACAGAGTGGGAGTAAATCTTTGCCAATCATACTTCAGATAGAGCACTAATCTCTGGAATCTATAAAGAAATCAAAAAACTTTACACCAAGAATACAAATAAACCAATCAACAAATGGGCTAAGGAAATGAATAGACACTTCACAGAAGAAGATCTACAAGTCATCAGCAAACATGGAAAAATGTTCAACATCTCTAGTAATAAGAGAAATGCAAATGAAAACCACCCTAAGATTCAATCTCACCCCAATTAGAATGGCGATTATCAAGAATACAAGCAACTAGAGGTGTTGGGGAGGATGTGGGGAAAAAGGGACACTCATACATTGCTGGTGGTGCTGCAAATTAGTGCAGCCACTCTGGAAAGCAATGTGGAGATTCCTTAGAAAACTTGGAATGAACCCACCATTTGACCCAACTCTCCCACTCCTTGGCCTATACCCAAAGGACTTGAAATCAACATACTACAGAGATATAGCCACATCAATATTCATAGCTGCTCAATTCACAATAGCTAGATTGTGGAACCAACCTAGATGTCTGTCAATTGATGAATGGATAAAGAAACTGTGATATATATATATATATATATATATATATATATATTTATATATATATATATATAAATAAAATGTAATATTACTCAGCCATAAAGAATGATAAAATATGGCATTTAAAGGAAATGGATGAAATTGGAGAATATCATGCTAAGTGAGATAAGCCAATCTCAAAAAACCAAAGGACTAATGATATCCCTAATAAGTGGATAATGACACATAATGGGAGGAGGGAGGGGTTAGTGTTAGGCGTAGAGTTACGGTTAGGGAGGGGGGAAGAATGGAGGAAGGAAGGACTGTATAGAGGGAAAAGAGGGGTGGGAAGGGTGGGGGGAATGGAAAAATAACAGAATGAATCAAACAACATTACCCTATGTAAATGTATGATTACACAAATGGTATGCCTTTCCGCCATGTACAAACAGAGAAACAATATGTATCCCATTTGTTTACAATTAGGGAAAAAAAAAAAACCAACCACAGTTTTTTGACATTCCCTCCCAATGGCTCCTTGTGCAATCAGAGCAATAAATGACCCAGTCATGCCTCGGCTGACACCCTAGTGGTCATTTCCCTAGTAGGCCTCCAGATCTTTTTCCATTTTCAGAATAGGAATATAAAAGGAGTAAGACATTTTTTGCTTCTATGGGTTATGGAGACTTACATTTATTGTTTAAAAATTAAAATTTGAGCAATAAAAAAAAAAAAAAAGAGTGGCAGAGAGACACTTTTAAAGTCCAGGAACATGGACTCACCCACTCCTGGCCCATTTTTGATGTGAGGTTCCAAGTCCTGGCCAGGTGCCCCTGATGGGTTGGTAAGAGGACAGGTGGGAGGAGTACTCACTTCCACACAGATGTTACAGGAAGAGCAGTGGAAGGTGCAAGGTGGGCATTGGAAGCCACAGTGTTCTGGCTAGGGCCATTCCACAGTGAACCTTGAAGGTTTCACCATGACTCCTGCCCTGACTGACCTTATCAGGTATCCTGTCGAGTCTGGTCTGTGATAAGGCTCTGCGCAAAACCCCAGGATCCACACCTCCTAAAGAACCAAACTGCATTCTCCCAAAGTCATTCCTCCCAAGCAGTCCCCTCACCTCTCCCATGAAGTCATTGAGACAGGGACATTTTTCATGGAATGATTCATGAAGAAATGCTTGGGTTACCTTTCATCAAACAGTAAGTCTTTAGAAGCTTTAAGATATCTCCTCATTGTTATTTGTGTACTCCCTGAGTTTCTTTGACTACAAAAGGGAGGCATTTTCCATACTGCCCTTCTGTAAACTCCTCCAGGAAAAGGGTGTTAAGCATTTAAAAACCATAGATCCCCTCCTTACTCTACAGAGATTCCTTGGACCCACAGAGCAGAGAAATATACCACAAGTAGGTCTCCATTTCCCCCTGGATTGTCACATTTGGAAGTTCATCATGGCAGGAGAGGTCAGTCACCTCTCTAAGTCTGAACTCTCCAGGTTCTTGGCCATATATTCATTCTGCCAATGGTGCCACCAATAGACTTGGCAGAACCATGTGATGACAGACAGGTTTGCTGGCCATCAGAAGCTCATAGGGAGAGGTCCCTGAAGGAAAAAATGGAGTTTTCTCTGGCATGGATGCATGAGATCTGTTTTCTTATACTCAGATGGTAAGTTCTTTCTCAACAGTTATGTTCCAACACTAGCCTACTCATATGTACAAAAAATCAATTGAGATTTTCATGTTGTTCCGAAGAGATCGTTGTCCTCATAAAAGAGGTGTGGAAACTGCTGACCACTACAGGCTCTGGGAAATAGATACTCAAAAATGCCTCATTTTCTTCTGCTGCCAGTCCTGGAAAATGACATCATTGCTGTTGGAAAAAGATCTTTCATAATTTTCTGCATCCTATCTGCCCTGATTACCAATTGGGGGAATGAAAACTGGTCTTCCAGGCAGACATAAACCAAAGAACCATACGTTAAGGGCCTGATTTTACAACAGAAAAACAAATGGTTAAAGTGCCCTATGTAGGAGGCACTTTTCTCTCAACTCAGGACAGTAGGTTCTCTTACTTCTTACCTACTTCAAGATTTCTATCTCTCCATGGTTGATAGAACTTTAAGAGCAGGCAAAACATACAAGGCTTGCAGAGGACTGGTGTGAGACCTAAAGAAACAAGAGCTGTCACCTTGAAATTCGAGTCATTGTAGGACCTAAGTAGCTGGCTATCTTATCTGCTCTTATGCTCTACTACCCTGGATTTGTAAAATGTCCTTCCCTAAACACTACTGTAGAAGAAGGAAAAATGGAATGATCTTGTATATACAAACCTCTTTACCTTGGGAATCTTTACCTAAGGATTTCAGGACTCTCATAGTTTCAGATAGATGGGCCGACTCTGTTCTGAATCAAATGTGCACTCTGATCTGATGAAGATGTTCTTCATGCTCCCTTTCTCTGGTAACTATGGCTGTGTCAGTTTTTGGGTTTCCTTTTTTTTTTTTTTTCCCCGTTTTTTGTTTGTTTGTTTGTTTTTGTTGTTGTTTGTGTTTGAGCTCATGCTTGTATGGTGAATTCACTTTTGATCCTGTGTCCCTAAATGAAAACATTTTTCTCATCAATCTTACTTTCTTCAACTGTGGGGTTTTGACTCACTTTCTTTGTTCAGAGGTCAATTTTTCAAGGATTGGCTCTCAAATACATTGCAAACTCTCCTTCACAAAATCCTAAGAAGAACATAGACATAGTGAGGTTAGGATTTAATCATCTGATAGCCATTGGGACAAATGGGTATCTGAACACTTGATTTCAGTATCCCCCATGGTTGTTGGACTTTATACCTGGCATTTGCAATTAAACAGGCTTGCTGGGAAATTTAAATCATAATATAACAATCTGATAGGCATGCACTTTCTAACAGGTTAAATCTTATAAAAGTTTGAGTAAACATCTGTTGCATTGCCTCCTACATGTGTTGTACTTCTACAAAAAAATACAAGATCTCTGTTTCCTGGCTATTTTATTTAGCTGTGCACACCTGTCTATTATACTAACTCCTAAGTTTTTCTAAGTAGTTAGACCAGTATGAGAGTGTTGGTTTGTATAAAATGTCTACAATGTAATATCCATTGATTCTAGGAGTTTTTGTCAATAGAGAGAGAAGGTTAATACTGTTAACTACACTTGTCTGGTATCTTGGTATTTATAGTTAAAACAGATTTAGGTTTAACATCAATGGGATTAATCATAAATGTGTTTGTTACCCAAGACATCTGAGTAAATTGAAAGTTATAATGCTAAATCCTCAAATGCCTAATACAAAATCAAATACATTTCACTTCTTAAAGTCCTTACGGTAATTTATACAAATTCAGAAAATTCATAAATATTGTTTGGAATATGAATATTTAAATGGGACTACAAAAAAGGCACTATATATGGTAAGTGGTTTTAGTAGTGAAAGTAGAAGAAAAAAGAAGTGTTTCTGGATTAGAAAGTCTTTTTCGTGGTGAAGAGAATAGTTGTAGAATAGTTGTAATTTGCAGAAGTTTTGTGGAACTTAATTTTCAAAAAAATTTCATATAATCAACTTGGTTATATAAAATTATCACAATCAGTTAAAGTTATTTAAGGATTTTTTCTTATGCTCAATTATTAATGTATTTCTATAAACCAATTTTTTTCAATTTATTGAAATAACAAAATTTCATAATACATTAATCTGCTCTTAACTATCAAGATAACTTCTTGTGTTGATAAATTTTTAAAAGTTTTTTTTGTTGAAGATGAATAAGATACCATTATATCATTATTTATTCCTTTTTTACTTACTTTTGTAGTGCTGAGGATCAAACCAGGGCTGCAAACATGCTAGGGATGTGCTCTAGCACAGTTCCAAAACCCCAGTCCTAAGTTTTATTATTTTGAGAATCTAGTCTTAAGAAAGGAGGTATGTACAACTCTGGTAAAGAACCACTGTGTATGGGAATATTATACTACATTAGATTCTGATTTTTCTTTCAAAACTAACATTGTTGAAGACAAGAACATCAGTGTAATTGTGGTGCTATTACTGGATTCGTGGTATAGATGTATTCAGGTTTTAAGTACAGAAATCATTTAAATACAAGGGTGAGAAGAACATTCCATCAAGGTGATATTCTTCAAACTGAAATTTAACGTAAAGATATGGAATTATAAAACTTATATTTCACGGATAACAACTACTATACAAACTCAATATTTTTTACTCTTACTAATATCATTTTATATTTTCTTGAAGCTTTATAACAATTTTCTGTTACTCCTTGACAAAATTAGAACTTTCAGTATGACAATCTGAGTTCACTTGAGATAATAGACCATAATTGATATCAAAATGTATAAATGCATTCTAGTTTCATGTAGAAATATGGGCAAAATATAAAAAAAATTTTAAAAAGCCAAGGGGGAAAAAAAAACATGTAAGGCTAACTCTCAGTACTAACACTGACCCCAATTAAATAGAAGGGGTAAGATAAGTACAAAGTTAGACATTAAAGTTACAAAGCAGTATTTCTACCTCAAGACAGGTAAAACTGGATTGTTGCATATTCAAGACCAGAGATCAAAATGCCATATGTTTTCTCTGATATGTGGATGCTAATTCACAATAAGGGTGAAGTCTTTGAAAGGATAGAGCTACATTGAAATAGCTAGAGAGAGTGAAGGAAGGGGAGGGTTATAGTCATAAGAATGATTGGAGAATGAATCTGACATTATTACCTTTGTACATGAGTGACTATATTACCCATGTCATGCAACATGATGTCCAACCAGAAAAATGACAAATTATACTATGAATGACATGTCAAAATGCATTCAATGGTCATGTATAACTATTCAGAACAAATCAGAAGAAAAAGAATGAATGGTGGAAGCCAGGGGCTTGAAGAGGTTATCTAAGCAAATTTTAAATGTGCTGCAAGATTTTGCTTAATTTCTTACAAAGGGAACCTAATTAAAGTTGAAATTTATAACAAACAGTGAAGCAGTCTTTATTGATTTGGAATAGTATCAGCATGGAGTCATTATAAAGAAAAATAAAAGGTATATTTGGGAACAAATATCAAGGATGTGGATAAGCAATGATTTGATAAGGAGATACTTATGGACAGAAAGAATCCAGAAGCTATTCATTAAGATAATGGGACAATGACCCTGAAGGCTATTCTGAGATCTTTAATGATATTAATTCCACCACATTCCCAGAAATTTAAGGGAAGAACAGGTTCGAGGAAGGGTCCTAGAAGATCCACAATTTCTTGGTGTTTAGGGTCTCTCCGATTAGCACTGCCTCAGCTCTCTTCTCTCTGTTTTCTAATGCAATGCTATTATGCCAGCCCTGCCATTACCCAAGCAGTCTTAGGTATTATTCAGTACACTGGTATCAAATATATAGGTTGTAATCCGGAGAAACATATGTACAGTGCTAAATTTGCAGGCACAAGCATGGAAGAGGTGTAGAGACAAGGATACCCCATCGTGGATAAAAAAAAAAAAAAAAAAAAAAAAAAAAATCTCATAGACCCTTCAACTTGGTCAGAGAATTTCCACAGAGGCTGGGCTGTGTACAGAGTCCCCACTAGGCTAATGACCTGGGTGGTTATGGGTTTAAAAACATCACAATAATATTCCATTAAGACAAAGCTTAGTGGAACCATGAAATTGGGCTTATCCAGAGGTCCCAGAGCTATAGCGTCACCAGCATGTAACCCCATCCTGGGAGAGCCCAAGGCACATGATTTCAACATAGGATAGTAGAGTCTGTGCTCTACCCACCAAAGACATGAGGACATGATGTCCTGAAATTTGGAGGAACTAACCCCCATCCCAGTGTCTGGAAGGTTGGTTACAGAATCCAAATAGTTATTCTCAAGCCTGAAACTTTAATGCTGATTTTCCTGTCAGGTTTTGGATCATTGAATCGGATACTTTCTTCTTGTCTCTATCTTCCTATTGGAAAGGAAATGTCTATCACATGCCTGTACCACCATTGTGCTTTGTAAGCACACAAAGCTTGATTTCACAGCCTCATACCTGAAGGATATTGTCCTCAGGAAGAATCACATATTGAGTTTCATTCACATAAGATGCAGATGATATGACTTTAGAGTCAGACTTTTTATGGTGAAAGGTGTCAAAAGTTTTTGGGGTCCTGGAATAAAATGAATACATTTCATATAAGGATATGAAAGTTGGGGATAAAGGGTGGGATGCTATATAGCTCACAGGATGGTGTTCCCTTAAGAATTCATATTGAAACCTAATCTCCTATGCAGCAATATTTAGAAATGGGTCAAAAACTTGCTTAATACAAGATGAAAGCTGAGGAAATAATTTCAAGATTTATTCAAGAAAAGGTCATCAAGTTAAAAATCTTCTTCAGAATGAAGGACACAATTACAAAATTGAGGAGAGAGCCTACAGAAAGTCGTTTCTAGCTATCCCCTTTCAAAGGACTAATATAGATAAAGAACTAAAACAACAAAACACAACATCAAAAAAGAAATCATCCAAATAATAAATAAACAAATGAATAAAACAGACATTTTTTAAAAGAAGAAATAAAAATAGCCAAAAAATATGGAAAAAATATTCAATGTCATTAGCAATAAGGGACATGCAAACCAAAATTTCCCTGAGATTTTACCTCACATAGTCAGAACAGCAGTCATCAAGAATGTAAATCATAATAAAATGTAGAGAGAATCTGGAGAAGAAAAGAACACTTTTACACTCTTGGGGGACTGTAATGAGTAGGACCACTATGGAAATCAGTATGGAGCTTCCTCAAACATTTAGGCATAGAACCACCATATGATCCATCTATACATTACCTCTTGGGATATGTCCTAAAATACTAACGTCATCATACTGTAGGGATAAATGCATATCCATGTTTATGGCAGCACAATTGATCATAGCCAAACAATGAAACCAGCCCAGGTTTCAAGAAAAAAGGCAAAGAAAAGTGAAGGGAGGGCAGAAAACATAATGAAAATCAAACAGAGATCAGCAGAATGGAGGAAAGAGACCAGGGGGATGGAAAAGAGCAAAGGAGGGTAGAGTGATGTGATGTGCAGTGACTTTGTCCGAATTATATTGTTATATTGTGTGCACATACAATGGAACAACAAACCCCATCGTCAGGTTGAACTGGAAAGCACCAATAAAAACTAGTGGGGAAATGCAGCACTGTGGCTTCTGGGTTGAACACCTTTATAAAAGGTTTTAAGGCTGAAGAAAGCACTCTCTTGTTTATCTGCCTTGCACCTCATGAGGACAGAGCAAGATGTCACTTTGGAAGCAAAAAGCAGCACTCACTTGACACCAGCGTTGGCACCTTGATCTTGACTCCTCCAGAACTGTAAGATATTAATTTCTGTTCTCAATCTACTACTCACTATGGTGTTTAAATTACCTATCCTGAAACATGTTGTTATAACAACACCTACTGGGGCACTAATTTAATCCAGCTAAAAGTTTTCATTTAAATATGATGAGCTTTTTAAAGAACCAAACAAAATCAATAATTTTTTCTATTATCTATTTTATTTTTTCCTTGACCTAATTTTATTTTTTTTCTTCCTTCTATTAACTTTGTGTTCTTTTTTTTTTATTGTTTCTTTTTCTGTTTCTTTTGTTGTTTTTTTGTTTGTTTCTCAGCTTCCTAAAGGTGTATTTGAGTCAGATTTCCTTTTCTAGAATAACAATCTGAGATGACTCAACTCATACTGAGAGGAGGCTTATTGTGACTCAGTTTTGGAGGTTCTTGTTGATCATGTTACTTTCAACCTCTGGTGAGAAGGGAACTCATGATGGAAATGCCTGCAAGAGCAAAACTGCCCACCTAATAGCTGGGAGTGAAAGACAGAATAGGCAGGGGCTGGAGTCCCACCACCCTCCTCATTCAAGTCAGCCCGCACTGAGATACACCCCTTACAGGTTCCCACATCCCCCAGTAGTATCAGACTGGGAGCCCTGCTTTTACCATATAGCCCTTGGGGAAACACAAAGTATCTAAATTACATCAAGGTCTAAAGACAGGCTGGTTATTTAAGATCTTTCTTCTTTTGAAGTACAGGTATTAGTCACTATAAGCTTCCATTTTTGTACCCCTTTTGCTTCATCCAATCAGAGTGGGTATTTTGTATTTTCAATTTTGTCCACCTGATGGTATGTTCTCATTTCCACTTTGATTTCTTTTTGATCCATTGCTTGTTCAACTGTGTGATTTCATTTTTGCCTATTGGAAAAATTTCCAGTTTTCCTTCTACCATTACTTTCAAGTTTAATTGCATATTAGAATTGAAAAATATATACTTTGTGTGATTTCAATCTTCTACATTTATTCTTATACAGAGACTCAAATAGATATATAGTTATATCTGTCCTAGAGAGTGCTTGAGAAGAATGTATTCAAATGTTGCTGGTTGGAAAACATCATGTATGATACTTATGGTCATTTAATCTGCAGTGTTATTCTAGCCCTCTGTATGTTTAATGATCTTGTATCACTATGTTGTCTCCCTACTGAAAGTGGGGTATTAGTATCAAAGTAAATAAAATTACTAATGTGTTACTATTTATCCCTTCAGTTCCTTCAATGGTTTATGTATTCTGATTCTCTGTTACTGAGTGCATGCATATTGATAAGTTTTTTCTTTGTGCCCAATTAATTGACCCAATGTCCTTCTTTGCCTCTTTTCACAGTTGTTGATTTATTCTATTTTATCAGATGTACATGTGACAACCCTGCTTGCTTATGGTTACTATGTCCATGAAATACTTTCCCATCCTTACATTCTGTGAATCCTTAATTATAAATACAATTTCCTGTAGATAATATTTTGTGGAATCTAGTTTTTCCTATTTTTTATCCAGTCATCCACTCTAAGTTTTTCGATTGATATTTAATTCATTTCCACTTAGTGTAATTATGGATAGGGTAGTATTTACTAATATTCCATGACATTAAACCAAGAAAAGCAGAGCTCCTCTGTTAGGAGGTTGAATGGATAAAAATTTGGATGGTCTTTGCTGGAATTTAATATTGTACACTCAAAGAGATTGGAAACTCAGTCCATCAAATATATTAGGGAAGGAATTCCTAGTGCCACAGCTATGAAGCTACAGCAGAAACCATTGGCACAAGCCGGAATAGTTACTCCATGAACAGGGTAAATTGATAACGGATTCAAAGTAAACTGCATATTGAGGAGGACTGTGGCATGTCTGTGTATGGAGCATTTAGAGACCAAAGACACTGCCAGGGCTGCTGTACAATATCTTGTGCAGGAAACAAAACACTGCATCTGTCCCAACACTGTGCAGAGGGCAAAGGAAGGTACCATTTTGCAGCCTGAGCATGGTCCCCACAGCATTTGAGGAAGTCAATTTTTCACAGACCTGAGTCAGGCCCAAAAAACTAGCCTGGCAAACCAATAGTACATGAGAGAGAGTGGGCCTAAATGACCAGGAAAAAAGCAGGCAGGTTGTATATTGTTTGCATTATATGAGGTTATTATTTGTCTCTCCATTTATGGTGAGGAACAGTGTCTCGAGGTGAAAATTCTACTGCCTAAGATCCATATTGCTGCGTGTGTAGACACCCAAATAACATGAAAAATAAGAAACACATTTTCCCAAACAAACCAAGATTCTCCAATAAAAAAACCACTAATTCCAATGTGGAAGCTCTATCAGAGAAGAAGGAGTTAAGAAGGTACTTACTAAAACTCATCTGCCAGTAAAAGGACAATTTAAGAAGTGACATTAGACAGAGATCACAGGAAATGAACAAGCACCACAATAAAGACATAGAGATTCTGAAAAATAATCAATCAGTAACACTTGAAATGATGCAATCAATAAACCAAATTAAAAATTCAATGGAAAGAATGACCAACAGACTAGACCACGTTGGAATACAGATTTTTAGGCAATGAAGACAAAACTTATCTTGAAAAGCATGTTGACCATGGAGAGAAGATGTTGAGAGACCATGAACAGAACTTCCAAGAAATATGACATAACTGAAAAGACCACATTTAGTATTTAACAGGATAGATTAGGGCATAGAGATTAAAATCATGGAATGCACAAATTTTTCAATGAAAGTATATCAGAACACTACTGAAACCTAAAAAATTAAAAGGAAAATTAAATAGAGGAGGCTTGCAGGACACCAAAAGTACTAAATTATAACTGACCCACATCAAGTCACATTATAATGAGAGTGAGTAATATACAGAATAAGCATAGAATCTTAAAGGCCATGAGAAAATGATCAAATTACATATTGTGGGAAACCAACTCCAACCTCAGCTCATACCTCAACCCAAACACTCAATTCTTGGAGGTCCTGGAATGATATATTTCAAGCTCTGAAAAAAAAGTAAAAAGTAAGCAAGAATTTTGTATCCAGCAAAATTAAACTTTAGATTTGAAGATGAATTAAAAATCTTCCATGATTTAAAAAAATTAGAATTCACTACTAGAAATCCTGCACTATACAACATTCCCAACAAAATATTCCATGAAGCTGAAATGAAAAAGGAAAATCAGCAAAGAAAAGAACACCAAAAGAATTATCAAGGAAAAGAAAAATTAAGTTAAATTAAAAATCATAAATAAACCAAAATGAGCAGAAATACAACTTGTATCTCAATAGTAACCTTAAACGTTAATGGCCTAAACTCCTCAATCAAAAAACATTGAATGACAGATTGGATGAAAAAAATAGACTCAACAATATATTGTCTCCAAGCGACTCACTTCATAGGCAAATACATGCACAGACTGAAGGTAAGACATGGGGAAAAAAAATGTATCATTCATATGCATTGTGTAAAGGAGCAGGGATTTCTATACTCATATCAGAAAGAGTGAGCTTTATCAAAGTTAATCAAAAGGGACAAAAAAGTACATTCCATACTGCAAAAGCGATTATCTATCTATATCAAAAAACATTCTGAGTTTCAAGCATCAAATAGATGACAAACAACAACACTGGGTGTAATTCACATATCCCTCTCATTACTGGACGGATGTTCCAAACAAACACTAAATGCAGAAAGTACAGAACTAAAGAATACAATCAAAAATTTAGAATCAACAGACATATATAGAATATTCCATCCATCAATGAGCAAATACACTTTCTTCTTGGCATTACAGAGATCCTTCTCTAAAATAGAACATGTCTTATGCCACAAAGCAACTTAGTAAAAACAAAAGGAATGGAGATATTCCCCTGAATTCTATCAGATCATAATGATGTTAATTTAGATATCAATGATAAAATAAAAATGAAAGCTACACTAACACCAGGAGGCAACATAATACACTAAATCTGGGATGATTTTGATTTAAGTAAGAAGGGTAAAAGTTCCAGAAATTGATTTGAAGATGGTATCAAGACAGGCAGATTGAAGAGTACTGGAAGGAGGTTCTCCAGGGAGGGGAATGAGGTGGGATTAAGATGAGTTCAGAATTGCAAAAGATTGAATCTGAATATTCACATGACCAAATTTTCTCTCTCTACAGGATCAGTAAAAAAATTGTGTTCTTTTCATTTCTACTAAAGCAAACAACAAAATAAGTAGCAGGGAAGAGTGACATATGCCTGTAATCCCACCAATTTAGGAGATGAGGCAGGATGATCACAAGTTCGAAATCAGCCTCAGCAATTTGGTGAGGCTGTAAGCAACTTAGCCAGATCCCACCTCTAAATAAATAACGAAAAGTCTGGCAATGTACCTCAGTGTTTACTGCTCCTGGGTTTAATCCTGAGTACCAAAATAAGTAAATGAAATCACTTCCCGGAATCCCTCATGGTGCACCTGTTACAGGCTTCTATTTTATTGTGGCCTTCACAGCTAAGTGGTTTTTATGTATGTTCTCCTTGCACAAACTACTATTTAACACTTCTTTAGTTTCAGTTCCTGACTCCACTCCTGCAAAACTGCTTTGACAAGGGTCAGATGTGTCTTTCCTAATGACAAATCAAAAGGTCAATTTCTGTTCTCAGTTCCTCAAGAGCATTTGATAGAATCAATCTACTCTTTAAGTCCACAAATTCACTGACTTAGCACTATCTATCATAAGAACTAAAGAGCGAGAGCATAATAACACATGCAATTTACATTAGTGAATGCTTTAATGAATAATGCAACCATGCATTTATGGGCATTTTAGATGGAATGTTAAACTTTTACAATGGATAGTTCAAAACCACAGTCACCAAAGGCATGGCATTTTTCATCTTATTATTATTATACCAAAAACTAAAGCCTTTGCCTTTACTTTGGTCCTGTTGTCTTCTCAAAAATGCCAAGATTTCAAAACAAACTAGTCAAGGGCAATAGCAGAGAAGAGAGTGAAGCTACTTTTAAGACCATGTCACCCATTATTTCCATCATTCCAAAGCATGATTTATGCTTACATTTTTTCTCACTCTGAATTCCACATAAAAATTAAAACACAATTCCTTTATATTAGCACACTCAAAATGAAATACTTAGGTATAAACCTGTCAAAGTCTATATAAGATCTACAATACAAAAACAAAATCTGATCAACAAAATCAAACAAGAACTAAATAACTGGGAGATGTTCCATCTTCATGGAGAGGAAGACTCAAACTTTTCAAGATCTTAGTTCTTCTCAATGTAACTTATAGACTCAATGCAATCCCAAATAAGTTCTTAGTAAGTTATATTGTGGATATTGACAAAGTGATTCTAAAATCTGAAAGAAAATACAAACGACTCATAATAAACAATGCAACATTGAGAAGAACGAATTTGGAAGACTGATATCACCTGTCTTGAAGAATTATTATCCAGCCACATCATCAAGTGAGAGCAGAAAAAGATAATATAGAGATAAAAACAAATCATAGACTAGTTGATATTGTTTTCAAGAGACACATGTTTGACCCAAAATATACAACAAATTTGTAAAAATCACAATAAGAAAACTGTCTTCTTCTTCTCCAGTTCTCCTATTAGATTTTCAAATATTTTGTGTTTCTTGTAATCTGTTTGTGTTTATTCCCTTTAAATTATAATGCATTTGTTATTACCATGCTCCTCCTCAAAAGATTTAAGGAAACTTCATCTCCAATAATGATGTTATCATCTTCTATGCATAGTTAAAGAGTATTTCTGTTTTATCTTTTTTTATATCCAAATAAAGTATTACTATTTTTAGCTAACTATTCTTTAAATATTTAATTGTTCTACACATACATCTCCTTCTTATATGTGAATTTTCCTTTGAAATTTCATTTTATTTGTATCTACAGCACATTCTCTGAAGTCTCTTAATGAATTTCTTTTCTGGAAACACAGTTTGATTTAAAGGATAGGACAGACAAGGACTACTCCCAAGGAAGAATCAGATCCAGATGTGGAATTCCACACGACAAATTTTTGGTGCCACCTTCTTTAACATGTTTTTCTGAAATGGCTTGATTTTGTCCATGTTCTTTTGGTTTCTTTGATTTTCATTGGGGTGCTGGGTGTTGATCTATGCACACACTCTAACATAAGCAGCCTGCATTCCACCTTATTCTTTATTATACTTATATGTCAAGACAATTTAAAAAAAAAACACAGGAATCTCATATTTCTGGTACTAATGCTTTATAACTTAAATATATTAGTCTTCTGACTTTTGGTTTCTATTAGTAATATTTTTTGGGGGGATAACTCCAATTGTGGTCCTTTGAAATATACTTCTTTTAATGTCCAGATGATTTTAAGTTTTTTTTCCTTAGGTCCTATATAGTTTCAACTTGATTTGCTGAGCTATGTTTTTTCATCAGTTCAGCTTGAAGATACTGTTCTTTAATTTTATAATCCACTTGCCTAATTCATACTGGAAACTCTGTGCTTATTCTACTCTGATCTTCTCATGCTTGAATTTAGTACTTTTAATAACATCTGTCTACCATGATTTACATGCTCTTATATTATCTTCAGTACCATATTTAGTATTCTAAATAATCTTAGCTTTCTGAAGCATATTTTAGGAAGTTTCCCTAATTCTTTCTTTTCCTGATTTGATCTTCGTTCCATGCTGGGGGATTTAAATTGCAGGAGAATATGTTCTCTTTAATTTCTCAGGTACTTTCTGGTTTTGATTGGTAATTATGCCTCTGCTGTGTTGATAATATGCAATTACACTGTACACTTTGAACTTTGAATTCTATAGCCACTTAGAACTGATCATTACACGCTTAATCTGGTAATTTAAACATGAGAGTCTTTGACATCTAAATCTGTTGTGAAATTTATGGAAAAATAAGATATCCAGAATGGCCAAAGCAATACTTAGCAAGATAGGTGAAGGAGGAGGCATCACAATACCAGACCTTATATTATATTACAGAGCTATACTAACAAAAATAGCGTAGTGCTGCCAATAAAACAGACATGAAAATCAATGGTACAGAATAGAGGACACAGAGACATATGCACATAAATACACTTATCTCATACTAGACAAAAGTTCAAAAAATATTCACTAGAGAAAACAGCCTATTCAATAAATGGTGCTAGGAAAATTGAAAATCCATATGTAACAAAATGAAAATTATCCCCTATCTTTCACTGTGCACAAATCTCAACTCAATGTGTATCAAGGATTTAGGCATACAACAGAGGCCCTTCTTCTAAGAAAAGAAAAAACAGGCCCAAATCTTCACCATATTGGCTTAGGATTAGGTTTCCTTAACAAGTCTCCAAAAGCACAAGACATAAAATCAAGAATCAATAAATGGTTAGGATTCTAACTAAATAACTTCTTCTCAGCAAAGGAAACAATCAATAATGTGAAAAGAGAGTCTACAGAAAGCAGGGAAATCTTTGTCATATGCACCATAGATAGAGTATTAAACTCCAGGATATATAGAGAACTCAAAAAACTTAAAAATATGTATATATAAGCCAATCAATAAATGGGCTAAGGAACTGAACAGGTATTTCACAAAAAAGAAAAATAATCCATCAACAAATATATGAAAAGATGTTCAAAATCTGTAGCAATAAAAAAATTGCCAATCAAAACTACTCTAAGAATTCATCTCATTCCATTCAGACTGGCAATTGTGAAGAATACAAGCAAGAATAAATGTTGGTGAGGATGCAGGGAAAAAGGGACACTCATACATTGCTGGTGGGACTGCAAATTGGTATAACCATTATGGAAAGCAGTATGGAGAGTCTTCCAAAAACTTGGAATGGAAACACCAATTTTCCCAGGTATCCCATTCCTTGGTCTATACACAAAGAGCTTAAAATGAGCAAAATACAGTGATGCAGCCACAGCAATGTTTATAGCAGCTCAACATACAATAACTACACTATGGAACTAACGCAGTGTTCTTCAAGACATGAATGTGTAAAGAAATGTATATATACCCAATGGAATATTACTCAACTTTAAAGAGGAATGAAAAGATATTTTTACCAGTAAATGGATGGAGCTGGAGAATATCTTACGAAGAGAAATAAGCCAATCCACACGACAAAAAACTGCATGTTTTCTCTGATATATGGATGCTAATTTGCAATAACAAGGGTGGCTATCAAAGTATAGAGTTTCTTTGGTTGTGGCAAAGGACATTGAAAGGAGGCACAGGCTTATGGGGAGAGGAAGAATAGTTGAATGCTTTGGAGATTACCTCCCTATGTGCATATCGGACAAAATGACTGATAAGGTGTACATCACGTACAACCAGAAATATGAGAAGTTATACTCCACTTACATATGATGTGTCAAAGTGCATTCTATTGTCAGGTATAACTAATTACAACAAATATAAGCGGGATAAAAATTAGTGTCAGCCAGGGACTGGAGGAGGAGGAATGGGAATTTTTACTTCATGGTGACAGAGCTTCTGCTTACAGTAACAAAACTGTTCTGGAAAGTTTGTACAATATTTGAGTGTAATTAATGCCACTGGGTTCTCCAATTAACATTGTTAAAATGGCAATTTTCATGTCACATGTCTTTTACAACAAGAAACACTTCATTAAATTTAAGAAACATTTTCATGTTAGAAAATGGAAAAAAGGACATGAACCACGTCAGTGATGTTAATGGCGACTCCTCTTTTCTTTCTTAGCTGCCGGGATCAGTGTTGTCAATGTGGACAATGGTTTGGCCAGTTTCAGGAAGGGGTACTGTCAGGAAAAGGGGAGAGAGAAGAGCATGAAGTTTACCAACAGAAAAATAAAACTCTTCCTTTCAACTAAGCCCTGAAAACTACTTATGAATACAATTTTCTTAAAAATCACATTTCAATACCTACACAGAACACTCCTCATCAGTACATAAATTCCATAGTTGTACACAGAGTTGTTTAATTTTCCTAATTTCCAAACATAAACAGTGAAATAGTTCATAAATACACTCATGATAACGTTGAATGGATTCAATATTTCATGATATACAAGAATGTACATCAAATGTATTAAACTTTTATGTGTATATATGTATACATTTTAGTTGTAGGAGGACACAATACCTTATTTTATTTTTAGTGGTGCTGAGGATCAAACACAGGATCTCACATATGCTAGGCAAGAGCTCTACCACTAACCCACAACTTCTGCCCACAACACTAATCTTTCATTCCTGGCAGATGAAACCCTAAAATGTTGCTGCTGACTTATTGGTAGTGATCAATGAATAATGAAATGTTATTACCACTGTTGGTTATTCAAAAAGAGTCAACATTTTCCAAAATGACATCTTTTCCAAATTTACCTGCAACAATTCTGTGACTGGTGCCCTTATCTCCACATACATTTCCAAACATCCATTTAAGAAATCACAAAATATTGGGGAAAATGTCTCTGCATTCGGAAGTTCTGGAGTTCCATTTCTTGCAATCAGCTCTAAGGCCTAAAAATAGAACAACATCGGTGACCTTCTTTTGGGGGCAATGGCAGGGGTGGGGTTAGTTAGGGAGTGATTGCAGGGTTGCTTTATCAGTGAGCTACATTCCTAACACTTTTTTAAAAAAATTTGAAACTTGGTCTCACCAAATTGTTGAGGCTCCATCAAACTTGTGATCTTCCTTTTTGGCTTCCTCAGTCACCGTGATTACAAGTGTGCAAAAATTGCATAAGTCCTGACAGTCTTAATGTAGCTCAACAAATTTATAATGAACTCTATCAAGTTTATGGAACTCTCCTGTGTGTGTGTGTGTGTGTGTCTGTGTGTGTGTGTGTGTGTGTGTGGTGCTGGGATCAAAACCATGGCCTTTTGCATGTTCTACAAGTGACCATCTTCAGCCCATCTTAATTCTTCAGAGATAATCACTAAATACTAAAGTGAGGTCCTGATTATCTCTACCTTTTTGAATTTTGTAACCACTCTCCTTCACTTCCTTTATTTTGTATATCTCTCTCCCCCTTCCTCTCTATCTCTCTCTCTCTTTTCAGTGGGTGCTCCTGTCATTGAACCAGGCATACTCTAGTCAAGTCATTGCTCTAACACTGAGATGCACTCCAGGCCTCTATTTAATTTATTTTGAGACAGTGTATCTCTAAGTAGCTCAGGCAGGCTTCAAGCTTGAGATCTTCCTGCCTCTGCCTCTCTGGAAACTGAATTACAGGTGTGTACCACAAGGCCTTAATAATCATCTTTTCCGTGTTGGACTATGAATGCAATTCATCTTGATTAAGAAAACAAAATCAGCAACGACATGAAAAACATCACCTATGGTACATAAAAATACAAAGAACAGTGATGTCATCCTTCTATAAATTGTACAATCCTGGTAAACATTCCCAAGCTATTTAAAACTCACATTTCAAAACAATTGGATTTACTGAAACTCTGTTCCCAAACTAGCTATATGCCAGCTTTGTCATTCCTAATAACACATTTTAAAATAGATAACTGAACAGTGACTTACATGTGTATTCACAATTTAAAAAATCCCAATCATAAAATGATTGTAATCTTTCAGTTTTGATTTTATATTTAAATTTCTGGGAATGAAATTATATCTAATTAATTGACTATTTTATAGTAGAAGTTAAGTTTTTAAATGAAGCAGACAATATACACCATCGCTAAGTTGCCATGTGAAACAGAAGGAACCCTTTAATCAATCTCACTGAACTCCTTTAACATTGTAGACACAGCTAGAGAGCTTTGCAAATGTACTTTCCAAATGCCTACCTGATCTTAAAATGTGGATCCTGTACTGTTACCATATTAGACATTCATTTTATTATTAATAGCCTTCATTTCTGTACAGAATACTTATCAAAAATGATGTATATGTGTATGTATATTACTATATATAAAAACATTTTGTTGCTTTTGTGTGGTCCTGGGGATTAAGTGCTGGGGACTCATGCATGCTAGGCAAAGACTCTACCACTGAGCTACACCCCCAGACTAAGAAGAATGTAATTTTAAGAAGACCAATGTATTCTTTCATGGTTAGTCCTTTAAACAGTGTGGTACATACAACCACTGTGAAACCCAAGGTCACCCAGATTTTCTCCTGCATTAATTTTATTCTAATACCTTATGTGTCAGACAGCAATTAATTTCAGTTTAAAATATCAAGACTGTTGGAAACCCCTATACCTCCATCAGAAGGCATAAGGATGGGAGCCCATAAAATTCTCAAGCTTAGTATTACCACCCCAACCACCAAAAGTCCCCCCACCACTACCCCATTCTCCTCCCAACCTTGATATGTGATTCACTTTACTCTTTACTTTGTTTATGTTAATGATCATAAGCAGCCCAGGACTCCCAGTCCTTCCACAGTATTTCCACCCTAATGCCCATATGGCTCTGAATATGCTCCTTACTTTAACCAGCTGTGCTATCTGGGAAACGTATCATCTCACCCAACTCTAGGTCTAGAGATAAAGCAAGTGTCTTTTTGGCTTCTCATTGCTCTCTGAAGTCTTCACTGTTCTTTTTCTCTAATATGCAGACTTTTGAAGACAAATGTACCTTTCCTTGTTTTCAATGCTTACTAATCCCCAGGTCATTCCCTCCTCACTCTTTGAGATCACAGCTCTTTGCACTGTTAACTCTCACATTACTCCTGTCCTGATTGGTGGCTACTTCAATAGCTACACAGATGCCTGCTGCTGTTCCTTGTCCTCTGCTCTCATGCTCTCAGGAGCTTGCCTTTCTCACTTTATACACTATGTCCTTCCCTCTACCAGGACAGATACCAGCAACCACCACTCTTCTCATGTTGTTGCCTCTACCTCCTATCCTTTGAACACCCAGTACTCCAAGGTCAGCAATCCTCTGACTCCACGGGGACCTAGAATCCCATAGGACTTTCAGTGTTCATCATTCCTTTCATATGTCACCTCCATGACCCTCTCCCACTCACTTGACAGCATTTATCTGGCTAAGATGTGCTTACAAGTGTGGACTTCTTTCCTGTATCCATCAGCTCAATGTAGTGGATAAATACCACGTATCTGCAATGGCTGGCATCACTTACCATTGATGATCACTAACCTCACATGGGCTCTTGGTGCCTTCAGCAGTCACACTACATCTCCCTACTCCACTCACTCTCCTACTCTCCATTCCTGTCCTAAGACACATGCACTTAGTTGACATGTCTCCTTAGCTGCCTCTTGACTCCTCAAATTTCTCAGAATTCCCTTGTTTTTGTGACTGTAGAGAGTTTTTAGGAGCACCAGTCAGGTACTATATAATCCTTTGTAGGATACCCCTCTAATACAATGTATCTGATTCTTTCATGGTTATCTCAAAATTATGGTTTTAAAGAGGAAGGTGTTGAGTTAACAGTGCCACTTTCTTTACTTTCTTTTTCTTCGCTTTCAGTACTGGGGATTGATCCCAGGAGTTTACTTCCACTGAGTTACAGGTCCAGTCCTTTTTATTTCAAACTTTGAATCGGGGTATCACCACATTGTGGAGTCTAGCTTCCAAATTGTGACCCTCTTGCCTCTGCTCCTCACATAGCTTGGCCACCATGCCTGGCAACACTACTGCTGTCATTGCATCATATTTGGGGACATACAAGCAACATGATTTATGACTGCTGGTGTTGGCCTTATCAACTGAATAAACTTTTGTTAAGTGTTTCCACTGGGAAGCCTCTCTTTGCTTTCCATACTGTGTTCACTGGCAGTCATTCTATGCAGTCCATACTTGTGTAATCCCCTTCTTCCTGCAGAGTGGAGCATCCACATAAACTTTTAGAATTCTTCAGCTTGGGTGATTGACCTGTCTATTCTCCCAAATGTATTTATTCAATCACTTATATCAGCATGCACTCACAAATATTTACTTTAAATTTCAAGTTACAATTCCTTACAACTGTATATTGATGTTCAAATTGTCCCTGCATTCGTTAAGCTGCTCTTTCAATTCTCCCCTATGATATACCTTCCTCAATCTGGCCTCTTTTTAAATTTCACAACTTTATTTTAAATTGAGCACTAATAATTGTATCTATTTATGGGGGACAAAGTGATGTTTTGATATTTGTATGCATTACACCATGGCGTTTTCATTTAATGATTTATTTTTGTGGTGCCAAGGATTGATCTCAGGGCCGTACACACACTAACATTATAGGCAAGTCTCCACCACTGAGACATTTCCTGCCCAGCATTCCCTCCTCCCGTTTTTTAAATTAATTTTTGTTATTAGTCACAACTCTCTCATTTACAATTTAATGTTTGAATCTTTCTATGATCATACTCTACCCTTCTACCTTCCATTGATACACCCAGTGATACAGGACAAGACCCCTAGGGTTCTTCCCTTGTCCTGAAGCTTTTTTTTTTTTTTTTTGTCATTTCACAAATGCATATCTCCAGCCTCCACCATATTTATTTTCATATAACTAATTTTAACTTTTAAAGATATTCACATAACAAAAATTCATATATTTACCCATATAGTTAGAACTACATTCAACTTTCACATGTTTGAGAAAACTGTTATTTAGCTATGAAAAGGTAGATTTCTGGGCTCATTTTCTTCATTCAAAACATCATTCCACATTTACTAAAACACTTGAAACTGTATCCCAGCTCACTGATTTTATTGCATTTAAAATTATATTTCACCTCTATCTTTATGCTTCACTATGGCTCGTTTCTGTTGCTACAATAATCTATCACCAATCCATCCTCAAATATTATCATTTCCATAATGTGCTATTCAGTGTGGTGTCAATGGGACAAAAATTCCTGAAGAGAAAAACTTAGAGGAACAGGTATTTGGCTCACAGTATCAGAGGTTAAGTCCATGGTGCAGAGACTCCACTGCTGTGGGCTCAAGGTGAAGCAGAATATCATGACAAAGGGTTTGATGGAGGAGGGCTGCTCTGCTCCAGGTGCCAGAAAGCACAGAGTGGTAGAACGGGAAAACAGAGAACAGGGAAAATGAACCCTGGGAGGGCAGCCTCCAGGGTCCCATCCCATCCAGCCACACTCCTGCAGGTACCACCCAGTGCCTTTGAACTAGGAGAGACTGACTGTGATGACTCTCCCAATGCTCTCATTTCACTTACAAACAGTCCTGCATTAACACAGGAGCTCTTCAGGGACACTTCATATCCAAACCACAACACAACATTAAGGTAAATGTGGGTCTTTTCAAAATATGTCTTCCAAATATTTGACCCTTTAATACCTGGGTTATAATTATAAAAATTATTTTCCTGACATTTTGTGCTAATTCTTGTATCTGTGTCAATTCTGGATAGGCTTTAGCTAAATATTTGCTCCTCATAATGAACTTGGTTTTCCTACCCCTTTACCTGTCTATTAAAACTTTGGATATCTGGGTGCTTGTTGGTCCTGGTCACTGTGGATTCCTATAAAAATTCTCCTATGTATTCCAGGCAGATAAACGCTTCTTTTATTTGAATGACTGACCTATATAACTATGGAGGTCATACAGGAGGTAGAGCTTTTTCTCTGGCTCTCTTCATCTTTGAACAGTCTTGATGATCTCCTTTTCATTTCTTCACCTGGAGGTGATCCTCACAAATCTTGTGTTCTTCCGTTTCAGATGATTGGGTCTCAGCCAGTTCAGGGAAGATTCTCACATGTCTTATCTGCCTTCATCTTGTGGGTATGTTCCATGAGAATCTGCTTTGATTTGGGCCATGTCCCTTCATCTTCTGGACAGGCTCTGATACATGTGGATCTTCTTAGATTCCTGGTATCTTGAGAGCACCTGATGGACAATACTCACCCTTCTCATGCAGGATTCCTTTCTCACTGATGCCTGGACAACTGCCCTTCCTGAAAGCTAAGGTGCTTTTCCATATTGAGTCTGGGAATGCACAGTCAAACTCATACATGACCAGCCCATCTGTGGTCAGCTTCTGAATCTACTGATAGTTGATGACATATGGAATTTAACTGATTTCACTGGAGTACAACTAGAATTCTCTTGGAGACAGCGGAAGATGCTGAAGACTAGCCTCTTCTGAGGCCTAAGTATAACCATGGCTGGAGTTATCACCATAAAAATATTGCTAAGGTTTGTTCTTGGATGCACTTCTAAGCTATTTGGGTCTTCCAGTGACATCTGAGAGCAATCTTCCCCCATCCCCACCTACACACATGTTGTAGACTCCGACATGCTGCTCTGACAATGTTGGCTATTTGGAGCTTGTGATGTTGTGGATGTGTTTTTTTCCCCAAGGACTGGAGGCTTGGTCCTCAGTGTGACAATTTTGAGGTGGTAGGACCTGTAAGTGGCGGGGCCTAATGTGAGGTAATTCAGTCTCACTAGGGGATGAGGCCTTAGGAAGGGAGTAATGTACTTCACCTGGGCCTCATTTGTTTCTGTGAGAGTCAGTGGTTATAAAAAAGCAAGACTGTTCTGTACCCAGTTTTCTGGCCATGCAAGCTCTACCTTATGCATTTCCTGCCACCATGATGCCATTCACAATGTTGCGATGACCCTCACCAACGTTCAGTCACAGGGGATGTCAAATCCTGGAATCTGAGTATACCACCAAGTTAATGTTCTCAAACTAAAGTGTAAAGATATGGAATTATAAAAATAGGTTTCATGGACAACAGCTACTCGACAAAATCGATATGTCCTACTCTTGACTAATATTATTTTATATTTTCCTTGAAAGTTTATAAGAGTTTTCTGTTAATCTGTGAAAATGTAGAACTTTCAGTATGCAAATCTGAGTTAATTTGAGATAATAGGCCATAATCGATATCAAAATATGTAGATGCATTCTACTATCATGTACAACTAATTAAAACAAATTAAAAATTAATTAATAAAAACATTCTAGACAAAAATGATGTAAGGCTCACTGCCAGTGCTAACACTGACCCCAATTAAATAGAAGGGGTAAGATAATTACAAAGATAGAAATTAAAGTTACTACCCAGTACTTCTAACACAAGACAGGTAAAACTGGATTGTTGGATGTTTAAGACTACAAATCAAAGGCCATATGTTTTCTCTGATATGTGGGTGCTAATTCACAATAAGTTTTAAGGCTATGGAAGGATAGAACTACATTGGAATAGGTAGAGGAAGTGAAGGGAGGGGAAGGGTAGGGGGATAGGAATGATTGTAGAATTTTGTTTGTTTTCTTGGCAACATCTTAAATACTGCCTGGCAAAAGGAAGGTACAAAATTTAATATTGGCTTAATGAATATAAGAAACTAGAGGTTTTTAAAAATTGTTCTGAAATTTATTCTAAATAAATCACCTGAAAAGTATTATAACTGCTTACTTGAAGTGGAATCTTTGGCAATGGAGCAAAAAACTTTGAGGAAAGAATATCCAAATCCCATTTCCTCTGTTGTCTGGCCTTCTTTTGCTTAGCCAAATACTTTCAAGTGTCAATGTTACACACTCATCAGTACCTCCTTCCCTGTTACGGCCAAATAATATTTCACTGTTCATCAAATGACAGCTAATTGGGTAGTTGACTCGATTTGCTCTTCAACATAGTACTACTATGAATAGTTGGTGCAAGTTTTGTGTGCACATGTGCTATCGCTGCCTTTTTCCTTTTGGCAGTGTTGTGGATTGAACCTTGGGCCTTGTGCATGCTGGGCACTCTATCATTGAGCACCCTCTCCCACTTGAGGACATATGCTTTTCATTCGCTTGGATATATACCTAGTAGTGGAAACGCTAGGTCATGTGGTAACTGAATATTAACATTCTAAGGAACTGTCAAATTGTTTCTAAAGCAGTTATGTTAAATTCCCACCAGAAATATATGAGCATTCCATCCTGATTTTTCTTTTTTATTTTTGTGCTACTAGGTGTTGTACTCAGAAGTGTTCTACCTCTAAGCTATATCCACAGCCTGCTTTCTTTGGAGAAGGAGTTTTGGGAAGCTCCCCAGGCTGTCTTAAAACTAGCAAACCTCCTACCTCAGCCTCCAGATTCCCTGGGATTACAGGTGTGTAATCAGCAATTCTCATTGTCCCACATTCTCACCAGCACTGATTGTTGTCTGACATGAGGTGTAAAGTGGTGTTCTCTGGTTTTGGTTTATATTTCCTTAATAATTAATGATATGGCATCACAACACAGGTGGGACAATGGGCAAAGTTCTTCACCTCAACAGCTAAAGTATTTATATTTGCTTAAAGTCTACTCTGTTTGAGAAAGGACTTGAACATTGTCAGTTATACACCTTTTTCAGAGGTGTCATCTTGCTTTCCTCTTTCCTGGACCTTGATGATCAGAGGCTGAAGATGAAAGTTGATAACATGATTTCAAATCCAGGGTACATGAAAATGTGTGAAAAGGTACCTCTAACTTTGTAGTGAAAGCATCTATGGCTGGAGGTGTGGATCACTAGTAGATGCTTGCCTGGCAAGCATGAGTCCCTGGGTTCCATACTCAGCAACACATATAAATAAATAAAATAAAAGATCTACTTACAACTAAGAAAAATATTTTAAAAAACATGTATCCTTCTAGGGTACATCAACTATGAACAAAGGTGAGATTATTCTTACTGATATGCCAAAGAAGAAACCATACCACTTACTAATAAAAATCTACACTCTTGAGCATATACTTTCAGCTGTGTAACTAAGAAGTAGTATGATTTGTAGATTGAAAGTAAGGGCAGAGATTAGGTTTTCTAAAGTTTTGATTCTATGTTCTTGACCAATGAACAACAGAAGGAAGTTGTATGTACATATTAAGGAAAAGTATTTTTCTTACAGTAAAGTTGGCTTTAAAATGTTCTTACCCTTGAGGGACCTTCCTGGAGGTATGGAGGCTCTCCTTTGACCATCTCAATAGCCATGATACCCAGAGACCAGATATCCACTTTAGGGCCATAACTTTTCCCTCTAACCACTTTTGGTGCCATCCAGCAAGGTGTTCCAAGCACAGAACTGTGTTTATTCTGCTCAGGGGTGATGTGAGCACAAAAGCCAAAGTCGGCTAAGATACAGAAACAAAATATCTAGAGTTAATAGTTCTAGGAATGGTTTTATAAGAGAGCTCAGCTCAGGTAACATAATTACATTTTAACTATTAGGTTCTTTTATTGTTTTTTTTTTAATTAATCATAAACTAATCCAAGCTGGGATTAAAATATATTGATGATGTTAAATGCTTCCACTTTTGCTTTTTCTTCCTACAATAGATTGCAAATTATTAGGAGAGATTTATCCTGAAGAAAGTATTTCATCCAAACAGTTATATTAAAACTGAAAGAGATCCAAAAAGCCGGAGTGGGAAATCACCAAAGGTGGACACCAAACCAAAATGCAGTGAATCAGGCAAAGGTCAAGACACTGAAACTTCTTTAGAAGAAAATAAAGAGAAACGAGAATTACTAAGCATACAATTCACCAGAGAGCTTAGAAGGAAAAAAACATATCTAAGTGCAGTTGCACTGTCAAGGTACTCACCAGCACTAATATACTCCAACTTTCTCAACTAAAACAGAGGAATAGAAATCCTATGTTAGTACTTGAGTTTGATTTTGTGCAGAGTCAGGATGTGTATTTACAATCTTCTCTTCCACTGTTAATGCCAATGACTTTGCACTGTCAGTGTCAATTTTTTCCTCAATCCCTTTGAAAGAAACCTGATAGCTTGCACTGGAGACTCATGGATATATGAAATGCAGGCCACTTAACATGAGGACTGCAGCCATATTCATCGAAGCCCATAAGATTTCAAAAAGTCACAGACATCTTATTCATGTTTGGGGTGGGGGCATGTAAACACTTGAGTCTGACATGGTGACGCCTACCTTTTCTCAAACAAATGAGCACCACTGATCTCTCTTCTGGGTTGACACCCTGAGGCCATGACTATGGCAAGTGTAACATCACAGAGGTTTTGGAATGTGGGCTCCAGCTGCTTCCAGTGACATCTGACAGCAACCTTCCCCATCCCCACCTCACACATGTTGTAGACTCCGACATGCTGCTCTGACAATGTCGGCTTTGGAGCTTGTGATGATGTGGATGTGGTTTTTCCCCCAAGTACTGGAGGCTTGGTCCTCAGTGTGGCAATGTTGAGGAGGTAGGACCTGTAAGAGGTGGAGCCTAGTGTGAGGTAATTCAGTCACACTAGGGGATGAGGCCATAAGAAGGGAGTAATGTACTTCACCTGGGCTTCATTTGTTTCTGTGAGAGTCAGTGGTTATAAAAAAGCAAGACTGTCTGTACCCAGTTTTCTGGCCATGCAAGCTTCTACCTCATGCATTTTCTGCCACCATGATGCCATTCACAATGTTATGATGACCCTCACCCAAGTCCAGTCACAGGGGATGCCAAATCCTGGAATCTGAGTATGCCACCAAGTTGATGTTCCTCAAACTAAAGTGTAAAGGTATGGAATTATAAAAAATAAGTTTCATGGATAACAACTACTCTACAAACTCAATATGTCCTACTCTTGCTAATATTATTTTATATTTTCCTTGAATGTTTGTAACAGTTTTCTGTTCAACTATGAAAATGTAGAACCTTCAGTATGGCAATCTCAGTTAATTTGAGATAATAGGACATAATCAATATCAAAATGTATAAATGCATTCTATTTCATGTACAATTAATTAAAACAAATAAAAAATTAATTAACAAAAAAATTCAAGACAAAAAAGATGTAATGCTCACTGCCAGTGCTAACATTGACCCCAATTAAATAGAAGGGGTAAGATAATTACAAAGATAGAAATTAAAATTACCACCCAGTACTTCTAACTCAACACAGGTAAAACTGGATTGTTGGATGTTTAAGACTACAAAATCAAAGGTCATATGTTTTCTATGATATGTGGATGCTAATTCACAATAAGTTTTAAGGCTATGGAAGGATAGAACTATATTGGAATAGTTAGAGGAAGTGAATGGAGGGGAAGGGTATGGTGATAGGAATGATTGTAGAATGAATCTGACATTATTACCCTTGTACATGTATGACTACATAACCCATGTCTTCCTACCGGGTGTCCATCCAAAAGAATGAGAAATTATACTCTAATTATGAATGATATGTCTGAATGCATTATAGTGTCATGTATATTTAGAAGAAATCAGAAGAAAAACAATGAACGGTGGAAGTCAGAGGCTGGAGGAGGAAATAAGCAAATTTCAAATGTGCTACATGGTGTTTCTTAATTTCTTACACAGAAACTACTTAAAGATATATTTATAATCAACAACGAAGCATACTTCAAAGATTTGGAAAATTACTGAGTTGAACCCATTATAACACAATGTTAAAAGTAGATTAGGGAGAGAATATCAAGGGTGTGGCGAAGCAATGATTTGATAAAAGAATAATATGTACAAAAGGAAACCAGAAGCTATTCATCAAGATAATGGGAGAATGACCCTGAGGCTTTTCTGTGATCTTCAACCATATCAACTCCACCATGGTCCAAGAACATTAAGATATAACAGGTTCAAGAAGGGTTCTAGAAGTTTCAAAAATTATTGGTGTGCAGTGTTTCACTGACTGGCACTGCCTCAGATCTCTTCTCTCTGTATTCTAATGCAATGCTACTATGCTATACCTGCCATAGCCCAAGTAGGCTCAGGTATTATTCAGGACATTGCTACCAAATATAAAAGTTATATTCCTCAGAAACATGTGTAAGACTAACTCTGCAGGGACTAGCATGGAAGAGGGGTACAGACTTGGATACCCATGCTAGAATTTTTAAAATAGTTTTCCAGAGCCTTGGCACCTAGGCAGAGAATTTCCACAGGGCCTGAGCTGTGTACAAAGTCCCCACTAGGCTAATGACCAGAGGAGTTATAGGTTTATTAACATCACAGAGAGATTCCATTAAGGCAAAGCTTATTGGAACCATGGAAACAGGTCTTATCCAGAGATCCTACACCTGTAGACCCACCAGCATGTAACCCGATCCTGGGAAAGCCCAAGGCACATGATTTCAACCTGGGGAACCTATAATCATTGATGTACCCAGCATAGCCATGAGTACAGCATGTCCTGATATTTGGAGCAAACCTACATAACATTGTCTAGAAGGTGTGTTAAAGGGTCTAAAAACTTATTCTCAATCTTAAAACTTTAATGTGGATTTTCCTGTCAGTTTTTGGATTATTGGATCTGATACTTTCTTCTTGCCTGTATGTCCCCATTGCAAAGGAAATGTCTATCACATGCCTGTATTACCATTGTGTTTGAGAAGCAAATAACTCTTGATTTCATAGTCTCATACCTGGAGGGAAATGGCCCTCAGGAAGGATCATACATTGACTCTGAGTCACATAAGATGAAGATGATATGACTTGGAATTCAGACTTTTAATGGCAAATGGAGTCGAAAGTTTTTGGGGCTACTGGAGCAAAATAAATGCATTTTATGTAAGTACATGAAATTTGGGGATAAAGGATTGGATGGTATATAGCTGGAATGATGCTGTTCCCTTAAGAATTCATTGTGTAACTTAATGTCCTATGAACAATATTTAGAAATGGGGCAAAAATTTGCTCAATACACACTGAAAGCACAGGAAAAATGTCATGAGTTATTCAAGAAGACGGCATCAAGTGAAAAATCATCTTCAGAGCAATGAAGCAAGTAGGAACATGAATATAGAACCTACAGAATGGGAGAAAGATTTTTCTAGCTATTAATTTTGAGAGGATTTATATAGATAGAGAACTAAAACAACAAAGCCAACATCAAAAGGAGAAATTATCCAAATAAACAATTTTATTAAACAGACATTTTTCAAAAGAAGAATCATTAATAGCCAACAAGTATATGAAAAAAATATTTAATGTCATTATTGACTAGGGATGTGCAAACCAAAACTTCACTGAGATTTTTACCTCATACAGTCAGAATGGCAGTCATCAAGAATACAAATCATAATAAATTGTAGACAGAATGTGGAGAAAGAAAGGACACTTTTACACTGTTGGTGCGACTGCAATCATTACAACCAGTATGGAAATCAGTATGGAGTTTCCTCAAAAGACTAGGCATGGAACCACCGCATGATCCAGCTATATATCACTCCTTGGGATTTATCCCCAAGAATTAAATTCATCATACTACAGGGATAAGTGCATAGCCATGTTTATAGCAGCAAAATTCATCATAGCCAAACAATGAAACCCACCTAGGTGTCCATCAACTGATGAATGCATAAGGAAAATGTGGTATACACACAACAGAGTTTTATTCAGCCATTACAAAAATTAAAAAGTGAAATTTATGTTATTTGCAATAAATGTGGATAGAACTCTTAATCAGTATATTAAGTAAAATAAACCAAACCATGAAGGTCAAATGTTGTGTTTGCTTTCAGAAAGAAGCTAGGAAGAAAAAAGTCAAAAGCGTAGGGAGGGCTGGAATCTAATGAAAATCAAAGGGAGATGAGCAGAATAGACCAAGGGTTGGAAAAGAGCAGAGGGGAGAGTGAAGTGATGTGCAGTGACTTTGTCCAAATTATATTGCTATAGTGTGTGCAGGTACAAAGGGAACAACAAATCCCATCCTTATGTGGAACTGCAAAGCACCAATAAACCAAGAATACAAATAATCCAATCAACAAATGGGCTAAGGAAATGAAGAGACACTTCACAGAATAAGACGTACAAGCAATCAACAGATATATGAAAAAATGTTCAACATCTCTAGTAATAAGAGAAATGCAAACCAAAACTACCCTAAGATTCCATTTCACCCCAATTAGAATGGCGATTATCAAGAATACAAGCAACAATAGGTGTTGGCGAGGATATGGGGGAAAAGGTACACTCATACATTGCTGGTGGGGTTGCAAATTAGTGCAGCCACTCTGGAAAGCAGTATGGAGAGTCCTCAGAAAGCTTGGAATGGAACCACCAATTGACCCAGCTATCTGACTCCTTGGCCTATACCCAAAGGACTTAAAATCAGCATACTACAGAGATACAGCCACATCTATGTTCATTGCTGCTCTATTCACAATAGCCAGATTATGGAACCAACCTAGATGTCCTACAATTGATGAGTGGATAAAGAAACTGTGGCATACATATACAGTGGAATATTACACCGCCATAAAGAATGATAAAATGATGGCATTTGCAGGCAAATGGATGAAATTGGAGAATATCATGCTAAGTGAGATAAGCCAATCTCAAAAAACTAAAGGAAGAATGATCTCGCTGATAAGCGGATGAGGACATATAATGGGCGGTGAGAGGGGTTAGCATAAGGGTTAGGGTTATGTTCAGGGTTAGGGTTAAGGAGGGTGGGAAGAATGGAGGAAGGAAAGACTGTATAGAGGGAAAAGAGGGGTCAAAGAAGGGGTGGTGTGGAAGGAAAAAAATAACAGAATGAATCAAACAACATTACCCTATGTAAATTTATGATTACACAGTTGGTTTGCCTTGACTCCATGTACAAACAGAGAACAACATGTATCCCATTTGTTTACAATTAAAAAAAAAACTGGAAAAAAAAAAAAAAGAAACTAGTGGGGAAATAAAGCAGTGTGGCTTCTGGGATGAGCACCCTTATAAAAGACTTCAGGGCTGAAGGAAGCATTCTCTTGTTTTTCTGCTTTGCACCTCATAAGGACACAGCAAGATGCCACTTTGGAAGCGAAAGGCAGCACTCATGTGACACCAGTGTTGGCACCTTGATCTTGACTCCCTCCTCCAGAACTGTAGATGTTAATGTCTCTTCTCATTCTACTACTCACCAAGGAGTATAAATGACCAAATTTGTATTACATTGTTATAGAAGCACAGACTGAGGCACTTAGTTTATCCAGCTCAAAGTTTTCAAAAGTGATAATATTTTTAAAGGAACAAAAAAAAAATCAAATAATAAATTGAAGACAGTATGTGGAGAAGAACACTTTTTTTCTGTTATTTGTTTTTCTTTTCCCTGATCTTATTTTATTTATTTTCTTCCTTCTTTTAACTTTGGGGTATTTTGTTTTTTATTGTCTATTTTATGTTTCTTTTGTTGTTGCTTTTTTGGTTTCCTGAGTTCCAGAAGGAGTATGTGAGTCAGATTTCTATTTCTATACTAAGAATCTGAGATAACTCATAACAAAAGAAGGTTATTTTAACTCAGTTTTGGAGTTTCTTCCCATGATTGACCATGTTACTTTAACCTGTGGTGAGAAAGGGACTCATGATGGAAATGCATGCAGGAGCAAAACTGCTCACCTCATAGCTGGGAGTGAAAGAAGGGGCAGGGGATGGAGTCCCACCACCCTCCTCATTCAAAGTCACCCTCCACTAAGACACACCCATTACAGATTCCCACATCCCCCAGTAGTATCCCACTGGGAACCCTGCCTTTAACATATGGGTCCTTGGGGAAACATGTAGAATCCAAATTTCATCAAGGTCTATAATTAGTCTGATCATTTAGGTCTTTCTTCTTTTCTAATACAGTTATTACTGCAGTCAATAAAATTGGGTATGTTGTATTTTCACTTTTGTTCATCTGATGGTATTTTCTAATTTTCCCTTTGATTTTGTGTTTGATTCATTGCTTTTTCAAGACTGTGTGGTTTCATTTTTGCCTATTACAAACATTTCCAGTTTTCCTTCTACCAACACTTTCTAATTTCCTTCCATTAGAATTGGAAAAATATACTTGGTATGATTTCAGTCTTCTAAGTTTATTCTTATTCAGTGACTCAAATAGATATATAGGTATATCTGTCCTAGAGAGTTTTCCCTGTGCAATTGAGAAGACTGTATTTGACTGTTGCTGGGTGAAAAGTGCCAAGTGTATATTTTAGGTCCATTTAATCTGCAGTGTTATTCTAGCCCTTTGTATGTTTAATGATCTTCTGTCTCTATATTCTCTCCCTATTGACAGTGGGGTATTAAAGTTACTAATGTGTTACTATTTCTCCTTTCAGTTCTCTCAAAGGTTTCTTTATGTATTATGATCCTCTGATATTGGGTGCATATATATTGATAACTTTTTCCTTTTGTCCCATTGATTGACCCATTATCATTATATAATGTCCTTCTAAGTAGATTAAATATATTAGAGAAGGAATTCCCAGTGTCACAGCTATGGAAGCTACAGCAGCAACCATTGGCACAAGCCAGAATTGTAACTCCGTAAACAGAATAAATTGATAAGGGATTCAAAGTCACCTGCATATTGGGGACGACTGTGGCATGTCTGGATATGGAGAGTTTAGAGACCAGAAACACTGCCTGGGCATCTGCACAATATCATGTACAGGAAACAAAAAACTGCATCTCTCCCAACAGTGTGCAGAGGGCAAAGAAAGGAACCATTTTGCAGCCTGAGCATGGTCCCCACAGCAGCTGAAGAAGCCAATTTCTCATAGACCTAGGTCAGGGCCAATAAAGTAGCCTGGCACACCCCTGCTGCATGACAGAGAAGTGACCAAGAAACAAGTTAGCCTGGAGAAAGTTTTACATAGGAGAATGGACCTCAGAAAAGAAATCAGGTGCTGCAAGAAATGTAGTGAACTGATTATTTGCTTCTACATCATAGTTTGGAAAACAAGAACATCCCTTGGGTTCAGCCTTCCAGCATGGTGCAGAAATTTCTCAAGGTATGCTGATTTAAATATTTCTGAACAATTGGCTTTCAGCAAACTGACTTGAGCCCACCTAGGCCTAAAGCCCACCTCCGGGATTTCCACCTGCTGGATTAAACCTCTCGCCTTAGCAACCCAAACCTGAGAGGAGCAAACTTCACACTACATGCAGCAGAGAAGGGAAGCTCAGAAACGATTGATCTCCAATAGAAAAAATTCCCCAACTTTTCATAGAGATTTATCTTCACATATTTTCGTCTCCCATCACATTCCACCATCATTCAAAATAATTATTTTTTATGGATCATTTTATTGATGACTAGGATGTCTCATTAGGATATTTCCATTTTCATTCTATATATTTTTTCTCTCAATTATGTTTTCCTCAATTCTCTTTTTATTGTCCTGCTTACAGCTAAACTCTTTCTCTTCCACACTTCTTTAATTTTCACTTCTATCTTCTGCTTACTCTTAATCATCACATCCTATACTACTTCTGTTCTACCCTTATCCACCCTTCCAAAATAGAAACATCTGGCAAAGTTACATTTTTAATTTATGCAATTACTGTACATATCATTTTTGTTTATTGTGACAAAACTGTAAACATCTCCTCAGGAGATAATTTAGTTTGAGGTATTTGCATTGTTTGAGATTATTATTTGTCTCTCCCTTTTAGATGAGGAACATGAATCTTAAGGTAGAAGCCCCACCTCCTCAGATCCATAGTGCTGGATTGGTTGACACTCAAACAACATGAAACAATAAGGAACATACTGCCCCAAACAAACCAAGGTGCTCCATTAATAAATTCCTCTAATTTAACAGTGGAAGCTATAACAGGGAAGGAGATAAGAATGTACATAGTAAAACTGATCTGACAGAGAAAAGACAACTTAAGAATTGACAGTAGGCAAAAAATAAAGGAAATGAAAGATCACTTCAATAAAGAGATACAGTTTCTGAAAAATAATCAAGCAGTAAACCTTGAAAAGATGTAGTCAATAAACCAAATTAAAAATTTAATGGAAAGCATGACAAACAGGCTAGACAACTTGGAAGACAGATTCTTAGGCATTGAAGACAAAAGTTATCATCTTGAAATCAAGTTGACAAAGAGAGATGATGTTGAGAGATCATGAACAGAACTTCCAAAAAATATGGGATAAGGTGTAAGACCAAACATAGGATTTAACAGGACAGATGAGGGTATCGAGGTTGAAAACAAAGGAATGCGCAATCTTTTCAATGAAATCATATCAAAAAATTGCTGAAACCTAAAGAATGAAATGGAAAATCAAATACAGGAGGCTTGCAGGACACCAAATGTACAAAGGACAGCAGCTCCACATCAAGGCTCATTATAAGGAGAATGACTAACATATAGTATGAGGAGAGAATCTTAAAGGCTATAAGAGAAAACAATCACATTACATATAGGGAGAAACCAATAGATATCTCAGGTCATTTCTCAACGTAGACATTCAAAGCAAGGAGGTTCTGGAATAACATATTTCAAGATATGGAGGAAAAAAAAAAAGGATGGCAACCAATGATTTTGTGTCCAGCAAAGATAAGCTTCAGATTTCAAAATGAAATACAAATCTTCCATGATTACAAAAAGTTAAAATAATTCACAAGTAGAAACTCTGCTCTATAGAACATTCTCAGCAAAATATTCCTTGAGGATGAAATGGAAAAACAAGGGAAAGCAGCAAAATAAAGAACTTCACCAAAGAATTATCAAGGAAGGAGAAACCAATTCAAATTAAAACCAAGGAATAAACCAAAATGACCAGAAATACAACTTATATCTCAACAATAACCTTGAAAGTTAATGGCATAAACTCATCAATCAAAAGACATAGACTGACAGATTGGATGTAGAAAGAAGACCCAACAATATGATGTCTCCAAGCCACTCTCTCCATAGGCAAATACATCCACAGACTGAAGGTAAGAGCATGGGAAACAAATGTATCACTCACCTGGATTGTGTCAACAAGCAGGGGTTTCTATCTTCATATCAGATACAGTGGACTTTAAGCCAAAGTTAATCAAAAGGGACAAAAAAGGACATTCTATACTGTATAAGTGATCTTATGAGCATCGATGTACATCAAACAAATATTCTGTTTCAAGTATCAAATAGACAACAAAGAAAAATATTGGGTAGTGTTAACATACCTCCCTCACTACTGGACTGATCTTCCAAACAAAAACTAAATATAGAAAGTACAGAACTAAATAATCCAATGAATAATTTAGAATTAACAGACATTTATAGAATATTTCATCCATCAATGTGCAAATATGCTTTCTTCTTAGCATTAAATGTATTCTTCCCTAGAATAGAACATATCTTATGCAACAAAGAAACTCAGTAAAAAAAAAAAAAAAAGAGTGGAGATATTACCGTGAATTCTATCAGATCATAATGAAGTTAATTTAGATATCAGTGATAAAATTAAAAACAGAAGCTACAATAAAACCTGGAGACTCGATAATAAACTATAATAGGATGACTTCTGGTTTATGTGGCAAGGATAAAAGTTCTACAAATTGATTTGAGGATGGGTTAAAGATAGGTAGACTAGAGTGTACTGGTGGGATATTCCCGAGGGAGGAGAATGAAGTGGGATTTTGATAAGTTCAGAATTGCAAAAGGTGGAATCTGAATATTCACGTAATGAAAATTTCTATCTCTACAGGATCAAAATAATTGTGGTCTTTTGGTTTCCATTAAAGTAAACAAACAAACAAGAAGTGGGGCATGGTAGCATATGCCTGTAATCCCAGCAACTTGGGAGGTGAGTCAGGAAGATCACAATTTCAAGGGAAGTCTCAGCAAATTAATGACGCTGTAAGCAACTTAGCCAAACCCTGTCTCCAAATAAAAATAGCATAAGGTCTGCGGATGTAGCACAGTGTTTAAGTGCCCCTGGGTTTAATCCCTAGTACCAAAAAAATAAATATAATCACCTTCTGCTATTACTCATGGTCCACCTGCTACAAGCTTGTTTTTTTTTGTGGTCTTCACAGCTGAGTGGCTCCTATGTATCTTCTCCTTGCACGAAGGTTACCGTTCAACACTTCTTCAATTTCACTTCCTATCTCCACCTCCCATTCCATCAAAACTGCTTTGACAAGGTCAGATATGGCTTTCCTACTGAAAAAGCAAATGATAATTATCATTTTTCAATTTAATGCCTCAAGAGCACTTGATGGCGTTGATCTAATGCTTAAGTTCACAAAATGACTGACATAGCACTACACACCATAAGAATTAGAAAATGAGAGCAAAATCAGACACGTAATTTACATTAGTGTAATAATGATAACACTTAAATATATGATGCATCCATGCATTTATGGGCATTTTAGATGGAAAGTTAAACTATTACAATGGATAGTTCAAAACAACAGTCACCAAAATCATGGCATTTTTCATCTTATTATTATTATACCAAAACCTAAGCCTCTATCTTTCCTTTGATCCTGTTGTTTTCTCAAACGTGCCCAGATTATTACAGTAAAAGTCAGAATTCCCATCTTAGATAAAATGTCAGGATCCTCACAAGGCACTACACAGAGGCTCATTTCCCTGGGATCTTACTGCGTATATAATCACCTCCTGGTAATCCTCGTGGTCCACCTGCTACAGGCTTGTATTTTTTGTGCTCTTCACAGCTAAGTGGCTCCTATGTATCTTCTCCATGCACAAAGGTTACCAAATGCTCAATGCACTGTAACCATGCTGAAATCCTTGAAGATCTTTCAGTGTACCAGGAAATGTTCTTCTCTAGGTAAATTTCTCTAGGTAAATAAGCATCTCTCTCTTACATCTTGTGTTCAAATGTCATCTCAGTGAAGCCCTCCAAATGTAACCTTTTCAAAGCAAACCCCTGACCCTCTCTCTCTCTCTCTCTCTCTCTCTCTCTCTCTCTCTCTCTCTCTCTCTCTCTCTCTTTCTCTCTCTCTCTCTCTCTCTCTCTCTCTCTCTCTCTCTCTCTCTCTCTAAAGCATCCATTGCTTTATCTATTCATCTGCATAAGGGCATCTCTATTGGCTTCTTTGTTAAACAATCTCGCGTGGAGCATGCATTCTACCCTCGTGTATAACTCATTAGAACAAAATTTAAAATACCAAAGGTAAAAGAAAGAGTCAATTCCTAATGAATTATTCTTATATACCTTATTGTTTCTCCCCTACCAATAGAATGTATGTCCTACAACAGGAGGAATTTTTGTTGGTTTCTAGGCATCAACTTAAACACTGCCTAGCCAAGGCAGGTACACAATTTAATATGGGCTTAATGAATACAAGAAACTAGAGGTTTTGAAAATTGTTCTGAAAAGTATTCTAAATTAATCACCTGAAAATTATTATGACTGTTTATTTGAACTGGAATCACTGGCAATGGGGCCAAAAGCATTCAGGAGAAAATATCCCCATCCCATTTCCTCTGTTGTATGGCCTTTTTTTTCTTAGCCAAATACTTTCAAGGGTCAATGTTATACACTCATCAGTACCTCCTTCCCTGTTACAGCCAAATAATATTCTACTGTTCATCAAATGACAGCTAATTGGGTGGTTGCCACTTTTTGCTCTTCTACATAATTCTGCTGTGGACACTTGGTGTAAGTTTTGTGTGCACATGTGCTATTGTTCCCTTTTTCCTTTTGTCAGTATCATGGATTGAATCCAGGGCCTTGTGCAAGCTGGTCACTCTACATTGATGTACCTTCCCACTCTGTGGACATATGTTTTCCGTCACTTGGATATATACCTAGTAGTGAAATAGCTAGGTCATGGGGGAACTGAATATACCTTTCTAAGGATCTGTCAAATTGTTTCTAAAGCAATTATTTTAAATTCGCACCAGCAATATATGAGATTCAGTCTTGTTTTTTTCATTTTTATTTTTGCAGTACATGGAGTGGAACTCAGGAGTGTTCCACCTCTAAGCTACATGCCCAGCCTTCTTTCTTTTATTGTGAGAAGGAGTTTTGAAAAGCTTCCCAGGCTGCCTTAAAACTTGCAATCCTCCTACCTCAGCTTCCCAAGTACCTGGAATTACAGGTGTGCACCACTGAGCCTCGCCAACAATTTCAATTTTCCCACATTCTCCTTAGCACTGGTTATTGTCTGATATAAGGTCTAATGTGGTGCTCTCTGGTTTTGGTTTATATTTTCTGAATGACTGATGATGAGGGGCCAAAGCAGAGATAGGACAAGTGGTGAAGTTCTTCACCTCACCTGCTAGAGTATTTGTTCAAAGTCTACTCTGTTTGAGAATGGACTTGAACATTATCAGTTATATACCTTCCTCAGAGTAGTGATCTTGCTTTCCTCTTTTCTGAACCTTGGAGGTCAGAGGCTGAAGTTCTAAGTTGATAACATGATTTCTACATGCAGGATACTTAAACGTGTAGGAAAATGTTCCTTAAGTGTGTAGGAAAAGCATCTATGGATGGAGGTGTGGATAATGGTAGAAGCTTGCCTGGCATGTGTCATGTCAGGCCCTGCAACATATAGAAATATGTTCTGTACCCTGCAACATATATAAATAAATAAAATAAAAGATCCATTGATAACTAAAAAAATATTTATAATAAATGTATCAAACTATGGTACATTAACTATGTACAAAGGTGAGAATATTCCTACTCATACTCCAAACAAGAAACCATACCACTAACTAATAAAAATCTACACTCTTTGGCTCACACGTTTAGCTCTATACCTTAGAAGCAATGTGTTTTGTAGATTCAAAGTAAGGGTAGAGATTAGGTTTTCTCAAATGATTCTAAATTTTTGACCAATGAACATCTAAAGTTAATAGCTTCTAGGAATGGTTTTTCACTACAGCACACCTCAGAAGACATAATTACATTTTGACTATTAAGCTCTTTTATTGTTTTTTTAAAAATAATTTAATAATAAAGTAATTCGGACTGGGATTAAAATATTTTGATGATATTGCATACTGTCCCCTTTTGCTTTTTCTTCCTATAACAGAGTGGGAATTATTAGGAGGACATTTATCCTGAATAATACATTTTCTCCTAAAAGTTATAGTAAAACTGCAAGAGATCCAAAAAGCAGGGGAAAATCACCAAAGGTGGACAACAAACCTAAATGCACTGAATCAGGCAAAGGTCAAGACACTAAAACTTCTTTAGAAGCAAATAAAGAGAAACTAGAATCAGTAAGTATAAAATATAGCAGAGAGCTTAGAAGAAAAAAAAATATTAAAGTGAAGTTGTACTGACAAGGTACTCACCAGCATTAATCTACTCCAAAGATCTCAAGATAATAGAAAACTTACTTTAGTACTTGATGCTAATTTTGTGTAAAGACAGGATGAGTATTTACAGATATCCCTTCTACTGTTAAAGCCATTCAGTTAATTATTAATTACTGGCATTAGATCTGCAAGCTTCAGAGTGTTTCTTATTTACATAGGAATGAATAATAGCTATGAACTGCTTCTTAACTAAACCTAAGTAGGATATTTTGTAAACTATTGTTTTCAGAATTCCTTCCATATTAGTACATTTATGTGCCTCGATTAAAAACTATATTACAATAATAAAAACACCATTCCTTTACTGTTTAACCTTTAATGTAGTTTTAGTGTTTCTTTACCGTGATGCAGAGAATATCCTTTTACTAATTGTGGTGCACATAAATATTAAGTCTATAGGACTGAATATGGAACAGAGTACTGTTAAGAAAAAAAATAATAATAATAAAAAATAATAATATGTATAAATGCTGTTATATGACACCAGTGTCAGCACGTTGATCTTGATTCCTCCAGAAGATAATTAATTTCTGTAAGATATTAATTTCTGTTCTCAATCTACTACTCACTATAGAGTATATAAATGACCAATATTGAAATATTTAAATATATATAAATGACCAATATTGAAATATTTTGTTATAAAAGCTCAGATTGTGGCATTTAATGATCCCGCTGAAAGTTTTCAAATGTGATAATCTTTTTAAAGTTGCAATAAAAACAAAATCATGAATTTTTTTCTCTTATCTGCTTCTATTTCCCCATGATCCAATTTTACTTATTTTCCTCCTTCCATTAACACTGGGCTTATTTTGTTTTTTTATTGTCTGTTTTTATGTTGTTTTTGTTTATTTTTCGAGTTCCTGAAAGTGTATGTGAGTCAGACTTCCATTTCTATAATAATAATCTGACATAATTCAGAAGGAAAGAAGGTTTATTTTAACTCAGTTTTGGAGTTTCTTGCCATGATTGACCATGTTACTTTAACCTGTGGTGAGAAAGGAATTCATGATGGAAGTGCATGCAGGAGCAAAACTGCTCACCTCATAGGTGGGAGTGAAAGACAGAATAGGCAGGGGCTGGAGTCCCACCACACTCCTTATTCAAAGTCACCCCCCACTAAGGCACACCCATTACAAGTCCCCACATTCCTCAGTAGTATCACACTGGGAGCCCTGCCTTTACCCTATGGACCTTGGGAAAACACGAGGTATCTAAATTACATCAAGGTCTAAAGTTAGGCTGATTATTTAAGATCTTTCTTCTTTTGAAGTACAGGTATTAGTCACTATAAGCTTCCTTTTTTGTACCCCTTGTGCTTCTGCCAATAAGACTGGGTATGTTCTTTTTCAATTTTGTCCACCTGATGATATTTTCTCATTTCCCCTTTGATTTCTTTTTGATCCATTGCTTGTTCAACTGTGTGGTGTCATTTTCACCTAATGGAAAAATTTCGAGTTGTCCTTCTACCATTTCTTTCAAGTTTAATTGAATTAGAATGGAACATACATATTTGGTGTGATTTTAAACTTCTAAGTTTATTCTTACTCAGTGACTGATTAGATATATAGATATATCTGTCCTACAGAGTGTTCCACGTGCGCTTGGGAAGACTGTATTTGACTGTTGATGGTTGGAAAGTGCCACGTATGTGTCTAAGTTCCATTTAATCTGCATTGTCATTCTAGTCCTCTGTATCTTTAATGATCTTCTGTCTCTATGTTTTCTCCCTATTAAAGTGGGGTATTAAAGACCCAGTAAATAAAATTACTAATGTGTTACTATTTATTCCTTCAGTTCTTTCAATGGTTTATTTATTCTGATGCTCTGTTATTGAGAGCATGCACATTGATATATTTTTTCATGTGCCTAATTAATTGACCCATTTGTCATTATATAATGTCCTTCTGTGACTCTTTTTACAGTTGTTAATTCGAATTCAGTTTTACCAGATGTATCTGTCACTACTGTGCTTGCTTATGGTTACTGTGTCCATGAAATATATTCCCATCCTTACATTCTGTGAGTCCTTAATTATAAATTGAATTTCCTGTAGATATTATTTTGAGGAATCTTGTTTTCCTTATTTTTTATCCAGTCATCCACTCTAAGTATTTGGATTGGGATGTTTAATCACTTCCACTTAGTGTAATTATGGATAGGGTAGTATTTACTAAGGCTCCATGACATTAAACCAAGAAAAGCAGAGCTCCTCTGTGAGTGGGTGGAATGGATGAAACGTTGGATGGTCTTTGCTGGAATTTAATACTGTACACTCAAAGAAATTGGAAACTCAGTTGATCAAATATATTAGGGAAGGAATTCCCAGTGTCACAGCTATGGAAACTACAGTAGCAACCATTGGCACTAGTTGGAATAGTTACTCCATTCACAGGGAAAATTGATAAGGGATTCAAAGTAAACTGCATATTGGGGAGGACTGTCGCATGTCTGTGTATGGAGAACTTAGACACCAACGATACTACCTGGGCCGCTGTGCAATATCTTGTGAGGAAACAAAAAGCTGCATCTCTCCCAACAGTGTCAGAAGGCAAAGGAAAGGAACCATTTTGCAGCCTGAGCATGGTCCCCATAGCAGCTGAGGAAGCCAATTTCTCCCAGAATTGAGTGAGCCCCAAAAACTACCCTGGTAAACCATGATGCATGACAGAGTTGGGATAAAGTGACCTGCAACAACGCAACCAGTCTGTATATTGTTTGCTTTCATGAGGTTATTATTTGTCTCTCCCTTTATGGTGAGGTACATGTGTCTCAAGGTAAAAAGTCTACTTCCTCAGATCCACATTGCTGGGTGTGTAGACACCCAAACAACATAAAAAATATGAAAAAAAATTGTCCCAAACAAACAAAGATTCTCCAATAATAGAAACCACTAATTCCACAGTGGAAGCTCTATCAGAGAAGCAGTTACTAAAACTGATCTGCCAGGGAAAGGACAACTTAAGGAGTGACATTAGACAGAGATCCTAGGAAGTGAAAGATCACTTCAATAAAGAGAGATTTTGAAACATAATCAAGCAGTAACCCTTGAAATGATGCAATCAATAAACCAAATTAAAAATTCAATGGAAAGCATGACCAACAGACTAGACCATGTGGAAGACAGATTCTTAGGCAATGAAGACAAAAGTTATCATCTTGAAAAGCAAGTTGAACATGGAGAGAAGATGTTGAGAGACCATGAACAGAATTTCCAAGAAATATGAGATAACCAAAAAGACCAAATGTAATATTTAACAGGATAGATGAGGGCACAGAGACAAAAAGTAAAGGAATGCACAAACTTTTCAATGAAATCATATCAGAACACTACTGAAACCTAAAAAATGAAAAGGAAATTAAATAGAGGAGGCTTGCAGGACACCAAATGTACTAAACTATAGGGGACCCACATCAAGGCTCATTATAATGAGAGTGAGTAATATACAGAATAAACAAAGAATCTTAAAGGCCATGAGAAAATAATCAAATTACATTTTTTGGGAAAGAAATTCTAACTTCAGCTCATATCTCAACACAGACCATCAATCTTGGAGGTCTTAGAATGATATAAGTCAAGTTCTGAACAAAAAGAATGGATGGTAAGCAAGAATTTTGTATCCAGCAAAATTAAACTTTAGATTTGAAGATGAAATAAAAATCTTCCATGATTTAAAAAAGTTAGAAGCATTCACAACTAGAAATCCTGCACTATAGAACATTCCCAACAAAATATTCCATGAAGCTGAAATGAAAAAGAAAAAAGTGAAAATCAGCAAAGTAAAGAAGAACACTAAAGGAATTATCAAGGAAAGGAAAAATTGAGTTAAATTAAAAGCAAGAAATAAACAAAATGAGCAGAAATACAAGCTGTATCTCAATAATAACATTGAATGTTAATGGCCTAAACTCATCAATCAAAAGACATTGAATGACACATTGGATGAAAAAAATAGACACAAAAATACACTGTCTCCAAGCGACTCACTTCATAGGCAAATACATCCACAGACTGATGATAAGATCATGAGAAAAAAATGTATCATTCATATGGATTGCGTAAACGAGCTGGGGTTTCTATCCTCATATCAGAGAGAGTGACCTTTAAGTAAAAGTCAATCAAAAGGGACAAAAAGGACATTCCATACTGCATAAGGGATCATCTATCTACAATCACACAAATATTCTCAGTTTCTAAGTATCAAATAGATGACAAGCAAGAACCTTAGGTGGATTTAACATACCCCTCTCATTACTGGACAAATCTTCAAACAAATGCTAAATGAAGTGCTGCATCTATTTCCTGACACTGTGACACTTGACACGGTCTGTTGGAGTAGAGAATCCAACACTTGACATGGTTCTGTTGATCATCCTACCTCTTGGGGGCCGTAGGTGAGGCATGTCTGCATGTGTAGTTGCTTTTTAATATCAATAATCAATATATTATTAGAAACGAGTCACCCATTATTTCCGTCATTGCACAGAATTTATGCTCACATTTTTTCTCACCTTGAACTCCACATAAAAATTAAAACATAATTCCATCTATATTAGCACACTCAAAATGAAATACTTAGGTATAAATATAAACCTAACAAAGTCTATATAAGGTCTACAATAGAAAAACAAAATCTGATCAACAAAATCAAACAAGAACTAAATAAATGGGGAGATGTTCCATCTTCATGGAGAGGAAGACTCAGTCTTTTTAAGATCTTAGTTATTCTCAATTTACCTTATAGAATCAATGCAATCCCAAATAATTTTTTATTAAGTTATATTGTGGATATTGACAAAGTGATTCTAAAGTCTGTATGAAAACACAAAATACTCATAATAAACAATGTAACATTGAGAAGAACAAATTTGGAAGACCGATATCACCTGACTTCAAGAATTACTATCCATCCACATCATTGAGAGAGCAGAAAAAGATAATATAAAGACAAATCATAGCCTGGATGACATTATTTTCAAATGACACAAGTTTGACCCAAAATATACAATAAATTTGTAAAAATCACAATAAGAAAACTGTCTTCTTCTCTAGTTCTCCTATTAGATTTTAAATATACTGTATTTCTTTTAAACTGTCACACTCAACGGTGAAGTCCTACCCTGGACACTGACTATCTTTTCCTTTCCCTTATTCTATTTTCTCCTTCCTTCATTTTATTCATCAGCCTCGTCCCCTCATCCTTTCATACCAGGATAAGTCTCACCCCAACCTCAAGATCTTTAACTACCAAGATGCAACCACATCAATGTTCATAGCTGCTCAATTCACAATAGCTAGAGTGTGCAACCAACCCAGATGCCCTTCAGTTGATGAATGGATAAAGAAACTGTGGTACATATACACAATGGAATATTATTTAGCTATAAAGATGAATAAAATGTAGGCATTAGCTGGTAAATGGATGGAGTTGAGGAATATCATGGTAAGAGATATAAGGCAAGCCCAAATATACAAAGCCCAAATGTTTTCTCTGATAGGTGGATGATGATACATAATGGGGTGGGGGAATGGTGGGGAGGCAAGAGAAGTATGAAGGAACTTTGAATAGTGAAGAGGAAAATGGGGCAGGAAAGGGTGGGGGAAGGATAGACAATAGACTGAGATAGACATTGTAACCCTGGGTCTTGGTATGATTTACAGGAATGTTGTGAATCTAAACAGTGTACAACCATAGAAATGAAAAGTTGTACCCCAATTGTGTACAATGAGTCAAAATGCAGTGTGTAAAAATTAAAATAAGAATAAAATGCAGGCTGCAGGCTAGCCTGTCCCCCCACTCAAAAAAGTGCTTTAAATAAGCCAAACCCACAGAACCAAAGGTCACATGTTATCTCTGATAAGTGGATGTGGATACACAGCAGGGGAAGGGCAGTTTAAGGGAAGAATGGAGGAACGTTGGACTGTGAAGAAGGAGATGAGGGGAGGGGGGTGGGTGTGGAAGGGAAAGGTGGTGGAATGAGACAAACATCATTACCCAATATCATGTAAGATTACAAGAATGGTGTGACCCTGCATCAACCAGAGAAAGAAAAATTTGTACTCCATTTGTGTACAATGAATTGAAATACATAAATAAAAATTTTAAAAAAGGAAGAAACTACTATACTTTCAGGAACAGTAGCACATCTCTTTACCCTCAGTAACTTGGGAGGCTCAGGTATGAGGATCACAAGTTCAAGGACAGCCTTAACAATTTAGCAAGGCCATCGATAACTTAGTGAGACCCTACCTCAAAACCAAATATCATAAGGAATGGGGATGTAGCTTCAGTGTAAAGCACCCCCAGGTTCAATCCCTACTAAAGAAAAAATAAACTAATTAATAGCAGAATATTTTTAAAAAGTTAAAAAACTGTTAACTTTATAGACATAATTTTTTGATTAGATGTGTATAAAATATATAAAATATTGGATGGACAGAGGTACAAAAATATTTGAAGGAATGATAATAACTTTTTGAGAACTGAGAACTGAGCAGTAAATTTAAATTCCTTCCCTTCCACACATGGAACCCTATCAGGCATGAGTAGAATCCAACTGCACTGAATCACCCACACCAGCCTCTCTCCATGGCTCCTCTCCTCAGACTCCTGCTCTAATTCTGTGCCTCAAATGCCCTCATAGTACCAAAATCAAGTGCCATCTTCTTCTTGCCCCATGTTCTACCCAACTTCCTGCTGCCTCTGCTTCTTCCTCTTATCTTGGGGGAATCAGGGCATAAGGATTCTCTCTGTTCCATTATCTCTTTTCTTCTATCAGAAATGATGATTCTTTTGTTTCACAGGTGTTGTGGACACCCAGGACATTAAGGGTGGGAGTCACTTGGATTTCAGACGAGACAAAACACTTGCAGATAACCACAGAAAAGAATGGTAGTAACAGAACCCCTTTTGATAAAACGTCACTGTTTTCATACATACATACACGCATACTGTTATGATTCACACATGATTCTAGAAAAGTAAAAACCACAAGGACTTAGGGAGAGAAACTGACAAAAAACAATGAAAGGCTTTTCTGGGGTAGAGAAAGAGGTCTAACATTGATCATGATGGAGAATACACAGGACAGTGTCCATATGTCAAATTCCCTAACTGTGACTAAATCACGTGAATCTTACTGTTTGTACATTATTCCTCTATAAAGGACTTTATAAAAAAGTTCTACAATGGCTCCCAGGTTTCCACTTCTTCCCAAGTAAATTCCATGCTTGGATTTCTGGGCCTTTCTCATCTTGACCCCCACAGGTTCAACCTCATTGCCAATGCCACCCAGTGCTTGATTTAGAGCCCTTTCCTCATCCTCCTCTAACAGCCTGCTTTCAGGCTTCTGTGCCTCTTTGCAAAGGTGTGTCTCTCACAAACAAGGCCCTCCTGGCTTCTGCCTCTCCAAAATCACACGTAGGACACACAGAGTGGCATGTCCTATTCTCCAAGCTCACAGTTTCTTCCAGTCTGCTACACTACTCTCAAGACAGTTCCTGGGTATCTGCAAGGGTTATTCTGATGGCAGGTTTTTATCAACACAGGTGCAAGATGGACTTACCTCCCTAACATGCCTCAAACAACATGCAGCTTAGAACACATTAGGCTCTCCATGCAATGTCCCCAGGATGGAGAGTGGCCTCAGAGATCCAGGTGGAGGAGAGATCTGAGCTGCATCTTAAGAGGTGGGTCTGGAAGGACTCATGAGCACCATGAGGGCCAAGGGCAGTGGAGAAAGCACAGAAAGTGCCTAGTGGCAGCGGTGAAAGATGCCTCCTCACAGCATCAGCATTTGGTTCAGCTTAGCTGGTCTTCATAGGGGTGCCTGGCCGTGTTCACTGCCATGACCTGGATGAACAGCTGCATGAGAAGCAGCAGCTGGAGGCCAAAGGTGGGTACAGCCACTAAGAAGCTGTGCTAGGGTTAAGGAGCCAAGGCACTGAACAATTGCGCTGTGACCCCGCCTTTCGAACTGACACCTCCCTCCCTGGTCCCACCCCAACTGGCCCCGCCCAAACTTGTTCCTCCCTGAACTGGACTGTTAGTCCAGTACATCCGAGGTGACGTCACTACACCCCGCTGTCCTCGTGACTGTCCGTTTTCAACGTTCATTATCACTCTCTGTGGCCCTGCTTCATTCTTTACTCCACAGTCCATCCGGCCCTGCCTCTCACCCGGACCCGTCGCTTTCAACATGTCCTTCACAGGTCCTACCAAGTGGCTGCTCAAGCCCCACCCCCTCTGCCCACCCTCGTTACCCCACTCCTCCCTCCTCACCAACCCTCCCTCCCCACCACCCCTGTTCTTCCAGGTTGGGCACTTGGTACTGTGTGGATACCCCATGGCCTTGTCCAGGGAGAAAGGTGTCAGTGTCCTCTGGGCCTGGAAAACCACACAACCTGCCAGCACGGTTCCCAAGTACATGCAAGATGAGAGGAGAAGGAGCAGGAAAGGCCTGATGTTCCTGTGGCCCACGCAGTAGTTCAGCCAACCGCAGTGCTGGTAAAAATCCTAGGGGAGAGGAAGCAGGACTCAGGGTCTATCTGGTCTAGACTCCATCACCACCATATCCTGAGGCCTCACCCAACCCTGCCCTCTAGGCCGTCTGCCCTTGGCCCAACACAGGGCTCCAGCCTCTGGAGAGAAATAGGCATTTCCTTAATTAAAGCACAGTTAGGACACCATTTCTCCTCAGGTCACCTGTCATCAGAAAGTTCTTAGAAACAATACCTGTGTGGTGTCACTTTGAGCAGGATTTAGAATGACACTGGGCCTCTATTTTCTCAGATACTGCCTAAGAATGAAAAGAACACCCGGGCCCAGCCGCCTTGTGCAGTTGTGAACCCAAGCAGCGTGTGCACAGGAGTGAAGAGCACTCAGAACCCAGGAAACCCTCCTACTTGGACACCCAGAGTGGACAGGCAAAGAAGCCGAGAACAGGACTGCAGCAGTCTAAAGGTCTTGGTATGCAGTATCAGCAAGCCAGGGGATGGGACAGGCACTGCTCTCCTGCCCCTGACTCCACCAGGCCCAGCACACATGTGGTGCCTTTTGCATGTCAGCACCAGTGCAAGCAAGGCCAGCCTCGCAGGACAGGTGCAGACACGGAGGCCATTGCATATGTAAGGGACCAAGAGTGACTGAGAGGCACTTTTAGCAGTCCAGGAAGATGGCCTCACCCACCCCTGGCCCATTTTTGATGTGAGGTTCCAAGTCCTGGCCAGGTGCCCCTGATGGGTTAGTGAGTGGACAGGGGGAGGAGTACTCACTTCCACACAGATGTTACATGAAGGGCAGTGGAAGGTGCGAGGTGGTCTGTGGAAGCCACAGTGTTCGCACCACGTCATCTCATGGTCTCTGGGATTCAGCCACGTGACATAGGGGTCTTGAAGTCCTGCTTAAAGGAACCTGGCACCAAAAGAGATTTGGGAAGTGGAAGGAATCCCCTCCATCCCTCTCTTGCTCAGGGCAGTCAAATAGCATCAGTTGCAACATGAAGCAGGTAGGAGGTAGGCAGTAGATTTCTGGTGGGTATCTGCTGAACAAGCCGACCACTTGGATGCACAGGAGTCAAAGAGAAGGTGCTGTCAAGCCAGAAGAGGTCTGTACGGACTGTATCCTCTGAAAAAGTGGTCAGTGCTTACACTGGAGAGTCAAATGGGAAGGATGAGTGAACTGTGTTTTGGAAGAGCCTGCTGGTCTCTCTTGTCAGCCTGCCCAGACCTCCCTCATAAAGGAACTGGAAAACTTTCAGGATTTTGTTTTCTCACACCCCACAGGCTTGGGAAATGAAGTGCCAGGGCCTAATTGATGATGACATGGAGAGAAGGGATCCTGAGGCCACAGGTGTGGTGACCAATGTAGAATGAGCCCTGTCTACATCAGCCCATGAAGTGCCATCTCTTTCTCCCAGGTTTCTAAGGACTTATCATGATGGAGGATTCCAGGATCTGCCAAATTCAGGGTAACTAGGGTGCAAATTGTTACACCGAATAGTAGGACCATTGCCAGGGAAAATCCCCAGTCTCCTTTCTGGGCCAGCCATCTGCACCTGAGAACAAAGTCAGACTCAGTTCTAGTCCGGGGCAACCCAGAGTTCCCCATGAGGCCTACCCTAACCTGTGAGAGGACTCACTTCAAGGACACATCAAAATATCCAGGCTATCCACCGAATGTCACCAGCATTTCCAGACACCCACAGTTTCCTTAGTGCATCAAAGACTCTAGATCTCTGGGCTCCTAGCTGTATATATACTTATTTTTCCTGCTGAACCTCTCTCTTCACTTCCCTGCCTCTGCACTATCATTGTCAATTTTCCCCTCCATCACTTTAAGGGAAATCTGACAGTGTGCATTGGAGACTCACAGGGAGGGCAAATGTATGCCACTTAATATTGTTACTCCAGCAATATTCATGGAACTCCATAGGCTTTGACAATTCCAGGAACATCTACTTCCTGTTTGGGGAGGGGCATTAAAACATTTCTGTGTGGCAGGGTGACGCCTGCCTTGTCGCCAACAAATGAGAGCCAGAGATCTCTCTTCTGGATTGACACCCTGAGTGCCATGAATATGTTGAGTGTAACATCACACAGGTTCTGGAATGTGGGCTCCAGCTACTTCCAGTGACTAATGAAAGCAACCTTCCCACACCCCCACCTACACACATGTTGTAGACTGGGATATCCTGCTCTTAAAATGTTGCCTTTTTGGAGCTTGTGATGACGTGGATGTGGTTTGTCCCCCAAAGTACTGGAGGCTTGGTCGCAGTATGGCAGTGTTGAGGTGGTAGGACCTGTAAGAAGCAGGGCCTAGTGTGAGATAATTCAGTCACTGAGGATGAGATCCTAGGAAGGGAGTCATGTACTTAACCTGGGCCTCATTTGTTCCTGTGAGAGTCGATTGTTATAAAAAGTGCAAGACAGGTCCCACTCCAGGATTCTGGCCATGCAATCTCTACTTCATGCATGTCCTCCCACCATGATGCCATTCACCATGTTGTAATGACCCTCACCAAATGTCAGTCACTAATTCAGACTCTGACCTAAATTAAACTCATCTCTATAAAATATCTATTTAGAGGTATTTTATTAGAGGAAGAGAAAGCAGGCTAATAGAGAGACTATGTAATATGGTGGGCAGAAGTTGGGTTATTATCACAATTTCAGGCCCAGAGCTAATGAAAGCAGACTGTGCTTCTTCTTATCCTGTCTGCACTTCTTCCCTTTTGTTGTAACAGAGTTCCAGGTGGGGGAAGGAGGTAGCCTTCTCCTCCTCTCCAAGTAAATCTCTTTCCAGTTTCCCTCATTTCCAGGATAGCTGTTCTGACACAATTCTGGTTGATGAGTCCTTTGCAAATGTCTATTGATGGTTTCTACAAATGCTTGCATCTTTTCAATAAAAGGGAAGATGATGCAATTGGCAGAGCTCTGTCCCCCTTCTTTCTGTCTTGAAGCTAGACTGCTGGCTGGGATGCCACCTTGGACCTTTTAGGCAACAAGTCATGCTAGCCTGATACAATCTGAGCCCCTGTATTATCCCTCACCTGCTTCCCACTGATCTTAATTCTATGTAAAAATAACCGGGAGTTTATTACACTGACGTGTCATTGTGTTGTCACAGCGTCTGAAACCCTCTGGTGGATTCTTCCCACCTTAACTCTTCATGAGGGGCAGAAACCATTTTCACTTCCCAATATGAGCTGAAAATGGCCAAATACTTGTGGCATCTCTGACAGGTTACAGAGGCCTGTGGTCCAGGTGACACCAATTTTACTCTAGAAATGCTACCACTGACTGAATGAGAAGTCTCTGCTAAGATGCAGCAACTGCATGAAAGTTCAGTGTCCATGTGTCAACCTCCACTCCTCCCCTTTTTTTGGAGTGGAAATTGAACCGAGGGGTGCTGTGCTACAATCCCAGCACTTTTAATTTTGAGGGAGGTTGCACTATGATTCTAAAGCTGACTTCGAACTTGCAATCTTCCTTTCTCACTCAACGAAGCCTCAAGTTCTACAGGCTTGTGCCACCAAGGCTGGCCAAGAAAATTAAACAGATAAAAAATACATCAGCACTGGTGCCATTAAGATTGGGACAAAAGGTCAGTACTGTACAAAATGACTGATTAGGGCAGGAAGATGGTGGTGGATCAAAAAGGAAATAAAATGCTAATACCTCCAGAGCACTTCCCTGTCTACAACCAGTTTCCAAGGTTTTCCTGCCCCCAGCATTTGCTCTTCCCAGTAAAACATTTTTAATGAGTACCCACTGGTTAGCTCTCTTCCTGTCTTTGTGGGCAGATACGGAAAATAGGGAGAGGTATCCATATCTTCTTACCCATGTAGTCAGGAAAGGAGGACAGGGACATGAGAAAAAAGAAACCAGAAATCTATAAAAGGTGCAGGACACCCCCACACCTTGGACATCAGCTTGGAATCTCCTCTCTGGAGAACTCTCTCACACATAATGTATCTCAAGCTCTTTGTTCTCTTTTCTCCACATCCACTTATAAACATACATTTAAGAAATCTTGAAATATTGGGGAAAGTGTCTCTGCATTCGGAAGTTCTGAAGTTCCATTTCTTGCAATGAGCTCTAAGGCCTAAAAATAGAACATCTGTGACCTTCTTTCTGGCCCTGTGGCAGAGGGAGGGTTAGTTAGGGGGAGATGAGAGGGTTGCTTTATGGTGAGCTACATCCCTAATACTTTTTAAAATATTTTTGAGACTGGGTCTCAACAAATTCTTTAGGCTCAGCTAAAACTTGTTATCCTCCTTCTTTGGCCTCCTCAATCACCATGATTACAGGTGTGCAAACATTGCATAAGGTAGTCCTGACACTCTTAATGTAGCTCAACAAAATTATAATGTACTGTATCAAGTTTACAGAACTGTCCTGTGTGTGTGTGTATAGTGCTGGGATGAAATCCAGGGCCTTTTACATGCTGGGGAAGCACTCTATCAGAGAACATTTTCAGCCCTTCTTAATTCTTCAGAGATAATCACTAAATTGTAAAGTGAGGTCCTGATTATCTCTACCTCTTTGAATTTTGTAACTGCTCTCTTCACTTCCATTATTTTCTTGCTCTCTCCCTGTCTTTCTCTCTCTTTCCATTGGGTGCTATAGGATTTGAACCAGGCATCCTCTAGGCAAGTAAGTGCTCGGCCACTGAGCTGAACCCCAGCCCTCTCTTTAATTTACATTGAGATAGGGTATCTCTAATTTGCCCAGGAAGGCCTCAAACTAGAGATCTTCCTGCCTCTGCCTCTCCAGAAACTGAGATTACAGGTGTGTGCCACCAGGCGTGGCAAGATCATCTTTTCTGTGTTGAACAATGAATGCAATACATCTTGCTTAACAAAACAAAATCAGCAACAAGTATAAAAACACCACCTATGGTACATAATAATGAAAAAAATCGTGATGTCAATCCTTCTATAAATGTGTATAATCCTGTTAAACATTACCAAGCTAATTAATACATTTCAAATCAATTGGATTTACTGAAACTCTGTCCCTTAACTTGTTATATGCAGCTTCATCATTCCTAATAACACATCATAAAATGGATAAATATAGCAGTGACATATAAGTGTTTTCATAATTTAAACAAAACCGCATTCATAAAATGATTGTAATCTTTCACTTTAGATTTTTATTTAAATTTCTGGAAATGAAATTATATCTAATTAATTGACTATTTTATAATAGAAGTTGAAGTTTTGAAATGAAGCAGACAACATAGACCATAGCTGAGTTGCCATGTGAGACAGGAAGAACACTTTAATAAATCTCTCTCACCTCCTCTAATATTGAAGACACCACTAGAGAGCCTTGCAAATATATTTTCCAAATGCCTACCTGCTCTTAAAATGGGGATTCTATACAGTTACCATATTAGATTCTCATTTTATTATAAATATCCATCATTTCTGTACAGTATTCATATCACAAATGATATATATACATATATATACATGTCTATATATAAATACATTTAGTTGCTTTTCTGTGGTGCTGAGCATTGAGCCCTGGGAATTCATGAATGCTACATGAATCCTACCTTGAGCTACCCCTGAGTTCTAACCCCAGCCTAACAAGATTGTAATTTTAAGAAGACCAATATATGTTTCCCTCAATTTTCTTGATTTTCTCCTGCTTACACCTGAACTCTTGCTCCCTCTTCCACTCTTCTTTAATTTTTACTTCTATCTTCTACTTCCTCTTAATCATCACATCCTGTACTACTTCTGTTCTCCCCTTCTCAAACACTCAAATATATAAACCATCTAGTAAACTTACATTTTTATTGTGGGCAATATCTGTACATATCATTTTTGCTTATTGTTACAAAACTGTATACATCTCCTCAGGAGATGATTTAGTTGAGGTTGTATATTGTTTGCATTGCATGAGGTTATGAACATGTGTCTTAAGGTAGAAACTGTACTGCTTCAGATCCACACTGCTAGATGGGTAGACACCCAAAAACATGAAAAAATTAGGAACAAATTGCCCCAAACAAACCAAGATGAGCTAAAAATGGAATCCATTAATGCCACAGTGGAAGCTATATCAGAGAAGGAGTTAAGAATGTACATACTAAAAGTGATCTGCCAGGGAAAGCACAACTTAAGGAGTGACATTAGAGAGAAAATAAAGGAAATGAATCATCACTTCAAAAAAAGATAGAGATTCTGTAAAACAATGAAGCAGCAACACTTGAATGATGCCCTGGGTTCAATACTCAGCAACGCATATAAATATATAAAATAAAAGATCCATTGACAACTAAAAAAAATATTTTAAAATAAAAGAATCATACTATGGTACATCAACTATGTACAAAGATGAGAAGAATATTATTACTTATACTCCAAACCAGAAACCATACCACTTACTAATAAAAATCTACACTCTTTGGCCCACACGTTCAGCTCTATACCTCAGAAGCAATGTGGTTTGTAGATTCAAAGTAAAGGCAGAGATTAGGTTTTCTCAAATGATTCTAAATTCTTGACCAATGAACATCTAAAATTAATAGCTTCTAGGAATGGTTTTACACTATAGCACACCTCAGAAGACATAATTACATTTTGACTATTAAGCTCTTTTATTGTTTTTTAAAAATAATTTAATAAAGTAATTTGGACTGGGATTAAAATATTTTGATGATGTTGCATACTGCCCCCTTTTGTTTTTTTTTTGTGGGGGCGCCTGGCAACTCAACCAGTGCTTGACAGGGATCCACTAAGGGAATGATGTTTGCAAGGACTCATCGTCCCGGGAGATGCCAGATGCTTGCCTCCGGGCTCTGGTGCTTTTTCTACATTATGTTTCCAATATTATATTACTCATACTATTCCTTGGTAGTAATCACTGAGGGTGAAGAGAATACTACAGAATTTCCCAAGAATATTAATAAAACATTAGGGACTATAACTCCTTCTCAGTCACAAGTAGTAAAAAATATTTTACCACTGTGTGATGTGTCTTCTTCCTGGGGTGCTTGTTATGAACATGTAATGCAGTACATAAATTTGGCCACGGAACCATCTGTCTTTCCAACCATGAGTATGCAAAAAGCACCTCCCACAGTAGCTACTAGATATGGACTAGCTTATTTTATCAATGGCAAGCCCTGCTACCCCGCTAAAGGCAAGCCCTTAGAGAAGATAGATATATATCTCCCCCTGTCTCCTACAGGGTGGTTTAATCCAGATGATGGTTTTGTTTATGTGTGGTGGTAAGGTAAAAGAATAAGGTTTCACAACATTCCTTCCTTCCTACAAAAAATAGGCCATTCCTATAATAAACATTGGTACACAATGCCTTGTCCTGGGTAAAGGAGCTACATAAGACAAGGTAATTTATTTAGTAAAAAAAACTTGGCCACGAGAACCATTGGGACCACTGCCCTCCTGTAACCCTTAACTCAGTAATTTAGATATTAACCAGAAGAACCTAGTAGAGTTGGTCACATGACATTATTTGTCTACCACTTTAACCGCAAGAATAATAATAGTCTTAGATTACATAGAGTTTAGATATTAAGGATATAAACATTGTATTAGCTCATTGACTTAGTTAAATAATTGTAATCTGTACGGTTACTGATTTCTCACAATCTTTTGGTAAAAACAATTTCTGCCTATGCTTTGGAAACTTCTTTGATTTTATTAATCATAAGCCTGTCATCATAGCCTGAAGAAAAGTGTATATAAACCCCAGACTTCCCCAGAATAAAGTGGGATTGATTGCACCAGAGCTAGAGTCTGTGTCTTTCATTCTCCATCCATCGCCGACGCTGTCTCCCAGCGCCCCGTTTACCAGTATGGAACCCATGGACTCCTGCTAGGGCTGGACCCCAGCATTTTTTCTTCCTACAACAGAGTGGGAATTATTAGGACATTTATCCTGAATAATACGTTTTCTCCTAAAAGTTATAGTAAAACTGAAAGAGATCCAAAAAGCAGGGAAAAATCACCAAAGGTGGACAACAAACCTAAATGCACTGAATCAGGCAAAGGTCAAGACACTGAAACTTCTTTAGAAGCAAATAAAGAGAAACTAGAATTATGAAGCATACAATTTAGCAGAGACCTTAGAAGAAAAAAACATTTAAGTGCAGTTGTACTGACAAAGTACTCACCAGCATTAATCTACTCCAACTATCTCAAGTATAACTGAGAAACAGAAAACCTACTTTAGTACTTGATGTTAATTTTGTGTAAAGTCAGGAAGAGTATTTACAGATATCCCTTCTAATGTTAAAGCCATTCAGTTAATTATTAATTCCTGGCATTAGATCTGCAAACTTCAGACTTTCTTATTTACATAGGAATTGAATAATAGCTATGAACTGCTTCATAGCTAACCCTAAGTTGGATATTTTATAAACTATTGTTTTCAGAATTCCTTCCATATTAGTACATTTATGTGCCTCAATTAAAAACTATATTACAGTATACAAAAATACCATTCCTTTAATGTTTGACATTTAAGGTAGTTTTAGTGTTTCTTTACCGTGATGCAGAGAATATCTTTTTACTAATTATGGTGCACATAAGTAGTAATTCTATAGGACTGAATATGGAAAAGAGTAATGTTAAGAAAAATAAAAATAATAATATTTATAATATGGTGTCATATGACACCAGTGTTGGCATGCTGATCTTGATTCCTCCAGAACTGTAAGATATTAATTTCTGTTCTCAATCTACTACTCACTATGGAGTATAAATGACCGATTTTGAAATATTTTGTTGTACAAGCACAGACTGAGGCATTTAGTTAATCCAGCTCAATGTTTTCAAATGTGATAATCTTTCTAAAAGAGCAAAACAAAAAATCATTAATATTTTTCTGTTATCTGTTTTTTTTCTGTGATATAATTTTATTTATTTTTTTCCTGTTAACTTTGGGGTATTTTGTTTTTATTACCTGTTTTTTGTGTTTGTTTGTTTTTTTCTTGTTCTTTTTTTTTTGTTTTTCAAGTTTCTAAAGGTGTATGTTTGTCAGACTTCCATTTCTATAATAAGAATCTGAGATAACTCATAACAAAAGAGGTTTATTTTAAGTCAGTTTTGGAGTTCCTTGCCATGATTGACCATGATACTTTAACCTGTGGTGAGAAAGGAATTCATGATGGAAGTGCCGCAGGAGCAAAACTGCTCACCTCATAGCTGGAAGTAAAAGACAGAATAGGCAGGGGCTGGAGTCCCACCACCCACCTCATTCAAAGTCACCCTCCACTAAGACACACCCATGACAGGTTCCCACATCCCCCAGTAGTATCACAATGGGAACCCTGCCTTTAACCTATGGACCTTGGGGAAACATGCAGAATCCAAATTACATCAAGGTCTAAAGTTAGGCTGATTATTTAAGATCTTTCTTCTTTTTAAATACAGGTAAAAATCACTATAATCTTCAATCATAATATCCCTTTTTTTGCATCCAATAAGAGTTGGTATGTTGTATTTTCATTTTGTTCACCCAATGGTATTTTCTAATTTCCTCTCTGATTTCTTCTTTGATCCATTGCTTGTTCAAGACTGTGTGGTTTCATTTTAGCCTATTGGAAAAATTTCCAGTTTTCCTCCTACCATTACTTTCTAATTTCATTTCGTTAGAATTGGACCATATATACTTGATGTGATTTCAATCCTCTTGAATTAGTTTAAACTTATTCAGTGACTTATTATATATATAGATATATGTCTCTCTAGGAGAGTGTTCCATATACCCTTGAGAAGACTGTGTATTCTATTGTAGTTGGGTGGAAAGTGCCTTGTATGTTTCTTAGGTCCATTTACTCTACAGTGTTATTCTAGCCCTCTGTATCTTTAATGATCTTCTGTCTGTATGTTGTCTCCCTATTGAAAGTGGAGTATTGAAGTCCCGGTAATTAAGGTTACTAATGTGTTACTATTTCTCCCTTCAGTTCTTGTTTATGTTTAATATTTCCATGAAATACTTTCCCATTCTTTCATTCTGTGTGTCCTTCATTATAAATTCAACTTCTGGTAGATATCATGTTGAGTAATCTTCTTTTCATTATTTTTTCCAGTCAATCACTCTATGTATTTGCATTGGGATGTTTAATCCATTTCCCTTAATGTAATATTGGATAGGGTAGTATTTACTATTGCCATTTTGTTAATTGTGCTCTATTTGGTAGCATTTTTTTCCTTTTCCTCTGTGGTTTTTCATTTTTTATTCATTTGTCATTGATTTTATGAAGTGACATGCCTTGATTCTTTTCTCATTTTCTTTTGTGTGTCTTCTACAGATATAATTTTGTGGTCACCATTTGAGTTTCATTTATTTTCTTTCATTTATAACAATTTTTTTTAAATGGGTGTATACTCATTTTGTTTTGTAAATTCAAGAGCGAGGGTAAAATAAAGACAATTAAAAGGAATCAAAACCACAGAGAATTTTGAAATCACAGTCTCGCTGAATGAATTAATACATTTTTAATAAGAAATAGAGGGGTGAGACAAACTGTTGGAATAGAGAGATCACTACCCTAGATGTTCCGTTGCATTAAACAGAAAAAGGTACACAGGAGCTTCGCTGCAAGGAGTGGGTGAATGTACAAAAATTAGGAGGGTGTTTCCTGGAATTCAATACTGTACACTCAAAAGAGATTGGAGACTCAGAAGATTAAATATATTATGGAAGGAATTCCCAGTGTCATAGCTATGGAAGCTACAGCAGCAAACATTGGGATGAGCCAGAATAGTAACTCTGTGAACACAGTAAATTGATAAGGGATTCAAAGTAACCTGCATATTGGGGAGGACGGTGGCATGTCTGGATATGCAGGTTTAGAGACCAAAGACACTGCCTGGGCCACTGCACAATATCAAATCAGTGTGGAGATTCTTCTTTATTCATTCATCAAATGAAGGGCATCTAAGTTGGTTCCACAATCTCGCTATTGTGAATTGAGCTGATATGAACATTGATGTGGTTGCATCACTGCAGTATGCTGATTTTAAGTCCTTTGGATATGGGCCAAGGAGTGGGATAGCAGGGTCAAATAGTGCTTCCATTTCAACTTTTCTAAGGCATCTCCACATTTCTTTCCAGAGTGGCTGCACTAATTTGCAATCCCAGCAGCAATGTATACATGTACATTTTTCACCACATCCTGGCCAATACCTATTGTTAGTTGTATCCTTGATAATAGCCATTCTGATTGGGGTGAGATGGAATCTTAGGGTAGCTTTGGTTTGCATTTCAATATGAGAATCTTTAAGATCTAAAACTATTGTGAAATTCACTGGAAAAATAAGGAATCCAGAAGAGATAATGAAGTATTTAGTAAGAAAAGTGAAGCAGGAGGCATCACCATACCACAGATTAAAATATACTACAGAGGTATAGTAACAAAAACAGCAAAGTGTTGGCATCAAAACAAACATGAAAAACAATGGTGCAGAATACAAGACACAGAGACCTATTATCTCATATTGGACCAAAAGTGCTAAAAATATTCACTGGAGAAAACAGACTATTCAAAAAATCATGCTGGGAAAATTGGAAAACCTTATGTATCAAAATGAAAATAAACCCCATTCTTTCACCATGCAAAAATCTCAACGCAATTTGGATGAAAGATTTAGACACTAGAACAGAGTCCCTTCTTCTAATAACAGAAAAAGTTGGCCCAAATATGTACCACAATGTTTTAGGATTAGACTGCCTTCACGAGACTTCTAAATCTCAAGAAGTAAAATCAAGAATCAATACATGTGATGGATTCAAATGAAAAAGCTTCTTCTCAGCAAAGGAACCAATCAATAATGTGAAGAGAGAGCCTACGGAAAGTAAGGAAATTTTTGTCATCTGCACTGTAGATAGAGCATTAATCTCCAGGATATATAAAGAACTCAAAAATCTTAACACCAAAAAATCAAATAAACCAATCAATAAATGGGCTAGGGAACTGAACAGATATTTCACAGAAGAAGAAAATCAATCCATCAACAAATATATGAAAAGATGTCCAACTTCTCTAGCAATTGGAGAAATGCAAATCAAAACTACTCTAAGAATTGATCTCATTCCAGTCAGACTGGCAGTTTTTAAGAATTTAAACAACATTAAATGTTGGTGAGGATGTAGGCAAAAAGGGCATTCATACATGGCTGGTGGGACTGCAAAATGGTGCAACCACTAGGAAAAGCAGTATGAAGACACCTAAAACCTTGGAATGGAAACACCATTTGATGCAGTTATCCCACTGGTTGGTCTATACCCAAAGGACTTAAAATCAGCAAAGTACAGTGATGCAGCCACATTAATGATTTTAGCAGCTCAACTCACAATAGCTACACTATGGAATTAACCTTGGTTTCTTCAGATGAATGCATAAAGAAAATATGGTATATAATACAGTGTAATATTACTCAGCCTAAAGAAGAATGAAATGATGGCTTTTGCCAGTAAATGGATGGAGCTGGAGAATATGCTAAGAGAAATAAGCCAACCCATGTTAAGATTCAAGACTTTTGAAAATCTCTATACTTCCATCAGAAGGTACAAGAAGGGAAGCTCAAAAAATACTCAAGTTCAGTATTACCACTCTCACCATCAACAGTCCCCACCCCTGTCCCCAATCTCCTCCCCACCTTGACATCTGACTCACTTTACTCTTTACTTTCATTTATGTTAATGGTCATAGGCAGCCCAGGACTCCCAGTCGCCCCCAGTATTTCCACCCTAATGCCCATGTGGCTCTGAACATGCTCCTTAGTTTCACCAGCTGTGCTGTCAGGGGCAACATTTCTTCTCTCACAAACTCAGGTCTAGAGATGAAGGAAGTGACCCTTTGGATTTTCATTGCTCTTTGAAGTTCCATCACTCTAAAATTGAAAGAAGAAAAATAAAAGATTAGTAAGAGTAGTAAAGGCAAAGTAGTCAAAAGGCAGAAAGATAATGTGCAAAAGACTAGAAACCTTGTTGTTGAAATAACCATTACTGATTTCCAGAAAAGATTTTATACATATATAAAGATCAGTTGCAAGGAATAAAAAAACACAGTCCTCTGTCCTGAGATCAGGGTCCACTGGCAGTCCTGGGAGCACTGCCTGAGCTCTGCACTGGGTCCACCACATCACAGTCCACAGCAAGTCCCCTCAGGAGTTCTCTCTCCCTGGCTCCTCCCTTAGCTGGTGAGGACGTTCACTCTCAACTGTCTATTAAATGATATCAAGACTTCAAGAAAAATGTAAAAAACTAAAATAAAATACATAATCTGGGGAAGAGAAAAGATCCAAGATTTAGATATAATAGTTATGCACAATATGAAACAGGAAGAACAGAGAAATAGATGATTTCTCTAGAAAACAGGGCAAAATATAGAAAGAAAAAAACCAGTGAGTTAAGTATTCTAACTTTTAAGAAGCCTTTAGATTTTTAATTTTCCAAAATGTGTGATGAGTACTCTCTAGATAAACATCTTACTTTATTTTTAATTTTCTCATAGTAAATATTTTAAACTTGAGGGCATTTTGAAATCATCACTGAAAGTCAAATGCCACCTGCTGTTTTGAGAAACATACATGCACAGATGCACACACCAAGTCATGGGTCAATCACTCACTGATTCTGTATGATCTGTTTGTGGGCCAATGACAGGAGGTGCAGCCTCTTCCTCCCCATCATCCTCCTCTCTCACTACTGCTGATGTTTCTGGTCCCTTGGTGTTCAGCTGTGTTCATCACATGAGCAAGGAAATTAAAAGGTTACAATGTGATGGATCATCTCTTTTTTTATATATACTTTAAGAAATTATTTTTTCAATAGCTAATTTTTAAATGATTAAAACTCACTGGTTCCAATATCATCATTTAAAGACTTAAGTTGATTTTATGAAATATGGAAAAGTAAGTATATGAATTAATAGTATATGATAAGTATTCTTGAGTAATAATTGCAAAAATATTACATAGTTATCTACCTGTAATGGCGGAATTCATTTTAGAAAGAAAAATACAAACGGATTTGTATTGGGTAACCTGAATTAGAAGAAGATTTAAAAGAAATAAATTGACCTACTGCTGAGGATCCTCAAGGGAAGCCATCTTTTTCTGAATATGAAAGAGAAAGAATGCTAACAATTCAAGGAAGAGAACTTTCATATGACAAAAAGAAAAATAATATAAAAGAGCAAGTGATATTTCTTAAACTGATTACAAGTTAAGTAGAATTACTTCTTTCATAAAATGACAGTAATGGTAACATAAAAAGTAATTGATATAAGACTCAGTGAATAACTCTCCAATGTTAATGAGTACTCAAAATACATTTAAAAAATCCTGAATTGGTCAATAAAATGGGTGAATTTTATTGTATGAAAATTATACTTCAATACAGTTGTTAAGATCTAATTAATAAATTAAAACATTTACTGTTGAAGGTACTTTGTCCAGGGAATTGCCTACCAAGGAAGAGGGGAATAATAAGCAAACAAGCAAGGCAACTAGAAAAAGCATGATGTTTAACATGTGATTTGTTTCTAAAATGCAACTTCCTTTTTAGTTGATCCAAAATTTCTAAGTAAAAGTTTTTCCTTTTCCTAGCCAGATTGAAGTATACAAGGTTAAGATCAATATTACTTGCAAAGAAGTGGGCTTCTTCCTTGAACAAAGCCTTTATTTCTCTGATGATGGAAAATATTAATTACACTTGATTCAAACCACATAAAATTTTAACTGAATTATATTATTTTATAAAACTTGATATATGACTTTAGAGACAGAAGAACATATTAAATAAAAATAACAGCCATCCTGGTGATATAATTGGCAAAATCAACACTGAGATAAACAGGAGACATGAACTTGCATCTTTCAAGTACATTGGAAGGAAGAGAAAGCAGAAGAACCAGTGAAGGAAGGAGAGTGTAACTCTCACAAGACCTTCCTGAGATGGCTCAAGGAACTGTAAGGCATGGAACTCATTCTTATGATGATTTAAACAAACATTTTAAAAATCCATTATATTCCAGTTCTTACCCAAAGATATTCTAATTATGAGTTATAAATCATTTTAGTTATAATGCTTATGTTTATGAATTTATATGTTTGACAGATTGCACTATTTGAGTAGAAAATATTTTTTTTAATTGCAAACCCGTATATCTATATAGAAGGCAATTTCCTACTAATCACCATTAGGTAGACTTTTAATTCCTTTTTGCTATCTAAATAATGGGACAAAGCCCTTAATCTATGCTATTCTTTGTTTCCCTAGGACACACTTGCTAAAAGTTACATTTCTGGGTCAAAAGGTATACACACTAACATTTTCACTTTTTGCTTGGTGTATATATATACAGTTTTTTTTTTAATATTTTTGTTTTTATTCATCTTTTGGTGCTGGGGATTGAACCCAGGGCCTCCAGAATGCTAAGCACATGCTAACCACTACAATAAGTTTCACATCAAGCCTCCCAATTTTAATATTATGGAGTCACCTTGCTTTTTCTCCTCCCTGATGCCCTGTTCTGGGGATTGATTTCATGGGCTTTAACACTGAGCTGCATCACCAGTGCCCCCAATTTTTTTTACAAAATTGGAGAGAAGAGTCTTGCTAAGATCCCAATGCCTGCCTCAAATTTGTGATCCTCCTGACTCAGTCTATGGAGTCTCTGGGATTGCAGGTGTGAGCCATGTTTCCTGGCTTCATTCTTGTTCTTTTTGTTGTTGTATATATATACATATATACCTATATATAGTGATCCTTGTGTTCTCGTCTACAGAGTATTTGGAGATACATGCATGTGATGCCAAGACCAGCTTTTATCTTTTTATTTTTTTCAATTTTAGATTTTAGGCAGTACTGGAGTTTGAACCCAGCCACATTCTGCCACTGAACTACCTCCTCACACCTTTTTATTTAGCAGGGTCTTCCTAAACTGCCAGGCCTGGTCTCAAAACTATTATCCTCCTGCCTCAGTCTCCTGATTTTGTAGGATTGTAGGTATATGTCATTATGCACAGTCTTTTTAAATTGCTGCTTTATATTCTGGATTTACTCACCTCCCATAAGGATGCAATATTGCCACTCCCTGGGAGGCCCACAAATGGAGACTTGGACCCAGGAAGGTTTGGGAGCCGCTGTGGGGAACGATTGGTGAGCCCACAGCCTCCAGTGCTTTCTACTCTGTTCCCTCCTCTCTCTGGAAATGCAGGTCTTCCGACATGTACCTGGGCAACAACAGATCAAATGCAAGGGGTCACTTCCCACCTTGACCTGGGCTCCCTGACCACCCTCTGCACTCAGCTTGCAAAACACAGAGACCAGGGCTCTTAACCAGGAGCCCATCCAGCATGCAGTTTCCCTCTACCCCAATTCGTGGGGCAAGAATCAACAGAAAGTAGAGTGAAATTCATAGAGGCCCCCTGGTGGCTCTGGAGAAAACCCCAAAGGAAAGGATCAATGTGTGCCAGGGCCTGGGAGCTGGGGTAGGGACCAGAAAAGAGACCCAGCTTCAGCCCTCCCAACCAGCCCCAGGGATCCACCTGAAGCCCCAACTCACTTGGGTCCCAGTTGTGCACAAAGGGTGGTATACCAGTTCCTGGCCCAGCCCTGTCAAACTCATTGTCATGCTAAGGGAGATGGGGATGGGATGAGGAGCTCTGAATCTGCAGGACAGGGCAAGGCCATCTCCCAGGGACCCTCCCTAAGTAGGTCAGTTAGGACTGGGCCTCAACACAGGCGTGTGGAAGACTGCAAAGACAGGGAATCCTAAGCGAGACCAAGGACCTCCTGCCTTCCAGCATTCCTAGGAAGTGTGACCTCCCTCGACCCACTTGTGAGCAGCTCTCCCCAGATGAGTGCTAACAGAGCACACCTCTCCTGCCCCCTCAGGGTTCTCTCATCACCTTTTACCTCCCTCTGCCACATGCTTCTGTGTCTCCACTGACCACACCTGTCCTCCTGCTTCGTCCTTCCAGACACCTTTTAAAATCTTCCTTGTGCTGTTAAACTAATCCAAAGATGGTGTCTCCACCTGCTCCCACTTCACTTTCTTACCTCTCTATTATTTCTAAAGTGTCCCTTCATTGAATTTCACTAACAGGGAGAGCAGTGGCATCAGGGATGCCCAATTATACTTTCCTACTCAAAACTCACATGGCCCAGGGAAATCTGGCCTGAAGGCCTTCAATACACAATCAGGAAAGATCACACTTAAAGGTCAAGTCCTACCCTAGACATTGATGGGCTTCTTCCCTCCATTTTTCTGATTTCAGGTTGCTTATCAGCACAAGATGGACTTACCTCCATAACATCTCTCAAATAACATGCAGCCTAGCACACAGTAGGCTCTCCATGCAATGTACCCAGGAGGTGAATGGCCTCACAGCTCCTGGGGGAGGAGAAATCTGAGGTGCATTTTAAGAGATGGGTCTAGAAGGACTCATGAGCACCATCAGGGCCAAGGGCAGTAGAGAAAGCACAGAAAGTGCCTAGTGACTGGGGAGAAAGATGCCTCCTCACAACACAAGCATTTGGTTCTGCTTACCCAGCCATCATATGGGTGCCAGTCAGTGCTCACCTCCACGACCTGGATGAACAGCTGCAGGATGAGTGGCAACAGGACACCCAAGGTGGGTACAGCCACTACAAATTTGGGCTAGGGTTAAGGAGCCAAGGCACTGGACAGTTACGCCCTGGCCCCACCTTTGGAACAGACTCCTTTCCCATTGGTCTCACCTCAGTATGACCTGCCACCCATCTACCTCCCTGGACTGTACTGTTAGTCCAGTACACCCAGGGTGACCTCTCCCCACTGCACTGTCCTCGTGCCTGTCCGTTTTCAATGTTCATTATCACTCTCCATGTCCCTGATCCATTCTTTACTCCACAGTCCATTCTACCCTGCCTCTCAGCCAGAACCTTCTGGCCTTCAACATGTCCTTCACAGGTCCTACCAAATGACTGCTCAAGCCCCACCCTGTGTGTCCACCCTAGGGCTGACCATCATCCCTGCTCTTCAAGTGTGGGCACTTGATAATGTGTGGATATGCCAGAGTCTTTCTCAGTGAGAAAGGTGTGAGTCACCTCTGCACCAGGAAGAGTACACTGCTCTCCAGCTCAGTTTCCAAATACACACACAGAGAAAGGAGCAGGAGCAGGAAACTCCTGATATATCTGTGGCCCATGCAGTTGTTAACTCACCTACAGTGCTGGTAAGACTTCTAGGGGAGAGGAAGCAGGACTGAGGGTCTATCTGGTCTGGACTCCATCACCCTCAAATCCAACCAGGCACTCTAGGACCTCTGCCATTGACCCATAACAGGAGATACCACCTCCAGGGAGTACGAAAAACTGCGGCTTCTTTGCCAGCTGCTTCAAGCGGCTCCGCCACCGCTTCTCGCTCTTACGGCCCCGACCAGCGAGACGAAAGACACGTACACTTCAGAGGTTCATGAAGCAGCTTCCCGTTTATTCAAATAACACCTTCAATATATAAGCAGTCTCATGCATAAGCAATTGTAACCAGATATGTCCATCCAATCCTGTTAAAGATCAAGCGATCACTCGCTCAAGAATACATGTAAAGTATATCTGTCCACGCACTAGGCAGCTGAACTGATTATCATACAGCCGATTGTAAACCCTGTCAGCCTTTCTCCAGGCATAATCAGGATGCCCTTTGCTCTCTGCCAGTTGCCATCTTTAGATGCACGTGGTGTAACCCTGGGCCCTGGGTTTCGCCTGCCACAACTCCCCCTTTCTGTTTATAAAAGGGACTGTGCCTGTCTTAGGTTGTCCATGGCAGAGCAACATCCTTACCCATCATTGGACAATGAGGCTATAGCCCTCATTTCCTGACTTAGGTTGTTATGAGCTCCCCATGAATCTTACCCTTCATTGGCTACCGGTTCAGCATATTTAACCAGACTTGGGGGGATGGGCCAGCATCAATTGCAAGGAGAGCTTGACAAATAATGGCTGTTTCTCTGCACGGATGTATATGCATTTTGTATATGCACAGGACAGATACAACACACAAGAGACCTCCCCTGGACAAAAACCCAAACCACTCTTTTCTCCATAAAACAGCGGACTGCAGAAATGTGGCCAAATGTTGTAAAAATAGGAGGATATAGAATAGAGGAGTTGGTAAGGGGTACAGGATAGGGCCACATCTTCACTATCCCCCATAGTTCACGCGAGTCTCCTCCATTAACTTGGCGAGAATTCGCCAGCACCATCAGCGGGAGAAGCCTCCTCATCTTCTTCCTGTTTTGTGGTCTCTTTTGAGGCCTTGACCAATCTCTCCAGCACCCAAATTGGCGATTGTGTGTCCTGTGGGAAAAAAACAAACAGACCCTCGGGTCCGGATTGATACCGGATCTGGGCCTTTCCATTGTCCTGATAGAATGTCCTTCCAGAGCACTTGAGGTAGATGCTTTTTATTAGGCTCTGAATGACGGTCAGCAGTCAATCAGCCCTCAGAATCAAGATTTAAAAAATTTAAAATGAATAAGACAACAGACAATATGTCTTTTGGGGATCTGTATTATGCCCCTATTCCCCCTTTTTGTTTATAAAGCATGTTTTTAAGCATTAAATGGGCACACTCAACATTGCTTTGTCCAGTAGGATTATAGGGAATTCCTGTGACATGTTGAATACCAAAGGTGGAACAAAATTGTTTAAAGGCCTGGGACGTATATCCAGGACCGTTATCTGTTTTAATTTGTTTGGGAACTCCTAGGATGGAGAAAGAGTGTAAACAGTGTGTTATTACATCTTTGGTTTTTTTCTCCAGTAAGAGCAGAGGCCATAATAAATCCTGAAAAGGTATCAATAGACACATGAATGAATTGTAGTTTTTCAAATTCTGAATAATGAGTTACATCCATTTGCCAAATATGATTGGGCTGAAGCCCTTTTGGATTTACTCCTAACGAGGGGTTAGGAATAAGTGTAACACATTTAGCACAAGACTTGACTATGTCCAGAGCTGTTGCCTTAGTAATTTTATAGCGTGTGCGTAGAGTGGAAGCATTTACGTGAAATTTGGAATGAAAAGTTTTTGCATTTTCAAGCGTATTAAAGATGTGTGGGTCTCTGGTGGCCATGTCTGTTAAATCATTGTGTAAACTTAAAGGACCTGGAAGGCCAGTATGAGCCCGAACATGCCCAATAAAAAAAGGATTTTTTCTGTCCCAAATAAGTTTTTGTAAACTTTGCAAATATTTAGTAATAGTGGAGGTGAGGGAAATCAGACCAGTTAATTCTAAATTTTGAACAGCATTAACAACTTATTTGCTATCAGAGAATAGGTTAAAAGGCTCATGGTGGGTTTTGAATACTTCTATAGCTACTAATAGTTCCGTTTGTTGTGCAGATAGAGTATTAAACAACAATGTTTCTGTAACATTATCTATAGTAATAGCACCCGTACCATTTTTTGATCCATCAGTAAATATAAGGGTAGCTCCTGTCATAGGTTCTTTTCGGGTGACTTTAGGAAAAATTATAGGATGTTGACTCCAAAATTGGAGAAGAGGATCAGATGGCAAATGATTGTCAAACACAGCAGAAGTACTAGTAAAGACTACTGCCCATGAATTTGAATTTTTAATAAGATATTGTATCTGATCAGTAGTATATGGAGTAGTGATAGTTGAGGGATGTGATCCAAAGGTGGAAAGGGATACTTTTAATGCCTTAAGGATTAATTCTGCCACAGATTCAGTAAACAAGGCTAAGACCTTGTTAGGGGCATAATTCATGTGAACCCATAGAATAGGACCCTTTTGCCAAAACACTCCTGTGGGTAACTTATTTGTGGCTGAGACAATGAATGATAAAGGCTTAGTTAGGTCAATATGATCAAGATGAGCCTTTTCCATAGCTGTTTCAACAAGCTTGAGAGCTGTTTGAGCCTTAGGGGTAAGCACTCGCTTAGAAAGAGGGTCAGAATCACCTTTAAGAATATCAAACAGGGGGCCCAAACTTGAGGTGGGTAAATGAAGGTAAGGTCTAATCCAATTAATATCACCCAAAAGTTTTTGAAAATCATTTAAAGTTCTAAGCTCATCCACCTGAACGGTAATTTTTGCGAGTTTAACCATAGTTTGATTTATGATAGATCCCAGGAAGTTTTTGGTGTCTGTGATTTGTACTTTATTAATGGCAATATGTAAGCCCCATCTTTCAAGTGACTTTAGTAAGGAATTATAACATTGCTCTAAGACAGGTTTTTCCTTATGGATCTAGCAAAATATCATCCATATAATGATAAATTAAAAGTTGAGGGTTTGCTAGGCGTATGGGTTCAATAGCCTTGCCTACATATATTTGACACATGGTAGGGCTATTGGCCATGCCTTGCAGGAGGACTGTCCATTCATATCTTTTATTAGGAGAGCTATTATTAAGTGAGGGCACAGTAAATACGAACCTTTTGGTGTCTGAAGGATGTAAAGGAATGGAAAAGAAACAATCTTTTATGTCAATTACAATGGAGGGCCAATTAACTGGGATAGTCAATAAAGTAGGTAATCCTAATTGAATAGGTCCCATGGGCTCCATTATAGAATTTACTGCTCTTAGGTCATGTAAGAGCCTCCATTTTCATGATTTCTTTTTAATTATAAATATTGGTGTGTTGAACGAAGAGGTGGATGGTTTCACATGTCTGGCCTCTAGTTGTTTGTTAACCAATTGCTGGGCCGCTTCTAATTTGTCTTTTGAGAGGGGCCACTGAGGGACCCAGACAGGTTTGTCAGATTTCCATGTTATTTTAATTGCGTCAGTGGCCCCTAATGAAAATCCAATCCCTTTCTATCTTGTTTTGGGGTAACTAAAATGGGTGAAGTATGTCCTTGACTATTTTTCCCAAGACCTTTTCCCCATATGTGTCCTTGGGCTAACATCATTTGATTAGCTTTTGGATTACCATATGGGATCTCGGATGTGAGATGTAAATCCATCTGTTCCATGATATCTCTCCCCCATAAGTTTACCGGGAGATGTGCAAGGACATAAGGTTGGATAACACCACTATGACCTTCTTTATCCTTTCATTTTAATATGGCTGCACTCTTGTTAGGGTTGGAAGCTATACCCAATCCTCTTAAAGTCTGATCTGCCTGTTGAAGTGGCCAGGCTTTTGGCCATTCTGTAATTTTGATAATACTTTTGTCAGCCCCAGTATCTAATAAGCCCTCAAAACTTTTGCCTTCTATCACTAACTTTGTCATAGGCCTATCTTTTAAACCCAATGTTAACATGACCATATTTTGGCCAGTAGAACCTAACCCTTTATTTCCCCTAATAATATTTTTTGATGGATATTGATCATAGCACCTGGGTAAGACCAACAATTGTGCTATGCAATCACCCTGAGCTATTATTGATACACCTCTTGGTGAAGAAGCAAGGATTTTTATTTCTCCTGTAAAATCAGGGTCTATAACTCCAGGGACAATATTTAATCCTTTTAAAGCAGAAGAACTCTTCCCCAGAACTAGTCCCACTGTTCCTGTAGGTAATAGGCCGACAGCTGAAGTAGGTATTGGCTGTACTCCCATCTCTGGAGTTAATACTGCTCTGGCAGAGGCACAGATGTCCAATCCTGTACTTCCTCTTGTTTGTCTAACTGGGGAGTCAAGGGGTAATGGGTCCGAGGCACAGACTGGATAGTCCCGTATATTTGTGGGCCCCAAGGCCGGGGGCCCTAATTCCCTAATTCCCGTTTTTTGGAGGTAAAGGGTTACCATCTTTGTCTCTAGTTGATTTACAGTCACTTGCCCAGTGTTTCCCATTTTTACATCGGGGACATAGTTTTGGCACAGAACCTTGGGGGCAGTCCTTTTTCATGTGTCCAAATTGTTTACATTGATAACACTGTTGGCCTGGGTGGAAAATGGTATTACCTCTAAGACCCTGTGCAAGCGCTGCAGCCATCACCTGACCTTGAATAAAAGTCTCATTAATATCCTTACAAGCCTTTAAGTAGGCTCCAAGGTCTTTGCTTTTCCAAGGTCTTATTGCCTCTTTACACCATCTATTTGCCTGTTCATAGGCAAGCTGTTTGACTAAGGGCATTGCCTGGTCCACATCTCCAAATATACGTCCTGTTGTTTGAATCAATCTGTCTACAAAATCAGCATAGGGTTCATTATGACCTCGAATAACTTTAGATAACTGCCCTTGAAGATCGACAGCACCTGAAAGCGTTCTCCAAGCTTTAGTGGCAGCAGCGCTAATTTGTTGATACACACCAGGGTGGAAATTAATCTGGTTATCTTGCCCTTCATATGGTCCTTGGCCTATTAGCATGTTTAGATTCCATTGAGGATTGCCTGCAACTACATTATGTCGGGCAGTATCAGAACATAACTCCTGGTTAGCCACCTTCCACATGAGATATTGTCCCCCAGATAAACATGCCTTTGCTAAATGACCCCAATCAGTCGGAGTAAGATTTTAACTTGCAACATTCTCTAATAAAGAAATGGTAAATGCAGCTTGTACTCCATACGACATAACTGTCTCTTTTAATTGTTTCACTAATTTTATATCTAATATTTGATGATATCTCTGATTGTTTTGATCTTCAAATACTGGGAGTATTGGGAACACTGATCAAGATTCTACATCAGCCAACTCTCTGGGGGCCTCCCCTGTGCAGCAAGTACATGCGCCCTTACAACTTGAAAAAGAGTGATGATCTGGATTATACGCCGGAGGACATGGCACGGTAGGGGTTAAATGTCACTGAGGTAACTTCTTTTCCGGCTCTGTCTCAGATTGCTCCTGTTCCTCAGAGTCTGAACATCTACTTTCTCTTTCAGAAGCTTGACTTGATTGTTCTTCTTCTACAATTTCTAATATCTTTTCCCCTTCTCTTAACTGCTTTTGAGATTTTGGTAATTTTGGAAGTCAGACAAAAACGAACTAATGTACACATCACTATAACAACAACAAGCAGAAACCAAACAAGGAAAGGTAACACAAACAGCAACTTACACATATTTGTTATGGGATGTCCTTCACTGTCTCTTGGGACAGTCTTTCAATATATTCTCTCTCTAGGAGAATCTTCCGTTATGCTCCCTCTCTAGGGGACCCTTCTGTTAAAACCTTAAGGCAAACATTTCCTCAAATAGGGAAACCTTCTCGTTAATTATGCTAGCGAAACTGTCTTTTATTTATTTGAGCGCTCACCAATTCCCAGTTTGATCCTCGTTTGATCCCAGTCCGGGCCACCACTTATGGAAAACTGTGGCTTCTTTGCCCGGCTGATTCAAGTGGCTCTGCCGCCGCTTCTCGCTCTTATGGCCTCGACTAGCGGGACGAAAGACACGTACACTTCAGAGTTCATGAAGCAGCTTCCCGTTTATTCAAATAACACCTTCAATATATAAGCAGTCTCATGCATAAGCAATTGTAACCAGATATGTCCATCCAATCCTGTTAAAGGTCAAGCGATCACTCGCTCAAGCATACATGTAAAGTATATCTGTCCACGCACTAGGCAGCTGAACTGATTATCATACAGCCGATTGTAAACCCTGTCAGCCTTTCTCCAGGCATAATCAGGATGCCCTTTGATCTCTGCCAGTCGCCATCTTTAGATGCACATGGCATAACCCTGGGCCCCGGGTTTCGTCTGCCACAAGGGAGAATGTGCATTTCCTTAATTAAAGCAAATTAGAACTCCATGGCTACTCAGGTCACCTGATATCAGAAAGACCTCAGAGATAAGACCTGCCTGGTGTCACTTTAATCAGGATAGAGAATCATCTGAGACTGTTTTCTCAGATACTGGATAAGAAAGAAAAGAACACCTTTACAAAGCCACCTTCTGCATTCGTAAACCCAAGCAGCCTGTGCACAGGAAAGAAGCCATTCAGAACTCAGGAAACCCTCCTACTTGGACACCCAGAGGAAAACAGGCAAAGATGCCTAGAATAGGACAACAGCCAGTGTAAAATTCATGCTATGAAGTGTCAGCAAGCCAGGGGATGGGACAGGCACTGCTCTCCTGTTCCTGACTCCACCAGGCCCAGCACACATGTGTGCCTTTTGCATGTCAGCACCTGTGTAAACAAGGCCAGCCTCTCAGGACAGGTGCAGACACAGAGGCCATGGCATATGTAAGGTACAAAGAGTGGACAAGGAAGAGGAGTACTCATTTCCACACAGCTATTACATAAAGATTTGGATTCTGTTTTCTCACAGCTCAGAGGCTTTGGAAATGAAGTATAAGGGCCTAATTGATGATGACATGGAGAGAAGGCATCCTGAGGTGACAAGTGTGCTGGCCACTGTAGAATGAGCTCCGTAGGCATCAGCCCATGAAGTGCCATCTCTTTCTCCCAGGGTTCTGGGGACTTACAATGATGGAGGATTCCCAGGTTGGAAAATTTCAGGGTAACCAGCATAGACACTATTACCACGAAAAGCAGGCTGTTTGCCAGTGGAAAGCTCCAGTCTCCCTTCAGGGTCAGACACCTGCATCTAAAATCAAAGTCAGACTCTGTTCTAGTCTGGGGCAAACTGGAGTTCCCCATGAGGTCTGTCTCACCTGTGAGAGTACTCACAAAAGTTAAGGACATACCTGAATATCCCAGATATAGACCATATGTCACCAGCATTACCAGACACCCAGTTTCTTTAATGTGTCAGCCACTCTAGATCTTGAGCTCCTAACTATATATAGCTTTCTTTTTCCTACTGACCCTCTCTCTCCCCTTCTCTTCTTCTGCACTATTATTATCAATTTTCCCCTCAAGTTCTTGAGGGAAACCTGATAGCGTGCATTGGAGACTCATGAATATAAGAAATGCAGGCCATTTAAAATGATGACTGCAGCCATATTCATTGAAACCCATAAGATTTCAAAAAGCCACAGACATCTCATTCATGTTTGGGGTGGGGGGCATGTAAACACTTGAGTCTGACATGGTGACGCCTGCTTTTCTCAAATAAATGAGCACCACTGATCTCTCTTCTGGATTGACACGCTGAGGCCATGACTATGGCAAGTGTAACATCACAGAGATTTTGGAATGTGGGCTCCAGCTGCTTCCAGTGACATCTGAGAGCAACCTTCCCCCATCCCCACCTACACACATGTTGTAGACTCCGACATGCTGCTCTGACAATGCTGGCTATTTGGAACTTGTGATGAGGTGGATGTGGTTATTTCCCCAAGGACTGGAGGCTTGGTCCTCAGTGTGGCAATGTTGAGGTGGTAGGAACTGTAAGAGGTGGAGCCTATTCACCTGGGCCTCATTTGTTTCTGTGAGAGTCAGTGGTTATGAAAAAGCAAGACTGGTCTGTACCTAGTTTTGTGGCCATGCAAGCTCTACCTCATGCATTACCTGCCACCATGATGCCATTCAAAATGTTGTGATGACCCTCACCAAAGTTCAGTCACAGGGGATGCCAAATCCTGGAATATGTGTATGCCACCAAGTTGATGTTCTTCAAACTAAAGTGTAAAGATATGGAATTATAAAAAATATGTTTCATGAATAAGAGCTACTCAACAAAATCAATATATCCTCCTCTTCCTAATATTGTATTATTTCCTTGAAAGTTTATAACAGTTTTCAGTTAATCTGAGAAAAAGTAGAACTTTCAGTATATGACAAACTGCGTTGATTTGAGATAATAAGCCATAATCAATATCAAAATGTGTAAATACATTCTACTCTCACGTTCAACTAATTAAAGTAAGTAAAAAATTAATTAATAAAAAAGTTAAGGCAAAAAAGATGTAAGGCTCACTTTCAGTCCTAACACTGACCCAACGTAAATAGAAGGGGTAAGATAAGTACAAAGATAGAAATTAAAATTACCACCCAGTACTTCTAACTCAAGACAGGTAAAACTGGATTGTTGGATGTTCAAGACCAGAAAATCAAAGGCTATATATTTTCTCTGATATGTGCATGCTAATTCACAATAAGTTTTAAGGCTCTGGAAGAATAGAACTACATTGGAAAAGTAGAGTGTTGAAGGGAGTGGAAGTGTACGGTGATAGGAATGAATGTAGCATGAATCTGACATTATTACCCTTGTGCATGTATAACTACGTAACCCATGTCATCCTACATGTTGTCCATATTAAAAATGAGAAATTTTACTCTAATTATGAATGATATTCCTAAATGCATTATACTGTCATGTATAACTATTTAGAACAAATCAGAAGAAAAACAATGAACTGTGAAAGTCAGAGGCTGGAGGGGGAACTAAGCAGATTTCAAATGTGGTACATGGTTTCTCTTAAATGCTTACAGAGAAACTACATAAAGATGTTATTTATAATCAACAGTGAAACAGATTTTAATGATTTGGAAAATTACTGAATTGACCCCATTAAAACACAATATAAAAGGTATATTAGGGAAGAGAATATAAAGGGTGTGACTAAGCAATGTTTTGATAAAGAGATTAATATGGACAGAAGGCAACCAGAAGCTATTCATCAAGATAATGGGAGAATGACCCTGAAGGCTTTTCTTAGATCTTGAAGGATGTCAATTCCATCACAGTCCCAGAACATTAAGACATAACAGATTCAAGGAAGGGTTCTAGAAGATCTACAAATTCTTGGTGTTTAGGGCCTCACTTTTTAGCACTGCTTCAAAATTTTTCTTTCTGTATTCTAATACAAGACTCCTATGCCAGCCCTGCCATAGCCCAACCAGGCTTAGGTGTTATTCAGGACTCTGCTACCAAATCTATAGGTGTCATCCTGAGAAACATATGTATTGAACTAAATCTGCAGGCACAACTATAGAAGAGAGGAACAGACATGGATACCCATCCTACATTTTTTAAAATAAGTTTCAAAGAGCTTTGGCACCAAGCAGAGATATTCCACACAGGCTGAGCTGCGTAAATTGTCCCCACTATGCTAATGACCATGGGATTTCGGGCTTATAAACACAGAGTGATTCTGTTAGGACAGTGCTTAGTGGAACCACGGAAACAGGTCTTATCCAGAGATCCTAGAACTGTAGAGCCACCTCCTTGTAGCCCCAGCCTGGGAGAGACCAAGGCACGTGATTTCAACCTAGGAAACCTATAATCAGTGCTGTACCCAGCACAGACAAAAGGACAGCAGGTCCTGAAATTTGGAGGAACCCACCCACATTCCAGTGTCTAGAAGGAAGGTTAAGAGTCTAAAAACTTATTCTCAAGGTTAAAGTTTAATGTGGATTTTATTGTCAGGGTTTGGATTAATGGATCTGATACTTTCTCTTGCCTTATCTCGCCATTGCAAAGGGAATGTTTATCACATGCCTGTACTACCATTGAGTTTGAGAAGCACATAACTCTTGATTTCATAGTCTCATACCTGGAGGGAAATGGCCCTCAGAACTTGTCATACATTTAGTATGATTCACATAAGATGAAGATGATAAGACTTGAATTCATACTTCTTATGGTGAAAGGAGTCAAAAGATTTTGGGGCAACTGGAACAAAATGAATGCATTTTATGTAAGGACATGAAAGTTGGGGATAAAGGATGGGATAGTATATAGCTGGAATGATGCTGTTCCCTTAATGATTCATGGTGTAACTTAATCTCCTATGAACAATATTTAGAAACGGGGCAAAAACTTGCACAATACCAGCTGAAAGTGCTGCAGAAAAAGTCAAGAGTAATTAAAGAAGATGGAATTAAGTGAAAAATCATCTTCAGTGCAAAGGAACCAAGTAGGAATTTGAAGATAGAACCTACCAATAGAATGGGAGAAAGTCTTTTCTAGCTATTCCTTTGGAGAGGATAATATAGATAAAGAACAAAAACAACAAAACCCAACATCGAAAAAAAATCATTCAAAAAACAAATAAAAATATAAATTAAACACACATTTTTCAAAATAAGAAGTACCAACAGCCAACAAATATATGAAAAAATATTCAGTGTCATTATCGATTAGGGATGTGCAAATCAAAACTTCCCTGAGATTTTACCTCACACAGTCAGAATGGCACTCATCATAAATGCAAGTCATAATAAATTGTAGACAGAAAATGGAGAAGAAAAAAACACTTTTACACTCTTGGTGGGACTGCAATCAGTACAACCACTAGGGAAATCAGAATGGAGTTTCCTCAAAAGACTAGGCATGCAACCACCATATGGTCCAGTTATATATCACTCCTTGGGATTTATCCTCAAGAATTAAAGTCATCATACTATAGGGATAAGTGCATATCCATGTTTTTCACAGCACAATTCATCATACCCAAACAATGAAACCAGCCTAGGTGTCCATCAATAGATGAATGCATAAGGGAAATATGGTATATACAAAATAGAGTTTTATTCAACCATAACAAAAATTGAAAAATTGAATTTATGTTGTTTGCAGTAAGTATGGATGGAACTTGAAGTCAGTATATTAAGCAAAATAAACCAAACCAAGAAAGTCAAATGTCATGTTTGCTTTCACACAGGAAGCTAGGAAGAAAAATGGCAAAAGTATAGGGAGGGCTGGAAATCTAATGAAAATCAAAGGGAAATCAGCAGAATAGAGGAAAGAGACCAGGGGGAGGAAAGGTGTCAAAGAGGGGAGAGTGATGTGATGTGCAGTGACTTTGACCAAATTATATTGTTATAGTGTGTGCATGTACAAATGTAACAACAAATCCCATCCTAATGTGGGTCTGCAAAGCACCAATAAAAACTAGTGGGGAAATAAAGCCTGTGGCTTCTGGGATGAGCACCCTTTTAATAGCCTTCAAGACTAAAGAAAGCATTCTCTTATTTATCTGCCTTTCACTTTATAAGGACACAGCAAGTTGCCACTTTGGAAGCAAAAAGCAGCACTCATATGACACAAGTGTTGGCACCTTGATCTTCATTCTTCCAGAACTGTAAGATATTAATCTCTGTTCTCACTCTACAACTCTCTATAGAGTATAAATGAGTAATTTGAAATATATTGTTATAGAAGCACACACTGAGGCACTTAGTTAATCCAGCTCAAAGTTCTCAAATGTGATTATTTTTAACAGACCACAACAAAAAATCAATAATTTTTTTATATTATCTGTTTCCCCCTCCCCCCGGTCTAATTTATTTATTTTCTTCCTTCTGTTAACTTTGTGCTTTTTTTTTTTTTTAATGTCTGCTTTTGTTTTTTTTGTTTGTTTCTTGAGTTCCAGAAGGAGTATGTGAGTCAGATTTCCATTTGTATAATAAGAATCTGAGATAACTCATAATGAAAGAAGGTATATTTTAACTCAGTTTTGGGGTTTCTTGCCATAATTGACCATGTTACTTTCAACCTGTGGTGAGAAAGGAACTCATGATGGAAGTGCATGCAGGAGCAAAACTGCTCACCTCATAGCTGGAAGTGAAAGAAGAGGCAAGGGCTGGAGTCCCACCACACTCCTCACTCAAAGTCACTCTCCACTAAGACACACCCATTACAGATTCCCACATCCCCCAGTAGTATCACACTGGAACTTGGGGAATCATGCAGGATCCGAATTACATCAAGGACTAAAGTAGGCTGATTATTTAAGATCTTTCTTCTTCCCGGTAATTAAAGTTACTAATGTGTTACTATTTCTCCCTTCAGTTCTCTCAATGCTTTCTTTATGTATTCTGATGCTCTGATTTTGGGTGCATATATATGGATAATTTTTTCCATTTGTCTTATAGATTGATCCTATAGATTTGTCCTATAGATTGTACATTTATCATTGTACAATGTCCTTTGACTCTTTTCACAGATGTTAATTTAAACTCTATTTTATAAAATGTACATGTGATCACCCTGCTTGCTTATTTTTACTATTTCCATGAAATATTATCCCAACCTTTAATTCTGTGTGTCCTTCAATATAAATTGACTTTCTTGTAGATATCATGTTGAGGAATCTTCTTTCATTATTTTTTCCAGTCAATCACTCTACGTATTTGCATTGGGATGTTTAAACCATTTCCCTTAATGTAATTATGGATAGGGTAGTATTCAGTGGAGCCAGAATCAGATATAATCATATTAAAGTTAAACATATGTCTTAGATTGTCCGTTTTAGTTCTACTTTCCAATTTGGGGAGAGGGAGAGGATGGGGGGTGAGGAGATGGATACTGGGGATTTATCTAAGAGACATTTTACCACTGACCTACACCTCCAGCCCTTTTTATTTGTTCTTTGGAGATAGGGTCTTACTAAGTTGCTTAGGCCCTTGCTAAGTTGCTGAGGCTGGCCTTGACTTGGTGATCCTCCTGCCTCACTCTCCTGAGTCACTGGCATTACAGGCATGTACAACCAACCACACCTGGCTGAGGGGCATGTTTTTAATAGCACCCCCATTGATTCTCAATTTGCCCTGTCTGGATGGTAAATTATGGTGGTGTCTACACTGAGATTTACCTGTGAATTTAGTTCTTCAAAGACCTTAACCAGGCATGCTTGTAATCCCAGTCCCAACTGACATGGGGGTAGGAGGATTACAAGTTCCAGGTCAGCTTAGGCAACATTGGAGATTGACTAAGAATAAAAAAAAAAAAAAAAAAAAATTAAAAAAATAAATAAATAAATAAAAAGGACTGGGGATGTAGCTCAGTGGCAGAGAGGACCTGGTTTCACTTCCAAGTACCCCCCAAAAAGTAAAAAAGGGCCTATTCTTCATTCCCAAGGTATCCTACACATGAAACGCTGGAAATGGCATTTGAGAAAAAACAATATGGAATTCCTTGCAGAAAATGTGTATGATAAAAATTGACTGTTCTGAAAACCTTTCCTCCATTCATCTCTTGCTCACACATTACCCTACTTTTTCCAAAATAGAGCAAACGTACCTCTCTGCACACAGCAGCAATCTGTGCTTCATCCATACATGTTTCTGTGAGGACATCAGTAAGTGGCCCACCAGAAAGGTACTCCATGTCTACAAACAAATCATCTCCTAACAGGTAACTAAAAATAGTCCATGAAAAACTTATTCACATTTAAAGTTTTCTAAATATGTGGCACTCTATGTTTAACAGTTCAAATGTTAAGCACCATAAGAAGAACACTGGAGAACTGATAGTTGGAGACCTAAAGAAAACTGGAAAGTTATTATGTAGCAGGACAAAGAAGTACTCAGCAGTCATTGTGATATTCATTATGATTTTTATGTCACAGTTTTCCCATAATAATTGTCAACATGTAGAAATAAGACTTTCCCATCCAAAATAACAATATCACATGGGAATTATTGGTCTTCTTTTGCAGATATGCTGACAGAGGCTGGAGATGTTAGCTAGCTCATATGAGGTCACATAATAAGTGACAGAATCAGCATCTGAAGTCAAGTTCTTTGGATTCCAAATCCTATGACTTTTCTTAACCACCATTCTATGCTGACTTGAAATATTATTTGAAAGGAAGAAAAATGTACTTGAAAAGTTTATCTCTATGAATGTGGACCCCGAAATTAGGGCTAAAGTCTCATAATAATTTATCATTCTCATCCTAAACAAATTTATATGTGGAAGAAAATCACCTGTAACCCCTAATAAAACCACTAGTATCATTTTTCACTACTCAACACTCATTCAGAAATATGAAGACTCTTAAAAAATTGAATAACATACTTAGTCTTCCATTCTGTGTTTTGTTCTTTGTAAAGATCAATTTCTAAATTACATGAATTTTTGTTTAGAAGAGGCACATACTGGGGACTGACTAGGGGGCATTTGAACACTGAGAAACATCCCCAGCTTTATTTTGAATTTTATTAAGAGACAGGGTCTCCCTGACTTGCTTAGCACCTTGCTTTTTTGCTGAGGCTGGCTTTGAATTCATGATTCTCTTGCCTTAAGTTTCCCAGCCGCTGGGATTACAGGCATGAGCCACTGCACTCAGCCTACATGAGATTTTGATACACATACACAATTTTCTCATGAAGAACAGCATTGAAATAAAAACTCTCCTAAAAGGTTCAGAATTGTGTGCTAGTCACCTCTCTAGGTTAAGACATGAATTCCAGTTGACCATTCCTTAATGTTTCTGCTTCTGATCATTTGAAATGAATATTCACACCATCAGCGATGTCCTGCATTTAGCTGCCTTCTCACTTACCAAGTAATATCCTCGTCACAAAAGCACCATCTAACTTGGAATATGCTATTTTAACCTCTCCTCTTTCTCCCTTAAGTTTACTTCTCAAAATTGACACTGTGAAAAAGCCAGCCTTTATCAAACCATGAAATTACAGATTTCCACATTTTTATCCCAGTGTTTAAAAGAACCTCACCCATATTTACCAGTCTATGTATTCTACTGTATTTCAATGTCTCAGATTCTTCATAATGAATATTTCATTAAGGACCAGATCCTTTCTTGGCTCCTCATTTAATTTTATCCATTTTATGGCAACTATAATGGAAATAGAATTGAATAAAAACAATGGTTTCCCTCAATCTTTTAAAAGGTAACCAACACCAACTAGTTAATAATTAATAGTAATACCTTATATGTAGGGAGACCATAACTGACAAAAAATTAGTATTTTTACATATACACTGATTATTTTTACCCTACACACACCCTAAATATTTGCAGATTGATTTGAAGTGTATTACCCAATCTGGGTTCAGTCCAGTGACAGGAACTCAGCCTCCATTTACTGCAACCTGGGAAAATTTTTTTTAATACTTGCTTATTCATGACATAATTCCTTCTTTGTTCCCCCTAAGGTGAGAATGGCTATAAAATTATTTAAATGAATTCCTACATTACATCCAACTTTAAAAATACATTTCTATTGTTCTTGGTTAACTTTATCTAGTTTTTCTCCAAAACAGAAAGCTAATCTTATAACTCGAAGTATACAAAAGTTCTACCTTCTTTCCCAAAGACACATCAACAGCAGTGAAAACTGTACCAGAAAGCTTATGGGGGAAAGCACAATCAGAGTTAATGTTTATAAATCACTATCATTAATAATATCCAGAGACTTTACACTTCTCACAACTGAAAAAGGAGCAAATAACACTTAAGATGTAGAGTCTTTGTTTGAAGAGTAAAATGACAGTTTCTTTCTTTCTTTAGACAGAGAGTAAGTAGGGCTTCAACAAGAGAGGGATCCCAAGTATTTAGAATCTTAAAAACAAAAACAGGAAAGGAAAACAGGAGGCAATCCTTGTGGCCAAAACCTTTACTTGAAATATTTCAGACATAAAAAATTATAGGGAAAAAGGTCAAAGAACAAGTAACATACACTCATGAATACAGAGCCCTGCTGAAGAACCTCAAGTTTAGGATCTAAACTAAATTGCTGAGGCTGCCTGAAAACTTGCAATTCTTCTAACTCAGCTCCTGATTTACTGGGATTACAGGTGTGTTCCACCATGCCCAGCTAACTGCAAGGGGTTCTGCTTTGCTTTGTTTTTCTTTGTGAAATGTCAGGGATGGAACACAGGAACTCACATATCGTAAGCAAGTGCTCCACACTGAACAATATACCCAGCCACAAATTAATGTTTTTATGGATTATAATCCTAAATGAAATTGACTTTTAAATATGTTATGGGCAATTTTTCCATCTAAGAATCCCTTACCATTTGTGATTTAAAAAATACGGCTGAAGAACAAACAATAATGAACAGTCATTGCTAACGAGTAGGGATTTTTAATATTTGCTTTATATATTTACACAAACCCCCAGGGTAATACTCACAGATTACAGTGAGTGCTCAATCTCAGGGGAAAAGAGAGATAATGCTGAATACCCATAAGTAGTGAATATTAGGAATATGATTATAAACGCTTTCCCTTCTCCAATTCTTTCAAATCCTGCATATTTTCTCATAGTGTCACCTATGGTGACAATAGTTCCTATTTTGAACAAAAATAACATTGAAAGCACAAACATTTCTAAAAAAATAATTTTGCTATCATAATTCCTTTTTAGTAAACTCTACTGATTTGAAAACAGTGGTTTTCAAACATATCAAGTTTCAATAATAATTTGTTTCAAAGAAAACACTGAAGAAACTTTCAAAAGCAAACGATATCAGAAACAAGAAGACACTCTCCATGAAGTTAGGACACCTAACTACTCATTTTATCAAATATCATGATATTCCAGGATAAATAGTTCTTCTAGTCAGCCTGGGACTTCAGGGATTTCTTAATGACAATTTCACCAGGGTAGGTGGCACATGGCTGTAATCCCAATTGTTCAAGAGCTGAAGCCAAAGAATCACAAGCTTGACACCAGTCTTGGAAACTCAGTGAGACCCTGTCTCAAAACAAAAAAGACAAAGGGCTGGGGGATAGCTCAGTGGCAAAGCACCCCTGGATTCCTTTGCCAGTACCAAAAATATACAGGTACTTAAAACTCCTGGAAAACTCTTCACTCTACTTTTCTACTCCATTGCATGTGTTACACACTAGTGCTAAGTTATGAAACTACTTACAATTAGTCATAAGAAATGAATGATATCCAAATGACTGATCCTAAAGGGCTTTTCTGGGTATTCCAGTGTATCTTCTTTTAATATATTTAGGAAACCACTTACTATTCTATGGATGACTCTAATAAGAACTAATCATATATTTATTTTTGAATGTTCAAACCTATCACCAAGAAATGGTACTCAGGAGGTTGGATTTAAAATCAGAACTTAAATGCTTATGACCATTAAGTCCAAACATTAGAAAATCACATTAAATTTGCACTTACTAATGAGAAAAGAAGATAGGATATATGAAGGAAACTCAAATAATCTTATGTAGGTACTTAATCTCAACTTACATACTAAGGTTCAAGTGAAGATACTAAGGACCAAAGATATGGGATGTGATAACTAAAGTTCACAAATGAATAGTCACAACTCCTATTCTAGTTGATATTTTCAAAGCAGCAGCCCTCCTAAGATAAGGACTATTTCATATAAACATGTATAGGATACCACAGTCAAAGCAGTTTTATATTTCACAGTACTAAGGAATCAAGAACAAATCAATGTAGAACATATAAATGCTTGCGACAAACCATCTATAAAGTTTTTTTTTTTTTTTTTCCATGAAGCCTCTAGGTCATATTGTTCTTTATAAGTATACTTACTGTAGCCTTTTAATCAGAGACTATATTAACACCCTTCTTGGTACTGTTGAAATTCTTTATAAAGATTGATTCAGGCCACCAATACTTAATGAAATCAAAGGGAGAAGGAAAAAGTGTTTTTCCTTGGAATATATTTTATGACTAAACGTTTCTATTTTGAGAAGCTATATGTTTGGCAAGTATCTACAAATCTCCTTTGATGAGGTTTCAAACTATCTCCATGTTCATTTGCTTTTAGATTTGGCTCATAAGAATGAAGTGCTCCCAAAGGGACTGATTTCCCTATCAATACATAATAAATATGTTCCCACAGTCATGACAAACAATTAGTTAATTAGCCTTCACTGTTTTTGGGTAGTACAGCAGGTTGAATCCAGGGGCACTCTAACCCTGAACTGTCTCCCCAACCATGTTTACATTTTAGTTTGAGAAGGGTCTCAATCAGTTACCCAGACTGACCTTCAACTTGAAATCCTCTGCCTGAATCTCCTAAACTGCTGTGATTATATACATGTTCCACCATGCCCAGCTCACTACATGTTAATTGAAGCAAATATTCCTACAAGATATTAATTTTCTTTCTGTCATAAGGCAAAATAAAAGCATAAAACAATCCAACGGTGACTTTTTTTTTTTTTTTTTTTTTTTTTCTGTGCTGGGGATAGAAACCAGGGCCTTGCACACCAGGGAACTGTCTCCTAATGAACTGTATACCCAGACTTGAATCCAATGTATTACGAAATGTGAATTCATGAAAAATGTGAAATGTATGTATCTTACTTAGATTCTTCATAATCTCTTCATCTCTCAAATTTGTCTTCTATTTCAGATTGTCTGAAGCCTTGTCACCACTGTCAACAGGTGCAGGAATAGGGTCCTTAACATACCCTATGGAAATCTGCAGACACATAGTTCATTACTGAGGTGTAATAAAAATGGTTTTCAGATCATCTTACTGGGACGCTATTCAGTTCCTTAATTTTTAACCAAAACTAAGTTGTCCCTCTTATTGTTCTAAAGAAAGCAATACTTTCAGAGTACAAAAAACATGTGTTGAAAACAAAATGTGAAATATTTCTCTTTGCCATAGCATGAATGTATTTAAAAGTAGAACTAGCAGCAGGGTGCAGTGGTACATGCCTGCAATCCCAAGGACTTGAGAGGCTGAGACAGGAGAATTCCAAGTAGAAAGACAGCCTCAGCAAATTACTGAGGTACTAAGCAACTTTGGAAGATCTAGTCTCAAAATAAAAAATAAAAAAGTGGCTGGGAATGTGGTTTATTGCTTTAGTGCCCCTGGGTTCAATCCATGGTGCCCCCTAAAACACAGAAATTATAATTAGGAAAAATAGCAAGCCCATGAATAAAATGTATGTGTGCTCAGATCTAAAATAATGTCACGGCGGGTAGGCTGGTGGTTTAGTGGTAGACTGCTTATGTAGCACCTGTGAGGTACTGGGTTCAATCCTCAGTACCACACACACACAAAAAATAATAATAATAATAAAATAAAGGTATTATGTCCATCAACAACTAAAAATATTCTTAAAATTGAAAAGAATAAAAATAGACTATGACAAAGTAATAAAAAAGCAGAAGAGTTCAAAATTATTTTTAATAAGGAAGATAAAATGCAAATGATTCAAAACCTAGATATTAAATAAACATTACTGATTACCAAAATACATTTTTCACAACTATAAAGAGCCAATTGTAAGGAATAAAAAAGCACAGTCCTGTGTGCTGTCATCAGGGTCCGCTGCCCATCCTGGGAGCACTTGCTGAGCTCTGCACTGTGTCCACCACATCACAGTCCACAGCAAGTGCCCTCAGGAGTTCTCTCTCCCTGGCTCCATCTGAGGTGATTACAATTAAAGTTCACCCTCAGTTGGTGAGGCAGGTCACCCTCAAGTGCCTTTTAAGTGATATCAAGGCTTCGAGAAAAATAAAAATATGAGAAATGAAATACAAAGTCAGGAGAAGAGAGAAGAGCCAAGTGTTAAACATAATAGTTTTGCACAATGTGAAACAAAAGAACAGAGAAATAGATGCATTCTCTGGAAATGAGGGTGAAATATAGAAAGAAAAATCCCAGTGAATTAAGAATTCTCATTTTTAAAGAAGTCATTAGATTTTTAATTTTCCAAAATGTATGATGAATATTCTCCAGGTAAAAATCTTCATTTAATCTTAAATTAATTTTGTCATACTAAAATATCTTTTACTAGGGGTTTTGAAATCATCTCTAAAAGTCAAACGCAAATAGCGTTTGCATTTGGTACATACACATAAAGAGTTTTTTTTTTTTTAATTTTTTTGTTATTATTCTTATCTTGGTGCTGGGGAATGAACCCAGGACCTCCAGCTTGCTAAGCACATGCTAAGCACTACAACAATGTACACTTCAAATCCCAACGTTTTAATATTATGGAGTCAAATGACTTTGTTTCCTCCTCCATCCCCTGTTCTGGGGATCGAATCCAAGGGTGCTTCACCACTGAGCTCCATCACCAGTGCCCAACACCAACCCTCTCCCCTTCTTTTTTTTACAAATTTAGTGAAAAGAGTCTTGCTAAGATCCCAATTCCTGCCTCAAATTTGTGATCCTCCTACCTAAAGCTCTGGTGACGCTGGGATTACAGGTGAGTCATGCTGACTGGCTTTACAAGTTGTGCTTTTGTTTTTTGTTTTTTCTTTTCTAGTTCTGATTTTTGAGACATAAGGTGACACCATTTACTGCAGGCTTGTCTCTAACTCATGGACTCAAGAGATCCTTGTGCCTCAGTGTGCAGAGTAGCTGGAATTAAAGACATGTGACACCAAGCACAGTTTTATCTTTTTATGTATTTTATTTTTTTCATTTTTTGCAGTACTGGGGATTGAAACCTGGGACATTATGCCACTGACCTACCTTCCTGGAGCTTTTTATTTTGAGACAGGGTCTTACTAAACTTCCTGTGTCGCTCTCAAATTCATGATCCTCCTGCCTCAGGCTCCTGGACTGCGGAGATTATAAGTATACGTCACTATACTCAGTTATCTTAAATTGCTGTTTGATATATTGCATTTCCTATCATGTGTAAAGTATCTTGTCAATATAAGATTATACTGCCAAGCCTGGTGGCATGTGCCTGAAGTCCCACCTGCTCAGAAGGCAGAAGCAGGGGAATCACTTGAGCCCAGTAATTTGAGACAATTCTGAGCATCACAGGAATCCCCACCATAAACCCAAAGAAAGAAAGGAAAAGAGATCAAAGTGATGTGTTCCAATAACTAAGAGCGAGAAAATGACCCAAAATTAAATAGAGGGCTGCAGCCGTGCCTCAGTGCTACAGCTCTTAGCTAACATCTTCAAGGCCATAAATTCTCTTCCTTATTCATATTACCCCACAGCAGAAATCTAAAGAAATGTGCAAATTCATCAATGTAATGGAATGCACTTACATTTTTTATCAGAACTTGGGGATGAACCCAAGACATTCTACCACTCAGCTATATCCCCAGACCCAGCCCTTTTTATTTTGAGAGAGAGTCTTGCTAAAATGCCAAGACTGGCCTGAAACTTGTGATACTCCTGCCTCAGTTTCCTGAGTTGCTGGAATTAGTCCTGTGCCACCAAACCAGCTTTAAAATCTATTTTCTAGCTAGTACAATGGTGCCAGCCTCCCTTCCAGCACTCAGAACATTGATATAGGATGACAGCTTGAGCTCGGGAATTCAAGACTGGCCTGGTAACATAGTGGGACTCCATCTCAAGAAAACAAAAAACCCACAAAACTGATGGTCAACTTTCCTTTTCTTTTCCACTGCTGATGATTGAATCCAGGGCTTCTTTACCATTGACCTACATCCCCAGGATTTGGGGGGTTGCATTTAGTTTTTATTTTGAGGCACTAAACAAGTCTCTTTCAGTTACTGGTCCTCAACTTGTGATTTCCTGCCTCTGCTCCTGAATGGCTGGTGTTGTAGATGTGCACCCCTGCACCCAACTCAGATTTCAAGTATGCAGTAAGTAACTGCAGGTACCATTATGTCTCAGAAACTTACTGTCTAACTGAAACTTTGTATTTCCTGATTCATATACTAGCCTATTAAAACTAATAATGAATATGTTCCCTTTTTATTATATGGAATGTTTTCAGGTGCACGTGGTATTATCCAGACTGGTGGATTTTCTCTCTTCTCATTTTCAGCCCTTTCCAGGAAGCCAGTCAGTTCAGTCACTGCAATTTTTAGTGTTACTACATTTTCAGGATGAGAGAAATGGTACATGACTTGCCCAAGGTCAGTGAGCCAGATAATATTGGTTCCCAAGCTTGGGTCTCAGAGAGCAATGCTCTTCCCTTCCAGAAGGGATTTTTCCCAGCCCCTCAGAGCCTCCCTCACACCCTGATTAACATGCTTCTCTGACCCAAGGACAGACAAGCAGAGCAGCCATACGGAACAGAAGAAATATGAGTATAGAACAGGCAGGGGTCTTGGCACTCCCAAAGGGAATTGAGTGAGGGCTCAGGCACAAGAGGACTCCACATGGGGCTCAGGGCTTCTGCTGTGTTTCCTGGCATTGTTGGGTGTGAAGGTGAATGGGAGTGTAAGCCTCCTCTGGGGCCCCTCCCACTACAGCACTGGGCTGATGGGAAGCTCAACACAGGGTCAGTACATGGGGTCTCTCCCTAACATCCACCCCACAACTCACAGTCATGTTGCTGGGCATCTGTAGGCATGACAAACAAGAGGACTGGCACCAGAAGTCACTGCAAGGGCCCTTTTTATGGGGCTTGGCTTATCCACCCCATTGTACTCCTAATGCTCCACTCTGAATATTTCACAAGGGACTTCAAGTTAAAGGTTCCATTAATAAAAAGTTATCTGCTTTAAATCATTAACTGCTGAACTAGTCTCAGTCCTAATTAATAACTGAGGAAACTGAGGCCAAGAAGAGAAGGGACTGGACCAAGGTCAGCCAGAAAATGATTCAGTCTTTTCTCTTTGTCTATCCAGGGACAGCTGGGTGTGCTCTGAAGCCCTGTGACTGGGATAGGTCCATAATCCCCTAGGTCCATCATGCTGTTCCTTATGTACCAAGTGCTTCAGCTTAAGGACCAGTCCCACCCCAGAGGCTTCCCCCAGTACCTATGCAACCCACAGACAACCCTGTTCCAATGGCTACCCGCGATTCCTCACCTCCCGTAAGGCTGCGGCCTCTCCGCTCCCTTGGGCGCCCTGAGATGGAGACTTGGGCCAAGGGAGGTTTGGGGGTCGCTGGGGAGAATGGATTGGGGAGCCCATGGCGTCCAGTGGTTTCCGCTCCATTCCCTCTTCTCTCTGGAAAAGCAGGTCTTCTGACATGTACCTGGGAAGCAACAGGTCAAATGCAAGAGGTCACTTCCCACCTTGGCCTGGGCTTCCTGACCACCCTCTCCACTCAGCTTGCAAAGCACAGAGACCAGGGCTCTTAACCAGGAGCCCATCCAGCATGCAGTTTCCCTCTACCTCAACTCTTGGGGCAACAATCAAGAGAAACAAAGTACAGTGAAATTCACAGGGGCCTCCAGGTCGCTCTGGAGAAAACCCCAAAGGAAAGGATCAATGTGTGTCAGCGCCTGGGAGCTGGGGTAGGGACCAGGGAAGAGACCCAAGTTTAGCCCTCCCGACCAGCCCCAGTGTCCCCACTTAAGCCCTGGTTTACAAACTCACTTGTGTCCAAGTGGTGCACACAGGGTCAAACGCATTGTCATGCTAGAGGGAGATGGGGATGGGAAGAGGAGCTCAGAACCAGCAGGAATGGGCAAGGCCATCTCCCTGGACCCTCCCTAAGTTGCTAAATTATGCCTGGGTCTCAACACAGGCATGTGGAAGACTGCAAGGACAGGGAAGCCCAAGAGAGACCCAGGGCCTCCTGCCTTCCAATATTCCTAGAAAGTGTGACCTCCCTCGACCCACCTGTGAGCAGCTCTCCCCAGATGAGTGCTAACACAGCCCACCTCTCCTGCCTCCTTGGGGCTTTCACATCACCTTTCACCTCCCTCTGCCACATGCTTCTGGGTCTCCACTGACTACACCTGTCTTCCTGCCTCGTCCTTCCAGATACCTTTTAAAATCTTCCTTGTGCTGCTAAATAGACCCAAAGATGGTGTCTCCACCTGCTCCCACTTCACTTTCTTACCTCTCAAATTTTTCTGAAATGTCCCTTCATTGAATTGCATTATCAGGGAGAACAGGGATGCCCAATTATATTTTCCTACTCAGAACTCACATGACCCAGGGAAATCTGGGCTAAAGGCCTTTAATACACAAAGCAGTAAAGGTCACACTCAAAGGTCAAGTTCTCCCCTGAACACTGACTGGCTTCTCCCCTCCCTTTTTCCACTTTGTCCTTCCCCTGACTTCATTCATCAGACTCCCTAACTTCTCCCCCAAGGCCAGGTTCAGTCTCACCCCAAACTCAGACACTTTAGCTAGAAAATATTGGTGACCAACAACACCCCTGTCCACCAGCACCTTTCCCATTGCCAATGCAAGAACACTTTGAACTTTAGCCCTATTCTCCAGTAGAAGGAAGTAGGATTCCACATCAACACAGCTCTGGAATGTATCCAAAACCAACACAAACCATTATGCTCTATGAGCTTATGCCTCCTTTAAGGTATTCACAGCACTTAAGAACTACTCTACTGCCAGATGCAGGGGAACCTGCCTATAATCCCAGTGACTTGGGAGGCTTAGCAGGAGGATCACAAATTCAAGTCCAGCTTTAACAACTTAGAAACATCATAAGCAACTAGTGAGACCCTACCTCAAAACCAAATATCATAAGGAATGGGGATGTAGTTTCCTTGAAAAGCAGCTTGGGATCAATCCCTACTACCAGAAAACATAAATTAGTTCAAGGCAGAATATTTTTAAAACTTTACAAAATTATTAATTTCAGAGTAATAATTTTTGATTAGATTTGTATAAAGCATAGAAAATACTGATTGGAAAAAAGGTATAAAGGATGCTTAAAGGAATGATAATTAAAATGTTTCTTAGAACTGAACAGTAAATTGAATTCCTTCTTCTCCCCACATGGAACACTATCAGGCATGAACAAAATCCAACAGCTCTGAAGCACCCAGACCAGCCTCTCTCACTGGCTCATCTGGGACTCCTGTACTAATTCTGTGTCTCAAATGCCCTCATACTGCATAGGACCAAAATCAAGTGGCATCTTCTTCTTGCCCCATCTTCTACACAACTTCCAGTTGCCTCTACTTCTTCCTTTTATCTTGGGGGAATCAGAGAAAATCAGGATTCTCTCTATTCCACTATCACTTTTCTTCTATCAGAAATGATGATTCTTTTGTTTTTTGGTTCACTCATTTATTGAGATTTATTTTCTTTGTGTGCTCGGGATTGAAGAACCTTGGACCAAGCACATATGAAGCACATGCCTGACCCACTCAGATACACTCCAGCCAGAAATAGTTCAAGGCATCAAAATTGCCTCAGTCAATGGGTCATTGCGGCACCCACTTGAAATCCCAGCAACTCAGGACACTGAGTCAAGAGGATCAAAAGTTCAAGACCATTCTCAGCAACTTAGTGAGACCCTTTTTCAAAATAAGAAACTGAAGGGCCTGGGAATGTAGTTCAGTGGTAAAGTGCCCCTGGGTTCAATACCCAGTAGCAAAGAAATAAATCCCAGTCACTGCACTGGGGGTTGAAGAACACTGCAAACAACAGGGCTGGCCTACATTTTGTGTGGTGAGGGCAATTGCAAAACTAGGCCCTGAGCACCACTGAGTGCTCAGGCAAGTACAGAGAGAGGCGATCATGGGAAACATGCAGGCAACCCAGTGCACAGCACCCAGGTACATGCAGAAGAGAAGCCCTGAGCTTAAAGTGCTAAGATATGCAAGAGGACTATTTCAGCTACTTCTGGTTGCACAGGCTGTGTCCTGTACAGAAAGAGCAGTCTGAAGGATGTCTTCTGGCTTTGCCCAATGATGAGAGCCCATCATGACAGCCAGGGCAGAGTCTGGGCTGATGTGGGCCAGGGAATGAAGGATGGATCTGGTGAGCAGGATCAGCTCCACCAGGGAATAAGGCATAGAGGGTACAACAGGTGGAGTGCACACCTCGGACATTAAGGGTGGGGGTCACTTGGATTTTAGATGAGACACAAACATGTTTAGACAACAAAAGGAGGAATGATAGTAACAGCACCACTTTTTGGTACCATTCACTGTTTTCATACTTACATGCATGCACACATACTCTTCTCATTCACACATGATTCCAGAAAGTGAAAAACCACAAGGACTTAGGGAGAGAAATTAACAAAAATGATGAAAGGAATTTCTGGGGTAGAGAAAGTGTTCTAACCTTGATCATGATGGAGAACACAACGACAGTGTCCATTTTTCAAATTCCCTAACTGTAGACTAAATCAGGGGAATCTTACTGTTTGTACATTATTCCTTAATAGACGACTTTATAAAATAGTTTTACAATGACTCCCATGTTTCCACTTCTTCCCTAGTGAATTCCATGATTGAATTTCCGGATGTTTATAATCTTGAGGCCCACAGGTTCAACTCATTGCCCCTGCCACCCAGTGCTTGATTAAGAGCCCTTTTCCCATCCTCCTCTATCAGCCTACTTTAAAGCTTCTGTGACTCTTTGCAAAGAACAGCAGCAGGAGGCCAAAGGCGGGAACAGCCACTACGAAGCTGTGCTAGGGTTAAGGAGCCAAGGCACTGGACAATTCCGCCCTGTCCCCTCCTCTCGACTCGACCCCTCCCTCCCTGGTCCCGCCCAACTGCCCCTGTGCACCTGTCTTCCTAACTGGACTGGATTGTTAGTACAGTACCCTGAGGCGACTTCACTCCATTGCAATGTCCTCGCTCCTATTCTGTTCCAACTTCATTACCCCTTGCCCTGCCCTGTTCCATTCTTCACTCCACAGTCCATTCTACCCTGCCTCTAACCCGGACCCCTATGGCCTTCAACATTTCCTTCAAAGGTACTACCAAGTGGCTGGTCAAACCCCACCCCGTCAGCCCACCCTCGGCTACCCCACTCCTCCCTCCACACCAACCCTCCCTCCCCACCAACCCTCTTCTTCCAGTTTGGGCACTTGGTAATGTGTGGATATGCCAAGGCCTTGTCCAGGGAGAAAGGTTTCAGTCTCCTCTGGGCCAGGAAAACCACACAACCTGCCAGCACGGTTCCCAAGTACATGCAGGACGAGAGGAGGAGGAGGAGGAGGAAACGCCTGATGTTCCTGTGGTCCACACAGTTGTTTAGCCACCCGCAGTGCTGGTAAAACTCCTAGGGGAGAGGAAGCAGGTTTTAGGGTTTATCTGGTCTGGACTCCATCACCACCATATCCTGAGGCCTCTCCAACCTGCCCCTCTAGGCCGCCTGCCCTTGGCCTAACACACGGGCTCCTGCCTCCAGGCAGAACGTGGCATTTCCTTATGTAAAGCACAGTTAGGACTCCATGTCTCCTCAGGTCAACTGTCATCAGAAAGTTCTTAGAGACAAGACCTGTGTGGTGTCACTTTGAGCAGGATATAAAATAACACTGGGCCTCTATTTTCTCAGACCCGAATAAGAATGAAAAGAACCCCTTGCCCAGGTCACCTTGTGCTTGTAAACCATCCAGAGAGTGCACAGGAGAGAAGAGCACTCAGACCCCAGGAAACCCTCCAACTTGGACACTCAGAAGTGGACAGGCAAAGAGTCCCAGAACAGGGCAACAGCTGGTCTAAAGGTCTAGATATGTACTATCAGCAAGACAGGGGATGGGACAGGCACTGCTCTCCTGACCCTGACTCCACCAGGCCAAGCACACACGTGGTGCCTTTTCTATGTCAGCACCTTTGCAAGCAAGGCCTGCCTCTCAGGACAGGTGCAGACACAGAGGCCATGGCATATATTAGGGACCAAGAGTGGCTGAGCGTCACTTTTAGCAGTCCAGGAAGATGGCCTCACCCACCCCTGGCCCATTGTTGATGTTAGGTTCCTGGTCCTGGCCAGGTGCTCCTGATGGGTTGGTGACTGCACAGGTGGTAGGAGTACTCACTTCTACGCAGATGTTACAGGAAGTGCAGTGGAAGGTGCAGGGTGGGCAGTGGAAGCCACAGTGTGGACACCAGGTCATCTCCTGGGCCCTTCCATTCAGCCACATGACATAGGGGGTTTCCGAGTCCTGCTCCAAGGAACCTGGCATAGGAAGAGATTTGGGAAGTGGCAGGGCCTCCATCCCTCTGCTGCTCAGGGCAGCCCCATAACATCAGTTGCAACAAGCAGCAGTTAGGAGGTAGTTAGTGGAATTTTGGTCGGTTTCTGTTAAACAAGCTGACCACTCAGATTGGCAGGCAGTCAAAGAGAAGTCATGGTCAGCCAGAGCAGCTCTATATGGACTCCAACCTCTGGAAAGATGCTCAGTACTTGCACTGGAGTGTCAAATGGGAAGGATGAATGAACTGTGTGGTTTGGAAGAGCCTGCTGTACCCTCTGTCATCCTGCCCTGTCCTCCCTTCTAAAGCAACTGGAAAATCTCCAGGATTCTGTTTTCTCACACCTCAGAGGCTTGGGAAATGAAGTGCCAGGACCTAATTGATGATGACATGAAGAGAAGGGACCCTGAGGACACAAGTGTGGTGACCACTGTAGAATGAGCCCTGTCCACATCAGCCCATGAAGTGCCATCTCTTTCTCCCAGGGTTCTGAGGACTTACCATGTGGAGGATTCCTGGGTCTGACAAATTCAGGGTAACTAAGATGTAAATTGTTACCCCAAATAGCAGGACCATTGTCACGGGAAACCCCCAGTCTCTCTTGTGGGCCAGCCATCTGCACCTGAGAACAAAGCCAGACTCAATTCTACTCTGTGGCAACTCAGAGTTCCCCATGAGCCCTGCCTCACCTGTGAGAGGACTCACCTCAAGGACATACCTAAATATCCAGGCTATTCACCAAATATCACCAGCATTACCAGCCACCCACAGTTTCCTTAATGCATCAGCAACTCTAGATCTCTGAGCTCCTGACTATATATATACTTCCTTTTCCTACTGGCCTTCTCTCTCCCCTCCCCTGCCTCTGCACTATCATTGTCAAATTTTCCTTCCATCTCTTTCTAAGTAACCTGATAACTTGCTTTGGAGACTCACGGGTAAATGAAGTGTAGTCCGCTTAATAGCATTAATCCTACCATGAACATGGATGCCCAAAGGCTTTCCAAAAGCCATGAGCCTCCCCTTCCAGTTTGTGGTAGGGGCATTACAATCCTTGACTGTGGCATGTCAATGCCTGCCATCACTCAAAGAAATGAGAGCCACAGTACTCTCTTCTGGCTTGACACCCTGGGTGCCATGACTACGGCTAGTGTGGTATCAGTATTTCCAGAATGTGAGCTAGCTGCTTCCCATGAATTCTGAGTGCAACTTCCCCCACCCCACATATATACATGTTGTTTACTAGAATATCCTGGACTTACAATATTGGTTTTTTGGAGCTTGAGAGGATGTGGATGTGGAAGTTTCCCCAAAGGCCTAGAGGCTTGGTCCTCAGTGTGGCAATGTTGAGGTGATAGGACCTGGAAGAGGCAGGGCCTAGTGTGAGGTAATTCAGTCACTGGGGATGAGGCCATAGGAAGGAAGTAATGTACTTCACCTGGGCCTCATTTGTTCCTGTGAGAGTCGGTTGTTATAAAAGAACCAGACTGGTCCCTCTCCAGGATTCTGGCCATGCCATCTCTATCTACCCCATGCAAAATGCCATTCACGTTGTTGTGATGACCCACACCAAAGCTCATTCACCAGGGCTGCCAAAATCTTGAACTCTGAACTAAATAAATCTGCCTCTTTATAAAGTGTCCATTCCCTTGTTAGAGCAAGGAAAAGCAGGCTAATACAGAGATCATATAATATGGTGGGCAGAAGTTGGGTGATCATTATCACCCTTTCAGGCTCATGCTAATTGCAGTAGACAGTACTCATTGCCTATCCTGTCTCCATTTCTTCCCTTTTGTCGTAACAGGGATCCCATTTGGTGAAGGAGGTAGCAACCTATGCCAGCAAATCACTTCCTAGTTTCCCTCATTTCCAAGGTAGGATATATGACACAACTCTGATTAGAGACTTGTACAAATGTCTACTGACAAATTCTACAAAAGTTTGCATATTTTCAATAAAAGGGAAGATGATGCATTTGGCAGAGCTCTGTTTCCCATCTTTTTGTCTTGAAACTAGACTGCTGGCTGGGATGCTACCTTGGACCTTTAGGGAACAAGTCATGCTAGCCAGACACAACCTGAGCCCCTGTCTTATCCTCAACTGCCTCCCCTTGAACTTCACTGTATGAAAAAAAAAAAACTGGGATTTTATTACCCTTACATGTGTCATTGTGTATTTACAGCAATACACAATGTGTATTTACCCTCTACTTGGTGGATTCCTCCCACCATAAATCTTTGAGAGGGGCAGACACCATTTTCCCTTCCGAATATGAGCTGAAAATGGCCAAATACTTGTGGCTTCTCTCACAGAGATTACAGAGGCCTGTGGTCCAGGTGACAGCAATTTCACTCTAGAACTGCTACCACTGACGGACTGAGAAGTTTCTGCTGAGATGCAGCAGCTGCATAGGTGTCCAGTATCCATATGTCCAGTCCCCACCCTTGCCTTTTTTTTGGACTGGGGATTGAACCCAGTGGCACTGAGCTACATCTCCAGCACTTTTTATTTTGAAGCAGGTTGCACTATATTGCTGAATCTGGCTTTGAGCTTGCAAACCTCCTGTCTCATATACCCAATAGTCAAGGACTACAGACATGTAACACCTTGCTGGACCAAGGAAATGAAACTGATTAAAAATAGTTCAGGACTTGTACCATTGAGATTGAAGCAAATGGCCAGTTGTGCAGATAATGAGTGATTGGGTCAGGAAGTTGGGGACTGATCGAACAGGAATTAAAATGCTAGTACCTCCAGAGCACTTCGCCCTCCTCCAACCAGTTGCCAAATTTTCCTGCCCCCAGGAATTGCTCCTCCTTACAAAAAGCTGCTAATGAGCACCCACTGGTTAACTCCTTTCTTCCTCTCTGGGCAGATATGGAAAATAGGGAGAGGTAACCCCTGAAAGGCTCCCTTCCATCTTTTTACCCATATAGGCAGGAAAGAAAATCAGGGACATGAGAATAAAGGAAACCTGAAATGTATAGAAGGTGCAGGACACCCCACCCCCTTGAATATCAGCTTTGGAACCCCTCTTGTCTGGAGGACTTTCTCACTATCACACACTATCTCTCACTTTCTCTGTTCTTTCTTAAGAAAAACAAAAACAAACAAACAAAAAAAACCTTTCTGTCCTTTCCTCAGTATTTCTTGAGTGTTTTGTCTTTTACACTTGGGACAACAGGACCCAAACCTGATTTTTAAGACCAATTTCAGATGAGGCCTCTATAGTTATGAGCTCCATGATAAGCTTCTCAGCACCCCACACCTTTTTGAGGTGCCCTTTTCTTGCATTCTGAAGAACAATAATGGGCAGCCATAAGCTAATTGGATACAGTTAGTGCACGTTGCCATTTGACAAGACTTGGGTGACAGGACTCATGGCCTAGGTGACTCCTAATCATCGGTCTTGCAGGTCAGGCAAGTTGGTTCTGCCAAAGCCATCTCTCACTATCCGATGCAGGCTTGGAGCATGTCTGGCTTGAGTGCACAGTGTCCCTAATCCCAGTATGCCTTTGGATGCATGGAGATAGAAAAAAGGTTGAAAGAACTTGGAGATTCTAGCCAGGGCCACTCCTCAGTGAACCTCTAAGTTTTCTCCCTGACTCTTCCCCTACTGTCCTTAGGGTGTATTCTGTGGTGAAAAGGCTCTGTTGGAAAACCACAGTGACACACACCTCCACATGAGCCAAATTGCACTCTCCATACTCATTCCTCCTGAGTAGGCCCCTCCCTCTCCAATAAGACTCCAGTCATGGAGACAGGGACATTTTACATGGAGTGGTGCATAACGAAATGCTTAAGTTCAATTTGTTCACATATTAAGCCTTTACAAGCCTGCAGGGATTCTCCCCATTGTTGCTTGTGTGCTCCACCAGGTCTTTGTCTGCAAAGGGAGGCATTTTCAATCCACTCCTTCTGTGAACTCCTCCAGGAAAAGGGTGTTAAGCATCTAACAACCATGGATCTTCTCCTTACCCTCCAGAGAATCCTATGGTCTACAGAGCAGAGAAATATACTACATATAGTTCTTTTCTCCACTGGCTTATCACATTAGGAACTTCATAGTGGCAGGAGAGGTCAGTCATGTCTCGAAGCCTGAACTCTCCAGGTACTTTGACATGAGGCAAAACACAAAACCTTGTTCATTCTTCCAATGGTGTCACCAATAGATTTGGCAGAACCACGTGATGACAGACATGTTTGCTGGCCATCAGAAGCTCATAGGGAGATGTCCCTGTAGAAAGAAAGGGAGTTTTTTCTGGCATGGATGCCTGAGTTCTATTTTCTCACACTCAAATGGGAGGGTCCTTCTTAATAGTTACATTCCACCACTAGCCTATATACAAAAATAAATAAATAGTTAAAAATAAAATATTTTAAAAATTGGGATTTTCATGTTGTTCAGAGGGCATCCTTGTACTGAAAATAGAGGGGTGGAAACTGTTGGCCACTGGAAGCTCTGGGAGCTTGATTCTCAAAAAGTTCCTCAGTTTCTTCTGCTGCCAGGTCTGAGAAATGACTTCATCTCAGTTGGAATAAGGAGATGTTTCATAATATTATCCAAACTGGCCTGATTATCAATTAAAACTTGTTTCCTGGGGAGACATAAACTTAAGGAACATATCTTAAGAGATTGATTTTTACAACAGAAAAAAAAAAAAAAGGTTAAAGTGCCAAATGTATGATTTTTTTTCTTTCAAGCTCTGTACAGTAGCTTCCCTTACATCTTATCATCTGCCAGATCTCCATCTTCGCAAGGCTAAACACTATGCAGAGATTCCAAGACTTACAAGCCTTGCGGAAGACTGGTGTGAGACCTAAAGAAACAAAAAGGTGTCACTTTAAAATTCAAGCCATTCTGGGATCTTAATGACTGGCTATCTTACCTGCTCTTACAATCCAGCACCCTACTTTCTTAAAATGATCCTCCCTAAACACTACAGCACAAGGAGGAAAAATGGAATGATCTTGTACCTGTAAGCTTCTTTATCTTGAGAATCTTTAACCGAGAATTTCAAGACTCTCACAGTTTTAGATATATGGGCCGAACCTATTCTGAGCCAAAAGTGCACTATGATCTTTAAAGATGTTCTGCTTGGTCCTTTTCTTGATTAATTATGGCTGTGTCAATTTTTTAAGACTCCAGTTTTATTTTTTTTCCTTTAGTTTTGAGCTCATAGTTGTATTTTGAATTCACATTTGAACCTGTGTGCTTAAATTAATATATTTTTTCTGATCAATCTTACTTTATTCTTCTATAGGGATTTTTTACTCACTGTCTTTGTTCAAATGTCAATTTTTCAGGAATTGGCTCTCAAATACATTGGAAAATCTCTTTCACAAAGTCCTAATAAGAATATAGACATGGTGATGTTAGCAATAAATCATCTGATAGCCATTGAGGACGAATGGCTACCTGAACCCTTGACTTCACTGGCCCCCATTGCTGTCAAGATTTTTATCTGGAATTTGCAAGTATTTAGGCCTGCCTTAAATTTAAATCATAATGTAAAAATCTGATAGGCTTTTACTTTCTAACAGGTTAATCTAATAGAAGCTTTAATAAGCATTTACTCCTATCTGTGGCACTGTTCTACAAAAAGCTACAAGGTTTGTATTTCCTGTCTGTTTTGTATTGTACACCTGTCTATTGTATTGTGGTATCTACATATGTGCATTTGTCCATGTATCATGTAATTGGTATCAAAATTTCCATACTGATCAATGAGTGCTGCTAAATCAAAATTTTAAGAAATACCAAGGATCCAAATACCTTTCAGTTCACATGACTTAGAAAATAGTTCAATTTAAATTAGGTAAACTGATGAAAGGAAAGATGTCTTTAAAATTACTAACTCACAAGTTTTCTAGATAGACCATTAACAGTGTTGGTTTCTATAAAATGTCTAGAATTTAATATCCATTGCTTCTATGATTTTTTCATCAACAGGGAAAAGAAGGCTACTACTATTAACTACATTTGTCTGGCACCTTGGAGTTTATAGTTAAAAATGAGTAAATTAGATTTAACACCATTGAGATTAATCATACATGTATTTTTTACCCAAGACATCTGATTAGTTTGTCAGATTATAGTGCTAAAACCTCAATTGCTAAATATAAAATCCAGTACTTTTGACTTCTTAAATTCCATAAGGTAATTTGCCTAAATTCAGAAAATTTATAAATATTGTTTTAGAATAAGAATTTTAAAAGGGGCAACAAGAAGAAATTTCTAGCATGGAAAGTAGAAGAAAAATGAAATGTTCTGAATAAGAAAGTCTATTTGTGGTAAAGTAAAAAGTTGTAGAGTGTCTAAGTAATCTGCAGGTTTGTGGAAGTTACATTTCAAAAAGTTTGTGTGAAACTAAGTTGGTTATATATAATTAGCATAACCAGTTAAAGTTTTTTAAGACTTTTTCCTTTGGTCAAATATTAAAGTACTGATATAAACTACAGTGATGCAGGCATCTCTATATATATAGCAGCTCAACTCACAATAGCTAAACTATGGAACCAACCTAGGTATTCTTCAACAGATAAAGAAAATGTAGTATATATACACAGTGAAATATTATTCAACCTTAAAGAAGAATGAAATGATGGCTTTTGCAGGTAAATGCATGGAGCTGGAGAATATAATGCTCAGCTAAATAAGTCAATCCCACAAAACCAAAGGCCAAATGTTCTCTCTCATATGTGGATGCTAGCCAACAACAAAGGAGGGTGGGGAGGGGAAAATAGAAATTCTTTGGATTAGACCAAGGGAACGGAAGGAAGGGTGGGGAGGGGTTAGGAAGGACTGTAGACTTAATCAGACATAAATTTCCTAGGCTTCTATCTTAATACACAACCAGGGTTACTTTGCATCATGTGCAACCACAAGATTAGGATCTTCCTCCTTTCCTGTTCCATGCTGCACTGTGTGAAACCGTCTTGAGGGTCTTTGGTACTGAAATCCTGGAGGTTGCCCTGGCAGCTCTCCAGGTGTCACCATGCCGCAAAATGAATATCTTGAATTACACCTTAAATGCTGTGGATGTCCTTTGGGTTACCATGAAAAAAAGAGAAAGAAAGAAAGTGTACAGGCTCATAAACATCCCAAGAAGGTACAAAAACTGATCCACCTGAAGGTTAAGCTCTACCATAAACATAGCCCTGCCCGAGAAAATACAAATAAAAAAGACTATCAAGATGCATGAAAAGAGAAACACCAAACAAAAGAAAGATGGAAAGACTCCACAGGGAGCAGTACCTGTCTCTACCCTAGGCAGAGAGGGACAGACTCTAGTAAGGTATTTTACAACATAATTAAACAAAAATGAAATGAGAAGGAGGAAAATTGGGAAGTCCCCCTTCCCAAGGTATATGCCCAGGAAGAAAAAGAAGTATTAAAAGTGATTCAAACAGGAAAGAGGAAAAAGAAGGTCTGGAAAAGGATGGTTACTAAAGTCTGCTTTGTTGGAGATGACTTTACAAGAAAGCCATCTAAATATAAAAGATTCATTAGGCCAATGGGCTTATGTTTCAAGAAGGCCCATGTAACACATCCTGAACTGAAAGCCACCTTTTGCCTACCATTACTTGGTGGGTAAAAGAATCCCTCATGCCCACTATATATACAACTTTTGGTGTTATTACCAGAGGTACAGTCATTGAGGTGAATGTGAGCAAGTTGGGCCTTGTAACACAAGGAGGCAAAGTTACCTGGGGAAATGTGACTAGGTTACCAATAATCCTGAATGTGATGGACGCATAAATGTGGTCTTACTGGTTTGACAGCAGTTTTACATTCCTTATAATTATTAAAGACTACAAATCTATAAGGAAAACCACCATTACTGTGATGTTTCAGAGTACTACCAAACAGTCTATCTGTAGTAATTAAGTAAACTATTTATTAGACTGTTAAAAAAATTAAAATGACCAAGTTTGAAAATAAAAGAATAGGATCTAGGATCCTAATTATAATAAATTACACTCAATGTATATATAATATGCCAAAGTACATCCTACTGTCATGTATATCTTAAAAGAATAAATAAATGAAAAAATTAAGAAAATAAATAAATCTCTTGTGGCTAGTTTTCTTTCTCATGGTGGTTTATTTCTTCATGTGTTTTGAAATTGTAAATTTTGTGTAAATGTTTGAATGGCTTGACATCACTTATCATAATGCTGTATATCTGAAGTCTAAAAGGAGTAGATTTGAATTTCTTCTTCCATACACTTTTAGGGTGCTATAAAACAGGACAACATTAAGTGGATTTCTCAGTTTGCTTTTTCTGGATCATATGATCTAGTCCTTAGTTACACTTCTCAGGAAAAAAAATTTCAGTCCATGCTATAGGTTGAATGTTTATATTCCTCCAAAATCATATGTTTAAATCCTTACCCTCAATGTGATACCACTTGGACATAGGGCCTTTGGAAGTTGATTAAGTCATAAGGGTGGAGCCTTCATTAATGAATTAATTCCCTTATAGAAGCAATCCCAGAGAGCTATTTTCCCCTTCTCCCATGTGAGGGCACAGTGCAAAGATAGCCACCAACAAACCAGGAAGCAGGCCCTTACCAGATACCAAATCTGCCAGTGCCTTGGTCTTGGATTTCCCAAACTTCAGAGTTATGGCAAACAGATTTCTGTGGTTTATAAGTCATTCAGACTAGGTATTCTCTTATTGCAGTCTAAATGAATAATACGGTCCATAACTGGAGTGAAGATCAACCCAAATATATTTACTGATTATTTTCCTTTATTGTTAACAACCTAACTACTGAGAATATAGATTTGTGCTTTATGCTACAGCTGAACTAGTCATATGCACTTTGCAAGTTTGAGGCACAGGGTTTTGATTCTTTTTAGCAATTACAATGTACAGCAATAAGTAACACAGATATTAAATCACTTAAGATAACCACGTTAAATCCCCACTTCCAACACTAGTTTTAAAAATCTTTTTCTCTTTTGGCTTTCGATTTTTCTTTATTTTCTGGCAGGGATAAATATTTGTTTATTATATTCACGTTCTTAAGGTTGTCTAACATGACCTGTCCTGGAAATAATAATCTTATTTCATTCTTAAACTGTATTCTGAATTCTTGTCTGGAATTTCATTCTCATAAATTTTCTCAATGATCTCATAAATAGCAAATTTAATGGTCTTGATCAGTTCTCATTTATTTACCATTTCCTCCTAAATTCTAGTTTTCATTTCTTTACTCTATTTGTACACCTGCTTTGTAATGTTACCACTATTTCCTTAGTTTCTTGAGATTCAAACTTCAGTTATATACTATGGTTTCCTTTCTGTATCCTACATCCCATCAATCAAGGAATTCTGTAGGTTATAGCTATGTGTTATGTTTTCTTCTATTCTTTCCTTTCTATCATATCTCAGACCCTACAATGTTCTTATTGGTCTATCTGATACTTACATATTCAACTCCACTGTTCGTTTATGGTCTTCTTCTTTTACAAAAACATACAGTGTAGTGTGTGTGTGTGTGTGTGTGTGTGTGTGTGTGTGTGTTTCTACATAATATAAATTCCTTAAATTAACATTAAAATCTTTTTATTATTTGGCCTTTGACTCTTTTCAACCATATCATCTATAAAATTCTTGAGAAAAACTGAAAAAAATGCCATATGATAAGATTTACTGTACTCTCAACATACAATTTTTCCCCTCAATTTCTTAGGTTTATGAGTTCTTCCACATGGAATATATTTCACATCATGCATGTGTCTTCATGAGTTGAAAATGTCAATGACAAGAATGACAAGTTACAGCCTTTGTCAAAGTGCTACATCTTGCATGACCTCTGGTAAGATATCCCAATTTGAAAATTATCGCTGTTTTCTGTTCTTCTCTACAGCTTTGTATCTATTTTATTATGTTTATCAGATATATTATGTGGATATTTGTGTTCATCACATTATCTTTCCCCCTACTATATTTTAAGGTCCACAATAACTGATACTTTCAAATTCATTGTATCATTATTACTCATCACAATTATTAAAACAGAAGATTTTTAACAAATATATAATAAGTTGAATTTGGAGGTAAATTTCCAGAGCGCTAAATGACCTTTATTTTCAAAATTATACAAAGGACTATTATTATATATGATCAAGAATCAGAAAGAAGTCAGAAAAAAGAGGTATTTTGCCCTCTATTGTTGATATGTCTTTCCTTACATATATAGATATGTCTTTCCATATATTTTATATGTCCTCTATAGTTGAAACCATTGTATATAACTTGTTATTCTAAATTGAAAACTTAGAATAAAATTGTGATATCATTTTGTTCCATAAAAAGAAGTAATCAAAGTTAAATTTTGCAACGATATGAAAAGCATGACTTACACTGTTATTCATTTAATTATCATTTCCTTCTGTGTTGGTCCAGGATTACACAGCAAGTGAGTGTTGGGAACAGAACTTATAAATAACTCTCCTACAACCCAAGTCCTGTGTACTTGGCGCCTGCTTATTCCATTATATGAAACTTATCCTAGCTTCAGATTGCCTCTGTGAAGAAACCTTTTGTCTTCTGACAAAAGTCCAACAGTATTCTTCTGCTCCTTTCCAAGGAGCACTAAGTTCCATCATGTTCGCTTTGCATGAGAGTTAGAGTGACTGAGCTAGAATAAGAGCTCTAAATTATTCTTAGAATCCAATTGGAGCCAATATACTATATGAAATACAGAATGTAATTAGTGTTTTAGAAAAACTATGTTAAATTATCTATCAGGGTGGAGAAAATTATGCAATTATCTTAGCATTTCCTAATATTGAAATGAGTAATATGTATCACTGCATTTATATTTGAATTTTTATTGTATGTTTATCATCCATTGGATCCTCATATCAAAATAATAAAATAACTTCTTATGCAACATTATTTTCATGTTTGACTTTTTAATATTTGTCAACAAATTTATACTAATAAATTTCTATTGAAAAATATTCTTGTAGATTGTGTTCAATTTATTAAGTTCCATAATAAATTGGGGTCTGATAATAAAACAAGGGTATTGAGGCACAGTAATGTGCTACTTATAGTCAATGAGTAAAGAAAAAAACAGAGGGCGATTTAAAGTGCCAACGCATGATTGTAGGAAGGAAAGGTAAAATGCTATCACAGGGAACAGGGGATGTAGCAGGATAAATACAGAAGGTCGTGAAGGACTCTCATCATCTATACACTACTGGTTTGTTGTATCTCAGCTACCTTAATCCATCACATTAGTTTCCTGCTGTTACTCTGAATTTTTAGTTCCTTAATTTTTTTACTATTTGCTCCAAACACTTTTTATGTTTGGGGAAGAATGAAGCACATGAGGAATGTTTATGGTTGGATGTTTGCATGTATTTAAGCAAAATAAAAATAATTAAAGTCAACACTGCTGGTCATTAATGCACCCTTTTCCTTTATGGGTCTCTCTCCTGTTCTCCTCCAGAAGGCACTAGCTTTAACTGTGTTTCACGCAGCAGTTTTAACATAAAACAAATAATTGAAAAACCTACCAAGACCTGTTTTTTAAATACTAAAGATAGATTTTCCATTTTTAGGACCTAGAGCAATTAATTATCATGAATAGTTGATAAATTTGGGGGGCAATGATATACTAAAATGATATTAGAAAAAAATACAAAACAGCTTTGAATTTTGAAAATTTTTGGAAGTGTTTATTAAAATGAGTCTGAACTAAGTATGTGAAACAATTCCTCATTGATGGTCATTTGAGAGTAAATAAAAATGAATTTGAAAATTGCTAGAAATTAAATAGATTGAACCAATATAATTAAGTAAACGTCTTCTTAATTAGAGTAAAATAGTAAAAATAATTCAGGGTTTTTACTTACCACAAGCTGATTCTTTTGTTTTATTTTACTCTCTCATGTTGCACAATGTCAGGTAATTCACCACTGACATTTAGGCTAGTGGTCCATTTATTGCCAGGAGATAATTGTAGATAATAGTGGGTGAGAAGTGCTCTACCAAAGTAGTTGCTCTCTCCCTTAGTATGTTTGAAGATCTCAAGATTCTTCCCATGATTGTATAATGGCACTTTTATAACTGCTGAAATTCTTGTATTGAATATAAAAGTGAGTTTAGTAGCCCTTTAGTAAGACTGTCTATTTGAAGCCAATTTTTCACTTAAGACAACATAATAGTTGTTGGCAGAAACTTTACAGGGATATTAAGATGCTGTATTTTCGACTTAAATCCATGTGTTCAAGTTTATAGCATTGCTGCCACCTGCTGTCGTACAGTTGTACAATGCTATGCTTTTCATCTCCATCCATTTCTTACCTTCTTTCCTGTGACTGCCGCAAATTTACCCCAATTGTAAGTTCAAAAGAAGGTAATAAACATTTGTTTCAAAGATAAAATATAGTTAACATTATTGCTATAGTCTGAAGCTCCTCATGGGAGGAAACTGAAATTTCCAGCACTTCCATACAATAATCCTCAGCCAGGAAAAGGACTACACCATACACATTAACAAGGGTGGCTCTCAAAGGCACTATAACATGTCATAGAAGCTGGTTTCAAAGTTTCCATGCTGAATGATTGTGTTTTTATGACAGAGGAAAAACAGAAGTGGTGATGAAAGGTTGATGCTGCCAGAGAGTAGGTGGGGAAATGGTACAAGAACACAGGGGCAGCACGACAGAGAGTCTTAGGTCCAGGGAGCCGTGGTGTACCTTCCACTGTTGGTAAGGGTGTTGATGCTCACACAGTTGTACATAAAAAGTCCATTTTAGTGCACATTAGTTTAAAAGAGTAAGATAAAGTAGAATAAGTCATACCATATGTTGTAGTCAGCTTTTTTTCACTGCTGGGGCTAAAAGATCTGACCATAACAATTTTAAAGGAGGAAAAAATTATTTGGGGGCTCACAGTTTCAGAGGTCTCAATACGTAGACAGTAGGATCCATTCCTTGGGGCTCAAGGTGAGATTGAAGAGCATCACAGAAGAGTGACAAAGGAAAGCAGCTCAGGTGATGATCAGAGATGATGAGCAGAGAGACCTCATTGTCCACATATAAAATATATGCCCCTTAGCCATGCCCCTAGTGCTCATGTCCTCCAGCCACACCCTATCTGCCTCTAGTTCTCACCCAGTTAATCCGATCAACTCATTGGTTATGTTAAGGCTATAACCCAAACACTTCTCCTCCAAACCTTCTTGCATTGTCTCACACATGAGGTTTGGGGGACACCTCACATCCAAACCATAACACCATATATGTATCACTTTCTTTAGATCTAGAGTGTAATTTTCAACATTCAAGTTTACAAAATCCCTTTTTTTTTGACAAAGGAAACTATATGATTTTATATATTACAAATGTGTATCTATTACATATGCCAATTAGTTTATATATAATTGCATATACATATTACATATAAGTTAGTACATATACATGATAAATGTCTTGCACCTCTTAATCATATTATGTCTCCTTGTTTTTTTTTAAATAAAATTTTTAGTAGTACCTTTATTTTATTTATTTATTTATTTATATGCAGTGCTGAGAATCAAACCCAGTGCTTCCCACATGCCAGGCAAGAGCTCTACCACTGAGCGGCAACCTCAGCTCCCATCTTTTCGTATTTGTTTTCCTTGAAAACGTTCTTGGAGTCCTCTGTCTTTCTAAATATTTAATTTTTGACTGAATATTTGGTAGGTATGTATTATCATCCAAAATTTCCTTATATTTGCACTTCTCACTTTGATTGAATCTATTGTTTTCTGAATTTCAGGTCTTTTTTTGTTCCAAATTTTGCAATTTCCTAGATTTCATCTCTAATTTTTTTTTCAGAAGTTTCAGAGGTGGTAAAATTTATGAGTGTTTGCATATCTTAAAATATATTTTGCTTTCATTTTTAATAGTATTTAGATAAAATCTAGGTTCTATATCATTTTCAAAGAATTCCAAAGGTGCTTGTAAGCATTTTTCATATACCAATGATGATAACAGGTACCATATCAATCTGATTATCTTCATTTTGGTTCTCCATGAAAGCAGAACCTAAGACAGAAATTTGAGTTTAAGTAATTTAGTGTCAAATTAGGAATTAGAAGTGAAAAAATGAGTAGAGGAGATTGAAAAGGTAAAAACAATTGATTTAAGGGTGTTTTATCAACATGGATGCTTTGAACAATGGAACTCAATTCCTCCAGCATCTTCTGTGAAAGGGTACATAATAATTCCCAGAATTTTCCCCCACGCGTTCAGGATGCTGGAGTATTAATACACAGGCTACTACTCCCATTGTTTGTTGATTTCTCCTAAGGGGCATTAAATTTCTTACCACTGACATTTATTATATGTGTAATCCATGACATCAGAGGTGTCTGGCCCACCCCTTCCACTGTACAGATCTCTTAATCCCACATTCAGTCCATTCAGTTTCTGATATTTCAAGGAGATGATCAGTTGAAATTTTATAAGACTTAGTATAGAAGTCTGAGTGGAACAAAGTGTAGATCCCAATGCTACCACTTTGTCCAAAACCAGGGAAGATATTCATCATTCATCGTCTCTTATCTCTAAAACTCATGAGATTTCCTCTCATCTTTCAGCCAGCATTTTAGCTGGTTTAAGTTGCTTGCCTGCTGAGATGATCAAGAGTTTAATCACTGAAAGGTCAATAAGATTACCCAGAAATTCTTCCCTGAACATCAACTATCTATTTATAGATAACAAGTCACTAAAAATTTTAGTGACTTAAAATAGTATTGTATTATTTGACTAGGTTCAGCTGGTTGGTTCTTGTTTGGGATCTCCTGTGGTTGCAGTTAGATAGAGACCTGTCATCAAAAGGCTCAACCAACTCAGATGCCCAAGTTCTGGTTCAGTTAAGGCTATTTGCTGAAATACCTACACATACCCTTTCCATATGTATTATGAATCTCACGTACGACAGCTGAATTGTAAAGACAAGCTTTCAAAGAGACAGAAGTGGAAGCTGCCAGTTTTTTAAAGTCATGACTTGGAACCTGGCATAGTGTTACAGGCACTGTATTAGTTAATGCGATCACGGAATCTGCTCAGATTTAAAGTGGGCATAAATCCCACTGCTAATGAGAGTACTGTCACTTTCATGGAAATAAACTATGTTTGCAATTAAGTAGCTCTTATAGCCTGCTTCCAATTTAGATATCCAAAGACAGCTTTTCCTTTCATTCTGCCTTGTCTCTCTCTTTCAGTTTTAGTTTAAGCTGATATCATTCCTTTAAAATATTTATGAACTTCCTGCATATCAAATTATTTTCTTCCTCTATACCAGTGGCTCTGAAATAAATTATTTTATCCCACAATGGACCTTTAGAAGGTCCCAAGACATTTTTTTTTTCTTTTGCTTTGTGGTTCTGGAGATCAAACACAGGGTCTTATGCATGCTGGCAAGAACTTTACCATTGAGCTATACCCTTAGTTCTTGAAATGTTTTATATAGCCATGAATGAGGATCAGAGGTGCTGGCATCTAGTGAGGTAAAGCATAGGGATGTTGCTTAGTATCCTACAAGGCACAGGACAACACAACAGATCCACTCATTCTTCTCGATACTTCTATTTTCATGATGATTTATTCCTCATTATCCTATGACAATTGAGTTTCCATTTATCTTTGAGAATAAAATATATCATGATTGGCATCAGTTGCTGGGTTGAATTTCTTCTGCTACTCTGTAGATATTGCCCTGCAAAGCATCAGATATTATCCTTATCTAGATGGGCAGACCTAAAGTTCATTGTGCATGCATGTTAGTGTATTCATGTGTATGTATGGCATTACTAATAAGCAACAAATTTAATCTGAAGATATGTAGATAGTATTTAGATGTGAAACAGATTAGCAGTCTGCCCACAGAGCCCCTGGAGAAAATGAGTATTAAGAGTTTCTGACCCAAACTGAGTTCTTATTCTTCCTTCTGTTATTGAAGATTTAACTCAGGAGTGCTCTACTACTGAGCTACATCCCCAGTTCTTTTCATGTTTTATTTTGAGAGAGGATTTCACTCACCTGCAGAAACTGACCTGGAACTTTTTGATTCTCCTGCTTCAGTTTCCTTTTGAATCCCTGAGAATACCCTACACATATGCCATAGTGCCTGACCCCAGACTGGGATCTTCCTCTCAAAATAATGCGACATGAGTCAATTATGCATTGAAGGAAAGCTTATTCTTTGGCCAAAGATTAAGGAGAAATCAGGAAAAATAACACTCTCAGATCAGCTTTTCATCTGAACAAAGGACCAGGATCCTTTTTAAGGATAGGGAAAGAAAGAGGAGGTTTTCAATTAATGAGTAGGATTATTCATGATTTCTTCTCTTGGGTGGGTGGTTGAACTGAGAGGGAATAGAATGTAAACACTATTTGTCTAAAACTGGTTTTGCTAGGTCTCATCCTGTGTTCTGTTTTGTAGTGGCAGCCGAGATTCCAGATGTCTGTATGACTGACTAGTTGGGTATCTTGTCTGAAAGAGAACACTGGTTAGCAAAAAGGACTGTTTCTCAGGGCTTGAGTGGGTGTATGCCAGTGACATGGTCATCTTTAATCTGTGCATAAAATTTCAGACTTGGAACATTTGCTTTCCCAAGCAGTTGATTCAGTATTTTTTAGAAAACAGTTCTTTGTTTATGCTCACTGAACATGCAAGACCTGTCATTCACCATTCACATGGGAATAGGAGTCTGTTGGGAGGAGCCAAGTTGCAGTGATGTGAACAGTTTTTAAATCATTTCCTTTGATTGCTTCTTTATAGTTCTTTCCAAGTCTCTGGGCCTTCCAACTCTTAGCTTCTGGCTTTTCTAGAAAGAATAATTTCCTCCACTGCTGTCATCTGTTCCTGTCCACCTTCTAACCTATGTTTTCATCTGCATTCATTTTTATGCCTTTATAATTTCTCCTGCTATTTAATGTTCAAAAACTAGCAGAATATTTGCTTCATTGATGGTCTTTCTACTCCAAAACTTACTGTAATTATGTACTTATCTCACACATGTGTCTTTACCATTAACTAAATTAAATTCTGAGAAAATTTTATTTATTTAATATAGACTTGTACATCCTAGTAACAATTTAAAAGTTAATGAAGGAAGCATGTTCTGTTTTTTTTTTTTTTTTTTTTTTTTTTTTTCTAAAAATAAATCAGGTTTACTTCTGTGTAGAACTTGATTTTTTTTTTTCTTTTTTACTGTGGATTGAACCCAGGGGTGTTTACCACCAAACTACATTCCCTGTTCCTTTTTAAAATTTTTTAAAAATTAAATTATGAATAGTGTCTCAAAAAGTTGCTGAGGCTGGCCTGGAACATTCAATCTCCTATATCAGCCATTGTAGCCAGCTTAGAACTTGATGTTTAAAAAGACTTTACTTTTTAGAGCAGATTTAGGTTCAGAGCAAAATTGAGAAGAAGGTACAAAGATTCCCTCCACACCTCCAGCTCCCACACATATATCACTTCTCCTATTATCAAAATTCTCCACCAGAATGGTATGTTTGTTATAATGGATGAAACCACATTGACACATCATTGTCACCCCAAATCTATAGTTAACATCAGTGATTTTTCCATTCATTTATTTATATAGTATTATAATCAATCCAATAGCTATAGACTACACATGAGAAAGGTTTACCCCAATGATGGTGCTAGTTCGTTTTAGGAAAGTAGGGTAACCTTCCTGTTGGTTGGTTAACAGATCACCATTTCTTAAGGTCTGCCTCTTGTTTTTTTTACTCTCTTATCACTTAGCTGAAGGAGTTGCCCTAAGCCATGATCAAGGAGGCTTTTTTTTTTTTAACCATATAAATCTTGTCTTTGAGTGTTTGCTTTTCCAGGAAACTTCTCTTTGATACAGCTGAAAGATAATGGAGTACTGGTGGCCCTTATCTAGGTATTTAGTTGGATTTGTGCTTCATGGTTTTATTTTTCCACTAGGTTTACAAAAGAGGCAACCAATCAGGGTGGCTGGGAAAGTCAGTCAGTGTGTATGAGAGAATAATAAAACAAAACTATCGAAAGAAGGAGAGGTTAAAGAAGTCTTGTTCATTCCAGAAGCCTGTCTGACTCTCTGAATTTCTATTGTACATAGGTTTCTTATTTCCTGGCTTACTTGCATTGACTAGATGAGGTTTCTCTAATTTGAGGTTGAAGACAAAAGTCCAAATTAATGTACCATCCTTCAATGAGCTACAGAGATTATTCATATGTAACTCCTGGGTAATAATTTGCTTTTAATTAATGCTGTTCTAAGTTTGTCCCAATATGATCTGGTATTTCTATTAATGAAGTCAAATGTTAAAAGGTTTCCACAATGCATTTAAAAACTATTGCGCTAAGATAAATCTCACAGATGCCTTTCATCCTTTTAAATTGGCACTCCCACAAAACAAGAAACACCCGCATGACCAAGACCTTGAGGCAGAGGCAGCTGACAGGCTTTGGGGAAATGAGTTTAGATCACAGCTTGACAAAATCTTATATTTTTGACCAGGAAAAATAGGAAACAGTGGACACAAAAGAAATCAGTCAAGAGTGCCAGAAGCTGAAGGTGAGTTGGTGACAGGTATAACCCTGAAAATGGATGAAGTATTGGAAGGGATTAGGACCGAGAAAATCCACACAGATGGAATCCATAAAGTTTGTGTCACATGTTTTTCATTTAGGATCCAACTATGTCCTCCAGTCCCTAAAATAGAGAGTGTGCTAAGTGTACCATTTTATGAATGCTGAGCAAGATTTATAGCCTGATATTGTGATTCAAGTTACAACATTAACATGGTGTGAACATCACAAAAGCAACCTGATAAAAGTGATCACGAAGTTTTGAAGATTTTCAAATACTACAAGAAAGATCACATAGGTTACTGAGAATATAGATGCATAAATCTTAACTCTTAAGGGAATTATCATGTATTTGAGTTCTCAGAAATGCATACTCTGTTGAGAATTGTTATAAATGTCTGTATAAATATTAGAAACTAAACTTGACAGCTTCCTTTTTTGTCCGAAGGGTTCGAAACTACATTTAAAATGAAGAAAAACAAGTATGTTAAAGTTCCATCTAAGCTTTCTTTTCTATAATCTCTCTTTTCCAATGACTATGTTCTATTTCAAGCCAGTATCATTTTTCTTTGAGATTATATATAACAAAAATGACATGAGTGTCTCTTTTTACAATGTTATCATGTAAATGATGATTATTTCCCCTGTTTTACAGAGAAGTGTTGCCTGCAGTCACACAGCTAGTAGGTGGTACACACCTTTGGCTCTTGCATCTGTCTTCATAACTGTTTCACATTACTATATTTCAGGCAATCACTCCCCTTAGCTGTCTTGTTGGGGAACTCTCCAACCCAGAGACCAGTTCGAGAGTAGAAAGTCAGGTTCATATCAGATAATCTCCTTGTGCACACAGGAATTCCAACCAGGAAAGTAAGCCTCACACACAATGCTGAGTAAGTTATGTCCAAAAATTTGGAATTAGAACAATACAATATGAATCATTAAGCCAAAAGAAGTTGCAGTACAAGTTTGTAGAGAATTGGTGCAGGTTTGATGCATTGCAGTGTGAAGGTCACATGCAAAATATTTTGCACAGGCAGAAACTGAGGATAAACAGAGGAACTCATTGTGGACCACAAATGGTCACTTGGCTTCAGTGTTTTTGCTTCTCTATCAAATAGATTGTACACATTTGTCTTTTCTGCAACTGTTTGAGAGTGTCTCTCTCACTTTCCTTCATAAATGACAGATTATCTATTGTTATTGTCTATTCTAATTATTCAGGCAAAATGACATTGTTTTCATTTCCTTGTTTGTGTTTAAAGATGAGTTGAATATCGTCTTATGTTTTATTGACAACTTTCACTTTTTATATTGTTAAATATATTTGCTTATTTTGCCAATGTTTCCATTGATTTTTTAGTTTCCCTCTTTTACATGAGTTCCTAGTTTGTTAACAATGTAGCTTTTTATCATGTTTTGCAAATGTTTACACTGAATACATAATTGATTTCTTTGCTTCTTGTTTTTGTCCCTTTCCATATCACTGCCTTACAGCTCTTTCCAAGATATGAATATAATCATGAGTCTCCTGAATTTTAAAAATGTCCAGTAACTCTTCTACACTTATTAATTAAATTATAAATGCCATAAGTTGCTGCAGAAATCTCTTCATTGCTTGATTTTTCTCTCCCTTGAGCATTTTATTCCTTGTATAACTTCAATTAGTTATTTTAAAACACTTTTTTGAGATATGGTTGACATACCCAAAACTTATACACCAGACAAATCAAACTCGGTAAATTTGTAGATAAGTACACACGTGTGAAACTATTATCCCAATCTATGTCATTAAACCTATCAACCCCTTCAAAAGTTTCTTCTCATCTCCTTATTTATTACTAGTATTATTTTTGATGACATCACTTAACATGCAATACAATGTGATCAATTATGGGCATCGTAAAGTACATCTGAAGACTCATTCATCTTGTATAAAAACTTTATACACTTTGATTAATATGTTCCTGTTTTCCCTCCCCTCATCATCTCATAGCCATCATCCGTTTTCTGCTTTGATGAGTTTAAGTGGTTCAGATTCATCATGTAAATGAGATCAGATAGTATTTGTCCTTAAATTTCTGGCTTATTTCATTTAGCATAATGTCATTCAGGTGCACCCATTTTATTGCAAATGGTAGGGTTTTCTTCCTTTGTAAGGAAACAAGTCTGTTGTATGCATATACCACAATTTCCAAAAGTCATTCATCCATCAGTGGATACTCAGGTTGCTCCCATTATTTAGCTATTGTGAATGATGCTCCAATGGACATGGAACATCACTTTGAGATGCAGACTTCACTCTGAGATCTTCAATTCCTTTGTATATGTATGTAAAGGCCTATACTAGACTATACATGGTGGTTCAGTTTTATATTTCTGATTCTTTGCAAATGACCTCTTTCTTCCTCTTTCTGTATGTCACTGTATTCTCTCAAGACTGCTTCAATTTCCCAAGAGAGTATAATAATATGATAATATATATAAATTTGCTACATTGAGGATTGAAGCAAGGGTGCTCTACCATTAAGCTACATCCCTCCCACCCACCCTCCTTTTACAAATTTTTCATTTTGAGACAAGTTCTTGCTAAGTTGACACAACTGGCTTTGAACTTGAGATACTCCTGCTTTGGCCTTCTGAGCAGCTGGAATTTAGGTGCTTGCTACCTCACCAGACTGAGGATGTCTTAATGTGAGTCCTTTTCGCATGTAAGAGTCCTCAGTGAGTCCTTTCAAATCTGCACACTTAAGTTATTCAATTATGAAGAACCAATTTGAAGTATGAATAGAAATTTTCTCAAAATTTTATTGAGTTAGAAAAATTCTATTCACATTTTAAATTGAAATTCATTGAAATGATTTTTGACTCTGTTTCTCACTTCAAAATCAAACCAAAGCAAAGCAAAACATAACAGAATACCAACAACAACCCAGGATTATTGTTCTACTTTGTACAAATGTACATTGTTCTATTTTGTAGTTCAGATTTTTTTACTGCTTACTTGCCTGCTTAGACAATGAGCAATTTTAGAGGGTAGGTTCTATATTTTATAGAGAATTAATTTTTAAAAGGCTATTCCTGAAACATATATCTTCATCATTTAGGAAATGAAATGTCTGTTGTAAGGTAGTAAGTAATACAAGAAAGAAAAGCAGGGAGTTTTCTGTTCCTTAGTGAAGTTGTAAGCAATATTGATGCTTTGGATTGATGAGCTCAGCACTTTGTGGACAACTACTGGGTCCTGTTGCTGAGTTTAAAAGGGAAGAGGTTTACTGGCTTCTATGTACATTACCCTGGGTGTATTGGAAATGGAATTCTGATTTTCTGAAGAGAATGTTTTTCTAAGGACACTAGAGGGAGGTCAAACCTTTTCCATCAAAATATCTGGGTACCTGAGCAACATAAATAGTTCTTTCCATGGTGAGTGAAACAAAAGCAAAATGAAATATAGAGACTAAAGAGAGATCACCAGGAAGTATCTCAGGAGGAACTGGTGCTTATATAAAGTGTACATACAGACTCACGAACACTGTTGGAGATCTAGTTTGTATAAAGTGCTTAATATATACATATTATTCTCCTAAGAAATGAAGGAAGGTAATTCTAAAAGAAAAACTTCTTAATTTTATAATTATGAAGCTTATTTACAACACCTGGAAAAATGTTGTACCTAATTTCAATGGTACCTATGTATAAAGTGATCACAAAACAAGCATCTATGTTGGGTTTATAGTACCTGATCCACCTATTTGTTCTCCTCTCACCTCCCAGCTTTCCTAATACATAATTGACAGAAATGTATAATTTAAGGTGTACAACACATTCTTTAGACACACATATACATTGTGAAATGATTACCATCATCAGGTTAACTAACACCTATTACTTCACATAGTTATCTTTTTTCCTATGGCAAGGACATGTAAGATCTACTCTTAACAAAGTCAAGTGTACAATACAGTATTCTTAATGATAGTCACCACACTGTATATTAGCTGTCCAAAATTATCCTTCCTGTCTAAATGAAATCTTATACTCTTTGACCAACTTCTCTTCATTTCCCCCCACTGACCAGTTCCTGGCAACTGCCATTCTACTCTCTGCTTTTTTTTTTCTTTTTTAGATTTAACAGAAAGATGAGATCACATAATTTAAGTTTTTTTTTTCTGTGTTCAACTTGTTTAATTTAGCACAATGACCTCCAGGTTCAGCTATGTTGTTGCAAAGACCAAGATTTCCTTCTTTTTAATGGCTTAATAATATTACACTGTACTGAAAGAATTAAGAATATATTACCACAAATCTTTTTCACACATGCTTCAGATAGTGCACTAATATTCAAAATTCATAAAGATCTTACAAAATTTTACAACAAAAATATAAAGAACCCAATGAATAAATGGACCAAGGAACTGGACAGACACTTAACAGAAGAATACATACAGGAGATCAGTAAATAGATGAAAAAAGTGTTCAACCTCTCTAGTAATTAGAGAAATGCAAATTAAAACAACTCTAAGATTTCATCTTATTCCAATTAGAATGGTTATTTTCAAGAACACAAACAATAATAGATGTTGGCATGGATGTGGGGAGAAAGACACACTTTTACATTGCTGGTGGACTTGCACATTGGTACAGCCACTGTGGAAAGCAGTGTGGAGAATCCTCAAAAAATTTGGATTGGACCTACCTTTTGATCCAGTTATCATACTCCTCGATTTATACCCAAAGGACTTGAAATTAGTATACTACACTAATGCAACCACATCAATGCTTATAGCAGCTCAATTCCCAATAGCTAGATTGTGGAACCAACCTAGATGCCCTCCAACAGATGAATGGATAAAGAAACTGTGGTATAAAAACACAATGGAATATTTTTCAGCCATAAAGAAAAATAATATTATGGCATTTGCAGATAAGTGGATGGAATTGGAGGATAGATATCATGCTAAGTGAAATAAGCCAATTTCAAAAAACTAAAGGTCGATGTTTTCCCTGGTAAGTGGATGATGATATATAATGGGGCTGGGATAGTGGGAGTGAGAGAAGAATGGAAGAACTTTAGATTACATAGAGGAAAATGAGTGGAAGGAGGAGGCAGGGATATGAAAGATGGTGGAATGAGACAGACATCATTACTCTACATACATGTATGATTACATGAATGGTATGAATCTACATTATATACAACCATAGAAATGAAAAATTGTACACCATTTGTGTATAATTAATCAAAATGCAGTCTGTTAAAATGATGTCACCAAATTTAAAAAATCAGCAGGTGCAAGAAGATCACTCTAACTTCCAACATGTTTCTCAAAGGCAGGAGATAAAATTCCCCTGTGCAAGATATCCTTTCTATACCAAAAGAATACAGATTTATGAAGGACTGTATGTTGAAAACAGGAGAATTCTGTACAGACCTTGTAAGGATAACTCATCTTTTAAGCCTCCCAACATAATTTAAATGCTTTATTATAACTTATCATTTCTTTTTCCAATTCAATCTATGAGTGATTTTTTGTGCAATACAGTATATAGTGATTGACTCTAACCACTTCCTGAGTCTTCATTTTCTTATGAAAACTTCCATACCACATTAAACTTATATTAAATAAATATGCATGTTTTTTCTCCTGTTAATCTGCTTTAGGTCAATTTAATTATCAGGTCTAACCAGGAACTTCAGATGAGAGAGATGGAGGTTGCTTCTCATTAGGATGCCTACATACATATGTGACATTTTCTTCATCCATTCATCCATAGGTGGACACTTAGGTTGATATCTTATCTTGGCTCTTTTGAATAATACTTCAATGAACATAGGGATACAGATACTTTGGGAGACATTAATTTTATGTCCTTTTGGTGTACGCCTAGAAGTAGGCTTTCTAGATCATATGGTAGTTCTATTTTTAAGTTTTTGGGGAATCTCTACAATGTCAGTATCAGTTTACATTCAAACACAATGTAAGGAAGTTAACTTTTCTCTGCATCCTGACACTTCATTGGTCTTTAATTAGTAGCCATTCTAATAGATGTGAGGTGACAACTAACTGTAGTTTCAATTTGCATATCTCTGATAATTAGTGATTTTAAGGAAAAAAAATTTCATATCTGTTGGCAATTTTTATGTCATCTCTCTCAAAGAGAGATGTCTAGATAGGTCCTGTGCTTATATTTTAACATATTTTATGTTTAGAGTTGAGTTCCTTTTGTGTTTTAGATATTAACTCCTATCAAATATATACATCTTGCAAACATTTTCTCCCATTCTGAGGGTTGTCTTTCCACTGTGTTGATTGTTTTCTTTGCCATGCAAAAGAGTTTTACTTAGATGTAATCCGATTTCTCTATTTTTGCTGCTGTTGCCTCTGCTTTTGGGGTTGTATTCCAAAAATCATTGCCCAGTCAAATGCCAAAAAACTTTCCTCTGTTTTATTTGACTATTTTTATCTCCATTGGAGTTAATTTTTGAAGATGGAATGAGATAAAGGTCAAATTTGATTATTCCATGTTTAGATATATTGTTTTCCCATCATTTATTGAGGAGACTTTTCGTTCCCCTTGTGTCTCCTTGATGCATTTGTAGAAGATCAATTGATCATAAATGTGTGGAATTATTTCAGATTCTCTATTCTGTCCCTTTGATCTTGATTCTTGTTCTGCTTCAGGACCATGCTGTTTTGTTTACTCTAACTTTGTGGTGGATTTTGAAATCAGTTAGTGTGATTCCTCCAGTTTTGCTATGTTTCTTCATCTTGCTCTGGCTATTTAGCATCTTTTGTTTTCCTATATAAATTTTGAGATTTTTTTCAATTTCTGTATAAAATGTCATTGGAATTCTAACAGAAGTTGCATTGAAACTGTAGATCTATCTCTAGGTAATATGTACATTTTAACAACTCCAATTCTTTAAATTCATAAATGTAGGATATCTTTCCATTTATTTGTCTTCAAATTATTTCACCAATATTTTACAGTTGTTCATGTATAGATCTTTCAATTCTTTGATTAATTTTTCTCTGTTTGGGATATGTTGAATATTACTATAATTGGAATCATTTTCTTCATCCTCTTGTGGAAAGTTTACTTACTGTTACTCTATAGAAATGCTACTGATTTTGTTAATTTTATATTCTAAAACTTTGGTAAAATTATTTTTTAGTTCTAACAGTTTTATTATTGTGGAGATTTTAGGTTTTCTGCAAAAAAATATTCATTCTTTCCAATTTAGATGAATTTCCTTCTTTTTCTTGCTTTAATTCTTGCTTTATTTTTAATTGCTGTCTAGGATTTGCATTACCATATTGAATAGACTAGTTAAGATGTATATCTCTGTCTTGCTATTTATTTTACAGTAATCAAGTATGATGTTAACTGTGGTCTTTTCATATATGGTCTTTCTTGTCTTGAGGTACATTACTTATATTCCTAATTTCTTCAGAGTTTTTATCATGAAAGAATGTTTACTTTTGTCAATTGCTTTATCTACATTTATTGAGATGACCAAATGATTTTTTATCCTGAATTCTTTTAATATTGTGCTTTACATATTTTGATTTGTTCATGTTGCATTCTGTGGAGAAATCTTACTTAACCATAATGTATGATTTATCTAATACTTCCTTTAATTTGGTTGGTTAGAATATTGTGAAGGATTTTTACATCTACCTGAATCAAGAATATTGACTTGCAAATTTCTTTCTTATCCTGCCTTTGTCCAATCTCACTATCAAGTTAACCCTGGTCTAATAAAATCAATTTGTAAATATGATCTCATCTTTGATTTTTGAAAGAGATTGAGAGGGATTAGTGTTAAGTATTCTTTAAGTGTTTGGTAGAATTAATCTTCAAAGTCATCAAGTAATGGGTTTCCCTTTGTTGGAAGATTTTTGATTACCAGTTTAATTTTGTTTGTTATTGCTCTGTTCAGATTTTATATTTCTTCATGATTCAGTCTTGGTAGCTTATATGTTTCAAGAAGTTTAATATTTCTGGTAATCTAATGTGTTGGTATATAACTGTTCATACAATCTCTTATGACTTTTGTATTTCTGTGGTGTTAACTATCATATCTCCTATTTCATATGCTTTATTTATATGCATTTTGTAGTTCTGTTATCTTTTAGTTCTCTATTTTGTTTCTTCTCTGGATTTTACTATTTCCTTCATTCTGTTGATTTTGGATTTAGTTTGCTCTTCTTTTTCTAGTTCCTTAAGGTGTAATGTTATATTCTTTATTTGAGATCATCCTATTTTTATTATGTATGCATTTGGAAAACCTTTCTCTTAGAACACTTGTTGCATCCATAAGTTTTAGTATTTTGTGTTTGTTTTATTTTTTATTTTTTTAATTTTAATTTGTTTTAATTATTTATACATGACAGTATTATCTCAAGATTTTAAAAAATTCTCCTTTTTGATTTCTGCTGAGACCCATTGATTGTTCAGAAATGCGTTTTTGAACTTTCATGCTTTCTGTTAGGTTCACTTGGTATACAATGTCACTTAAGTTTGCTGTTTCTTTATTGATATTTTTGTCTGGATGATCTTTGCACTATTAAAAAGAAGATATTGAATGCTCCTACTATTATTATATATCTGTCTGTGTGTATATTTCTCCCTTAAGTTCTATTAACATTTGTTTACATATTTAGTTGCTTAGTGTTAGGAATGTGTATATTTTAAATTACCATGTCCTCTGGTTAATTGACTATTTTATCATTAGATAATGATCTTTTTTTTTTGACTTTTTTGTGACAATTTTGTCTGATATTGTTATAGCCAACCTTGCTTTCTTTTGCTTACCATTTGTATGGAATACAATTTTCCATCCCTTCATTTTCAGTCTAAATGTCCTCAAATATAAAGTGAGTGCTATTTTGTAGAAAGCAAATAATTGAGCCTTATTCTTCTATCCATTCCGCCACTTTATGTCTTTTGATTAGAGAATTTAGTTCATTTACATTTAAAGTAATTATTGATTGGTAAAGACTTATTAGTGCAATTTAGTTCATTGTTTTCTGTTTTTTCATTTTTTCATTCCTTTTTTCTCTCTTGCTATCTACCTTTATGACTTGTTGATTTTTTGAAGTGACTCACTTTGGTTCATTTATCTTACTCTTTTGAATATCTACTGCAGGTTTTTTCTTTGTGTGATCATGATAATATACTTTAAAAATGATTATAAGGTATTTCAGTGAAGATATCTTTATATTTAAACCATTTCCAGTTTTCAAGGCTTCTTGAATGTGGATGTTCATTTTCCTCAACAGATTTTGGAAAATTTTTTGTTTAAATTAATATTGGGATTTCTGGAAAAGAATAAAAGTGATTTTTTTTTTTTTTAAGTTCTGTGTAAGATCAAACCTAGGACCTTACGTCTATTAAGCAAGCATTCTACCCCTGACCTACACTCTGAGTCCTAGAAGATGCTTTTTAAAATCAAAAGCAAACTGATAGTTTTTTTAAAAAAAGAATCTACCTTACACAGTTGTCTTAGGGAGGGTGTTTGTGTTCATTCTGTGTATTTCTACTATGAAACCCATAATCACTCACCACATGTAAGAGAGAGCCACATCATTCTGGATATATATGTGTGTATATATATATATATATATATTTTTTTTTTTTTTTTTGGCAATGTCAACATTAACCAAAAGAGGTACAGTCAACCCTCTGTCTCCATAGGATTGAATCAATCAAGAATGAAAAATATTAAAAAATAAAATTGTATCTGTACTAAACATGTACAAACATTTTTCTCATCATTATTCCATAAACAATTCACTTTAAAAACTATTTACATAGCATTTATATTTATTGGATAGTATAAGTAATTTATACATACTTAAAGTACATAATAGGATGTATGCAAGTTATATTCAAATACTGTGCCATTTTAGATAAGGAATAAGGAATTTAAACATTCATGGATATTGGTAAAGAGTCCTGAAACCAATATGAAGGACACCAATTTTAAAGATTTCACGTAACCAATTTCATGTATTGAATTATTTATTTAATTTTCTTCAAACCTAATCTAATATGGCCTATTTATATATTTTTAGATAATGCATCATTTAGATTATTTGCAGTGTGTAATATGTGGTATGTTTACATGTGTATGTGTTTCCATGCATTTTCAAAGCCTACCTGACTCCTGCAATTGGTATGTTGTTTGCCTTCCTTAATGGGAATAATGAATGATCACTGTATAAAAGATGTTAAACAACTATTTGAGTTAAACATTGCAAGCCTAATTGGCAGAATACGACTAGTTTTCCAACATGCAGAAAATGAGGCATTATTATGTTGGAGAAATGTGTAAATATTTTGTATTTCTAGTAAAGTTAAAGGATTACCTATTATAGTTCATGGCCACTGCTGGGATCCACACTCAGCTGCTGCCAAGTATGATTGTGGAAGGGTATGCTTACTGAAGGCCAATTGCAACAAAGAAGCTATAATACTCTTGTAACTGTGTCTGGGTTTCTGGGTTGAGATAACAATAAATTAATTGGCAAATCTAAAATCCTTAGAGGCAAAATCCACAGAATGTCCAAAGGCTTTAATAGCACTATATTGAAAGTATCATTTTGCTAACTTTTACATCTGAAAAGACAAAGTTGAACTGCAAAAAAGAAAATAAAAAAGGAAAACTACTTCCTTAAGGTCTAAATTTAACTCGTATCATGTAATAAAGACCATCAAAGTTTTCTTCTCAAGTCAGAGGAATTATAGCTATGAAGACTGTTTGCTTTCTTACAGAAGGGTGAGGATTCTATTAAAATATTTTAATATTCATAAGAGTACAAATGAATGATCTGATGATGTCTGATACACAGCCTCTTGAAAATTCCAATCTTCTAGGATTCTTCAAATATTATATGACATATAAATTCTGAAATATCTCAGAAAGGGATAAAGAGTGAAGATCAAGAACACAGATTCTGAAGCCAGAATACTTAAGTTCTCTCTCTCTCTCTACCTCTCTCTCTTTCTGCTTCCTAACTCCACCATGGGGTGAGCTTCTTTCCTCTTCTGGGCTCTTCCATCCTGATATGCTGCCTCATCTTGGGCCCAGAGCAATAATGTTGGTCATCTACAAACTCTAATTTAATAAGCCAAAATAAACTTTTCCTCATTTAAGTTGTTCTTGATGGGTATTTAGGTCCCAGTAATGCCAAAGCTAACTAAGACAGAAATTGGTACCAAGAAGTGGGGAACTGCAACTAACTTGACTTCATGGAGCTGGGTGCGGTAGGAATTTTGAAAGGTGTAGAGATGTAGGCTGGAAAAGCATTATAATGCTGTAAGCGGAGCCAAATGGGCAATTTCTATAAGGAGTTCAGCAGACCAAAATGTTCATAGGAATACAGATCATGCTCATGAGGTTTCAGAGGGAAATGAGGATTCTACTGGGAATTGAATTAGAAGCCACTCATGCTATATTATCACAAAGAACTTGAACACATTTTGCCCAAGACTTTGTGTAAAAGTGAATTTAAAAAGGATGGACTCACTAATCGTGGAGAAAATTTCAAGTCAGTCTCGCATTTAGTCAGTGGTATGGATGTTGCTTACAGCTTTTAATCATGTTCACTGTGAGAAGGGGAGCAGAAAGCAGGGCTAAAGGATTTAAAAACACTAAAGCAAGAAATTAAAGAAAACTTTAAATGATGGAAATGTCTCCCATGTTCTTGGATAGGCAGAATTTATATTGTCAAAATGGTCATACTACCAAAAGTGCTATACAGATTCAATGCAATTCCAATTAAAATTCCAATGATGTACCTTACAGAAATAGAACAAACAATCATGAAATTCGTCTGGAAGAATAATAAACACAGTATAGCTAAAGCAATCCTTAGCAGGAAGAGTGAAGCAGGGGGTATCGCAATACCTGAAATTCAACTATACTACAAAGCAATAGTAACAAAAACAGCATGCTATTGGCACCAAAATAGACAGGTAGATCAATGGTATAGAATAGAGGACACGGACACAAACCCAAATAAATACAATTTTCTCATACTAGACAAAGGGGCCAAAAATATGCAATGGAGAAAAGATAGCCTCTTCAATAAATGGTGCTGGGAAAACTGGAAATCCATATGCAAGAGAATGAAATTAAACCCCGATGTCTCACCCTGCACAAAACTCAACTCAAAATGGATCAAAGACCTCGGAATCAGACCAGAGACCCTGCATCTTATAGAATAAAAAGTAGGTCCAAATCTCAACTTGTTGGCGTACAATCAGACTTCCTTAACAGGACTCCCAAAGCACAAGAAATAAAAGCAAAAATCAACAACTGGGATAGATTCAAACTATAAAGGTTTCTCTCAGCAAAGGAAATTATCAGTAATGTGAGGAGAGAGCCTACAGAGTGGGAGAAAATCTTTGCCATTCATACTTCAGATAGAGCACTAATTTCCAGAATATATAAAAAACTCAGCTCCATAACTCTGGTTTCAAGCAGAGGATATCTGTTTCTCGGCAAGGCAGTTTTTGCTTCTTATCGACTCCCTGGTGTTTACCCCATTTGTCTGCTGCAATGACCTGCAGTCTGCCACCATATAGACACCTTTTTTGAGTGCAGATTGCTCACTGTCAGGGGCCTATCATCTGCCATTTGCCTGCCTCTGGCCGGTCCATCGCCTGCCTTACACTTATCCATCACCTAACGCATGAGGTTCAACTCCAGACGGTCCGACAACAGTCAGCAAACTGATCCCAAACCGCCAGTGGAGCACCAGCTGCCTGCGATTGCCTGGAAGTTCTCCGCTGCAGTACCTGCAGGTTTGATTACACCTGGCTGCCGCCATTTTGAGAAAACAGCCGGGCCCCATAAGAACCCTGGCTGGACTGACTGAGCCCCGTCTCCAGGAGACCTCAACCCGACCGATCACTCCCTGCCTCTGGGGCCCTCACATCGACAGACTGATCCTTGCCACCAGGACCCCCAGACCAACTGACTGCACCATATCACCGGGAACCCAGATCGACTGATTGTACCCGGCCTCCAGGATCCCACAACCACCACAAACACACCCAACCTCCAGGACCCCTGCCTGACTAACGGCATCCCAACTCCAGGACTTTCTGCTGACCATGTCCACACCCTGAGCTTCAACTCCCCATTTGCCAACACATTCCAAAGCCGGAGTGGCCATCTTGGATAATCCTGGAAGCTGTAGCTCCGATCTATAGGTGGGGAAAAACCCATCCTGAGACGCCTGCTGGAGGCTTGAAGCTCATTGTCAGGTATCTCTCATGCATCAGGCTACTGAACACCAGGAGGTTTCACTACTATATGACTATTATACTATAGATTTTCTTTTTTCTCCTTATTGAAAAATTTAAGTTTTTATTTCTTTACTTTTCTTCCTCTCCTTTCCTTTTGTTTACCTGTTCCCTCAGAGTCTCTTTCTCCCTTTTTTGCATGCTAATATCCAATTTTTTTGATTACACTCTCACCCTATTATCTAGAACTTCTGTATATTCTTTTCTTATCCCACTAACAGCCACATTCTACATCCCTCTTCATCCTCTTTGTCCTCCATTAGAAACTACAGACCTTATTTGCAAATCTGTTTGTTTTACCGAAGATAATATTTGAACTCATTCTGTATATTATGACAATTTTGTTGTTGTCCTCATAGGGGCTATTTGGTCTAGGATTGCATAGTGTCTGAATTGGGCATGGCTAATATTGATCTCCCCTTAAATGAAAGGGTTTTGGAAACCTATAGGGCCACTATAAGCCTATGGGGAGAAATCTGCAATACCCAAGATCTGCACTGCTAGAGGGGAAGATACATGAACAACATGAAAAAACAAGGGAAGAAAAGGATCTAAACAAATCTAGATTCTATATTAATAGAATCCAATGACAGTATGTTAGAAGAAATGTCAGAAAAGGACTTCAGATTATACATGATTAAGATGATTCGTGAAGCAAAGGATGAGATTAGAGAACAAACGCAGGCAATGAATGATAATGCCAATAAGCTGAAAGAGCACCTGCAGGAAGCAAAAGATCATTTCAACAAAGAGATAGAGATTCTCAAAAAAAAAAAAATCAAATGGAAATTCTTGAAATGAAGGAAACAATAAACCAATTAAAAAGTTCAATGGAAAGCATCACCAAAAGATTAGACACTTGGAAGACAGAACCTCAGACAATGAAGACAAAATATTTAATCTTGAAAATAAAGTCGCCCAAACAGAGAAGATGGTAAGAAATCATGAACAGAATCTCCAAGAACTATGGGACATCATGAAAAGACCAAATTTAAGAATTATTGGGATTGAAGAAGGCACAGAGGCACAAACCAAAGGAATGAACAACCTATTCAATGAAATAATATCACAAAATTTCCCAAACCTGAAGAATGAAATGGAAAATCAAATACAAGAGGCTTACAGAATACCAAATGCACAAAATCACAACAGATCCACACCAAGGCACATTATAATGAAAATGTCTAACATTCAAGATAAAGATAGGATTTTGAAGGCCACGAGAGAAAAGCATGAGATTACATATAGGAGGAGACCAATACGGATAGCAGCCGACTTCTCAACCCAGACTCTAAAAGCTAGAAGGGCCTGGACCAACATATTTCAAGCTCTGAAAGAACATGGTTGCCAACAAAGAATTCTATGCACAGCAAAACTAACCTTCAGATTTGAGGATGAAATAAAATCCTTCAATGGTAAACAACAGTTAAAAGAATTTACAAATAGAAAACCTGCGCTACAGAATGTTCACAAGAGAATATTCCATGAGGAGAATATGAAAAACAACAATGGAGGTCAGCAAAGGGAGGAACTACCTTAGAGAAAAACCACTCAAAGGAGAAACCAAGCCAACTTAAAAACCAAAAATAAGCCAAATGACTGGGAATACAAATCATATCTCTATAATAACCCTGAACGTTAATGGCCTAAACTCATCAATCAAAAGACATAGACTGTCGGAATGGATTAAAAATAGAGACCCAACAATATGCTGCCTGCTAGAGACTCATCTCATAGAAAAAGACATCCACAGACTAAAGGCGAAAGGATGGGAAAAAAAACCTACCATGCACATGGACTTAGTAAAAATGCGGGAGTTTCCATCCTTATATCAGATAAAGTAGACTTCAAGTCAAAGTTAGTCAGAAGGGATAAAGAAGGACATTTCATAATGCTTAAGGGAACCATAAATCAGGAAGACATAACGATAGTAAATATTTATGCCCCAAAAAATGGTACATCCCTGTACATCAAACAAATACTTCTCAATTTCAGAAATCACATAGACCACAACACAATAATTCTGGGTGACTTTAACGCACCACTATCACCACTAGATAGATCTTCCAAACAAAATCCAACCAAAAAAACCATAGAACTCAATAACACAATCAATAGCCTAGACTTAATAGACATATATGAATATTCCATCCATCAACGAGCAGATTTGCTTTCTTCTCAGCAGCACATGGAACCTTCTCGAAAATAGACCATATGTTATGCCAAAAAGCGGCCCTTAGGAAATGCAAAAAAATAGAGATACTGCCTTGTGTTCTATCAGATCATAATGGACTGAGAGTAGAAATCAATGACAAAATAAAAAACAGAAATTACTCCAACACCTGGAGACTAAATAATATGCTATTGAATGAAACATGGATAACAAAAAACATCAGGGAGGAGATAAAAAATTCTTAGAGGTCAATGAGAACAATGATACAATATATCAAAATCTCTGGGACACTATGAATGCAGTACTAAGAGGAAATTCATTGCATGGAGCGCATTCAAGAAAACAATGAAAAGTCAACAACTAAATGACCTAACATTACAGCTCAAAGCCCTAGAAAAAGAAGAACAGAATAACAACAAAAGTAGTAGAAAACAAAATAATTAAAAGCAGAGCTGAAATCAATGAAATTGAAACAAAAGTAACAATTCAAAAAATTGACAAAACATAAAGTTAGTTCTTTGAGAAAGTAAATGAAATAGACAAACCCTTAGCCACACTAACAAAGAGAAGGAGAGAGAAAGCTCAAATTACTAAAATTCGTGATGAAAAAGGAAATATCATGACAGACACCACTGAGATACAGAACATAATTAGAAGCTACTTTGAAAATCTGTATTCCAACAAAATAGAAAATACCAAATACATTGACGAATTTCTAGAGACATATGCTCCTCCCAAACTGAACCAGGAGGACATACACAATTTAAACAGATCAATATCAAGCAATGAAATAGAAGAAACCATTAAAAATCTACCATTCAAGAAAAGCCCAGGACCAGACAGATTCTCAGCCGAGTTCTACAAGACCTTCAAAGAAGAATTCATTCCAATACTTCTCAAAGTATTCCAGGAAATAGAAAAGGAGGGTACCCTACCGAACTCATTCTATGAAGCTAATATCACCCTCATACCCAAATAAGGCAAAGACACATCAAGGAAAGAAAATTTTAGACCAATATCCTTGATGAATATAGAGGCAAAGATCCTTAACAAAATATTGGCAAACCTGTATCCAAAAACATATTAAGAAAATTGTGCACCACAAACAAATGGGGTTCATCCCTGGAATGCAAGGATGGTTTAACATCCATAAATCAATAAATGTAACCCATCATGTCAATAGACTTAAGAATAAGAATCATGGTTATTTCAATTGACGCATAAAAAGCGTTTGACAGAATACAACACCCCTTCATGCTCAAAACACTAGAAAAAATAGGGATAGTAGGAACATACCTGAACATTGTAAAGGCTATTTATGCTAAGCCCATGACCAACATCATTGTTAATGGAGAAAAACTGAAAGCATTCCCTTTAAAAACGGGAACAAGACAGGGATGTCCTCTTTCACCACTTCTATTCAACACTGTCCTCGAAACTCTAGCCAGAGCAATTAGGCAGACCAAAGAAATTAAAGGGATACCAATAGAAAAAGAGGAACTTAAGCTGTCACTATTTGCAGATGACATGATTCTATATTTAGAGGATCCAAAAACCTCCTCCAGAATAATTCTAGACCTCATCAATGAATTCAGCAAAAAGCAGGCTATAAAATCAACACGCATAAATCTAAAACATTTTTATACACAAGCAACGAAACAGCTGAAAGGGAAATGAAGAAAACAACTTCATTTGCAATAACCTCAAAAAAAAATAAAAAACTTTGGACTCAACTACAAAAGAGGTAAAAGATCTCTACAATGAAAACTACAAATCATTGAAGAAAGAAATTGAAGAGGACCTTAGAAGATGGAAAGATCTCCCATGTTCTTGGATAGGCAGAATTAATATTGTCAAAATGGCCATACTACCAAAAGTGCTATACAGATTCAATGCAATTCCAATTAAAATCCCAATGACGTACCTTACAGAAATAGAACAAGCAATCATGAAATTCATCTGGAAGAAACACAGAATACCTAAAGCAATCCTCAGCAGGAAGAATGAAACAGGGGTATCGCAATACCAGAACTTCAACTATGCTCAAAGCAATAGTAACAAAAACGGCATGGTATTGGCACCAAAATAGACAGGTAGATCAATGGTACAGAATAGAGGACATGGACACAAATACAAATAAATACAATTTTCTCATACTAGACAAAGGGGCCAAAATTATGCAATGGAGAAAAGATAGCCTCTTCAACAAATGGTGCTGGGAAAACTGGAAATCCATATGCAAGAGAATGAAATTAAACCCCTATCTCTCACCCTACACAAAACTCAAATCAAAATGGATCAAGGACCTTGAAATCAGACCAGAGACCCTGCATCTTATAGAAGAAAAAGTAGGTCCAAATCTTCAACTTGTTGGCTTAGGATCAGACTTCCTTAACAGGACTCCCATAGCCCATGAAATAAAAAGAAGAATCAACAACTGGGATAGATTCAAACTCAATAGCTTTCTCTCAGCAAAGGAAACTATCAGCAATGTGAAGAGAGAGCCTACAGAGTGGGAGAATATCTTTCCCACTCATAGTTCAAATAGAGCACTAATTTCCGGAATAATAAAGAACTCAAAAAACTCCACATGAAGAATACAAATAACCCAATCAGCAAAATGGGCTAAGGATATGAACAGACACTTCACAGAAGAAGATCTACAAGCAATCAACAGATACATGAAAAAATGTTCACAATCTTTAGTTATAAGAGAAATGCAAATCAAAACTACCCTAAGATTCCATCTCACCCCAATTAGAATGGTGATTATCAAGAATACAAGCAACAATAGTTGTTGGAGAGGATGTGGGGGAAAAGGTACAATCATACATTGCTGGTGGGGATGCAAATTAGTGCAGCCACTCTGGAAAGCAGTGTGGAGATTCCTTAGAAAACTTGGAACAGAATCACCAATTGACCCAGCTCTCCCACTCCTTGGCCTATACCCAAAGACTTAAAATCAGCATACTACAGAGTTGCAGCCACATCAATGTTCATAGCTGCTCAATTCACAATAGCCAGACTGTGGAACAAACCTAGATGTCCTTCAATTGATGAATGAATAAAGAAACTGTGATATATATATACAATGGAATATTACTCAGCTCTAAAGAATAATAAAATTATGGCATTTGCAGGCATATGGATGAAATTGGAGAATATCATGCTAAGTGAGATAAGCCAATCTCAAAAATCCAAAAGTCGAATGATCTCACTGATAAGTGGATGATGACACATAATGGGAGGTGAGAGGGGGGCAAGAATGGAGGAAGGAAGGACGGTATAGAGGGAAAAGAGGTGGGAGGGGTTGAGGGAATGAAGAAATAATGGAATGAATCTAACATTATTACCCTATGTAAATGTATCATTACGCAAATGGTATGTGTTACTTCATGTATAAACAGAGAAACAACATGTATCCCATTTGTTTTCAATAAAAATAAATTTAAAAAATAAATAAAGAAATCTGCAACTACACAGAGGAATGAAACTTCAGAGGATCAATGTAAGGCTATTAGAACTATATGAAACTATGATGATATTCAAAGGAACAAAATTAGGCTAATTAAAGAATAATCAGAGGATAATAGCAGAATAAGTAATTTCAAATGTAAGAAGATAATGGGATAATGTTTTCAACATTTTGAGGGAAAAAAATGTCATCACAAATTCTATAATCAGCCAAACATACTAATCAGTAACATATTTTCAGCACTGAGAAAGTTAACAAAGCATATAACTTATAAAACCTTGATGAAGTATTTAGTATAGAATATACATATAGAGAAGGAAGGAAAAAGAAAAAAAGATTTTTTTTGAAAATCTAAAAAGACCAAATTACATGTGAGAACAATATGAAAATAAAATAGTAAATTTAATGACTTTAGATCTACTCACATGTGGTGTTTCACTTGAAATTTTTAACTTATGCAGCACTTAAACTCTAAGGAATTTTGAAGCTAGTCTTTCAGAATATTAAAAAAACCCAGAAAATTAAAATTATTTATTCCAGTCATATAAAAAAAAAAACTCAAAAAACTCTATACCAAGAATAAAAATAACCCAGTCAACAAATGGGCTAAGGAAATAAACAGAAACTTCACAGAAGAAGATCTACCAGCAATCAACAGATACATGAAAAAATGTTCAACATCTCTAGTAATAAGAGAAATGCAAATCAAAACTACCCTAAGATTCCATCTCACCCCAATTAGAATGGTGATTATCAAGAATACAAGCAACAATAGGTGTTGGCAGGATGTGGGGAAAAAGGTACACTCATACATTGCTGGTGGGGTTGCAAATTAGTGCAGCCACTCTGGAAAGCAGTGTGGAGATTCCTTAGAAAACTTGGAACAGAATCACCATTTGACCCAGCTCTCCCACTCCTTGGCCTATACCCAAAGACAAAATCAGCATACTACAGAGATGCAGTCACATCAATGTTCATAGCTGCTGAATTCACAATAGCCAGATTGTGGAACCAACCTAAATGCCCTTCAATTGATGAATGGATAAAGACACTGTGGTATATATATACAATGGAATGTTACTCAACCATAAAGAATAATAAAATTATGGCATTTGCAGGCAAATGGATGAAATTGGAGAATATCATGCTAAGTCAGATAAGCCAATCTCAAAAAACCAAAGGATGAATGATCTTGCTGATAAGCGGATGATGACACATAATGGGGGGTTGGAGGGGGGCAAGAATGAAGGAAGGAAGGACTGTATAGAGGGGAAGAGGGGTGGGAGGGGTATGGAGACAGAAAAAGTAACAGTGAATCAAACACTATTACCCTATGTAAATGTATGATTACACAAATGGTATGCCTTTACTTCATGTATAAACAGAGAAACAACATGTATCCCATTCGTTTACAATAAAAATAAATTTTAAAAGAGAAGGAGAAAAAAAAAGAGGCAATAATTTAACAGATAGCAAGAAGGAAATGGTTATGTAAATTATGATTTCAACTGATAGAATATTATTTGATCATTAAAATTCATTACGGAAAATAAAAAACAACAACAAAAAAAAGAAATAGAAAAGGATTTAAAAAACTTGCAGTTTGGCCAGAATAGCACATGTAAAGCTAGGGTCAAGGAAGATGTGTTTGTAGAAGAAATGATCAGCCCCTAAAGAGATGCTAAGTACTTTACACAAAGACAATAGGAAAGATACCTTAGGAATTTGCAAGACTTCATTCACTGAAGGCTCAAGGATGTAGAAAGGAGAATCTCTTTGAGAAGTTGTTTCATCTTGCTCAGCCATGTAGGCACTGAGAGGCCACTGATGCTATGATGCTAGAGTGTCCAGCAAACTGACAGCAGATCTTGGTATCATTGATATTGTGATGGTTCTGGAGGAATACAGAATGCTGGGGTTAACAAGATCATGGAAGCTTTCACTGATATTTCAAAGGAAAGTTCAGGAGGTCAGGCAAAGTGTAGTAAGATCGGAATCCCTGTGGGCTGTTCCTGAAAGGGCAATACATGAAGCTGTGAAGGAGAAGCCAAAGCTGGAATGGAAACTCCAGGAATCAAAAGATGCCAGTAACACAGACTGCATGCCAGGAAACATTTCTTGCAACAGAGAGAGCCAGGCTAAAATTAGAGAATCCATTTGCACTGAAACAGATAAGACCAAAGGGCTGCATAGCCCTTTGGAAATCACATCTCACCACCATGTTTCCTAGATGCTCTATGTGCAGTTACATGCAGAGTTATGGGATTGCTTGTCTGTCTGGGTTTTGGTCTGGTTTTGGCCCCATTCCTCCTCTCTGTTCCCCTATTTCCTGTTTTTTTTGGAATGGAGATGTTTACTTTATACCACTATATATTAGATGTATAAAACTTGCTTTTGATTTTTACAGAGGCTCACAACCAAGAGTTTGCTTTCAGTCTCAGAGGACACTTTAGAGTATTTGGACATGCTGGGGCTATTAATGCTATCAGTGTCATGGAGATGAACTAAATGCATTTTTCATCATGGCATGGACATGAGGCTTTTGGGAACTAGAGGGTGGAATATTATGGTTTGGATATGAGGTGTCCCCTAAAACATCTTTTGTTAATTCAAGAATATTCAGAAGTAAATGCTTAGATTATGAGAATTACAACCTATTGGTTCCATCCTAATTTAAATAGAATGATTGGGTGGTAAATGTAGGAGGGGAGGTCTATTAGGAGGAGGAGGGTCACTGGGGTGTGCACTAAAAAAGTACTTTGTCCCTTTGGCCCCTCCCTTCCTCCTTCTGTTTTCTGATCCTGCCATCAGGTAAGCACCTTTACTCCTCCATTGGGTCCTTTCACCATGATGTACTGCCTCATTCTGGGCCCAGAGGAGTCAACTATTTATGAAATGAGACCTCTGCTGGCATGAACCAAAATAAACTTTTCCTCATTTAAGTTGTTCTTGTCAGGCATTTGGGTTACAGTGATGTGAAAGCTAACCAGAACCTTCTCTCTGTTCTTATTTATAAAACAGAGACATTAATAATATGCCACTCCCATTGAGGGACATTGCTCTGTGCATAGCTTATAGTTGAAAGGTAGTATGAGTACCATAGAATTTGGAACCCAAGTATGTGGCATTGAAATCTAGACTCCTCTCCTTGTGATTTGTATGACCTTGGACAAATCATTCAATCTCTCAGTGCTTCAGTCTCATGGGTAAAATGAGAATAATACTAGTATGTAAAAGAATTGCTGGACATAAAAAGGCAGAACTAAGTTAATACATGTAAAATTCTTATAATTGTTCCTGGCACATTGGTACTCATTGAATATTAGTTGTGTTCATAACCATTTATACTTCGTATGGCTATATAATTTATCATCAACATTGGAACAGCTTTGGGATTTGAAAGAGAATTCCTTTAAAAATTATGCAAGAACACTGGACATCAATAGTGACCATGCTATGGCAAACAGAAATATAAAGCCATCCTTTCAATACTGACACAGGATTCATAAACAACTTCTAGACAGTTAGGTATGTGTATATCCTGCTTGCTTTTCTCCATATCTTTGATTAAGAAGGAAACTGCCTTCTGAGATGGATTCTGGGATTCTCCCAGTTTTCACAGCTTCTAGCAAGTTGGTGCTTACTGTCACTCATGGCCTTTTCTTCCATGTAGCTTCAATAATTGCCTGTGTGCATCCAGGCTCAGCCAGGAGAATCAGGTCTTTTAAATATATATATTTAAAAATATATATATATATTTATATTTTTAAAAATATATACATATTTATAAATATATGTATATATTTAAAATATATATGTATATATTTAAAAATATATATACACACACATATGTATACATACATACATATACATATATATAAATATATAAACAAAAACTCGCAGCCAAATCCTAAATCAGCTTACTCTTGTACAAGTTGTTTTTCCCTTTTGCAAAAGAACTTTTTTTAAAAAAATATTTATTTTGATTCATTGTACACAAATAGGATACAACTGATGTTTCTCTGGTTGTAACACCAAGTAGAGTCACACTGTTTGTGTGATCATACATGTATATAGGGTAATGATGTTTGTCTCATTTTGTTATTCTTTCTTTCCTCCACCCCTCTTTTTTCTCTATACAATCCATCCTTCCTCCGTTCTTGCCTCCCTCCCACCCCCCCTTATGTATCGTCATCTGCTTATCAGAGAGATCATTTGGCCTTTGGTTTATTGGGATTGGCTTATCTCACTTAGCATGATATTCTCCATCTGCATCCATTTACCTGCAAAAACAGGATGGTATTGGCACCAAAATAGACAGGTAGATCAATGGTACAGAATAGAGGACACAGAGACAAACCCACATAATTACAGTTTTCTAATACTAGACAAAGAAAAAGAACTTTTAAGAAAAAAGAAGGGAAGCTCCAGATAATAAAATATGACTCTTTGGTGTCCTCCTCCATTTGTAAGGGCCATGGCAGAGAGGTTCTGGCTTACTGAGATGGGTGCCCAGAAAGAACATAAAGAGAAGGCAGCATTTTTAGTCAGCTTTTTTTGCCACTGTGACTTAAAGACCTGACCAGCACAATTGTAGAAGAGGAAGAGTTATTTGAGGGCTCATGACTTTAGAGGTCTCAGTCCATAAACAGCTGGCTCCATTCCTTGGAACTGGAGGTGATGCAGAACAACATGACAGAAGACTATGTTGATGGGGAGCGACTCACATGATGATCAGAAGCAGAGAGAGACTCCACTCTCTAGATACAAATGTATACCCCAAAGCCTCAGCCCCAATGTTCCACTTCCTCCAGCTATACCCCACCTGCCTTTAGTGATCACTCAATTAATCCCACCAGGTTATTAACTCACTGATTGGGTTAAGGCTCTCATAACCCAATCATTTTTCCTCTAAACCCTCTTGCATTGTCTCACACAAGAACTTTTGGGAGACACCTTACATCCAAACCATAATACAGCATGAGGGACTAACTCAAGAAAAGCTTTCTCTGGGCCTTGTTAGACTCTTTCATCACTCTAAGCATGAAAGAGACCATGAGGGAGTGTGGGTCTTGCACATTAAGAAAAGAAAGCAGAATTAATTGTACTGTGTACATGGAAATTCATTTTATCATTTGCCTTTTGACATTACCAAAAGTTGTATCCAACTAGCCTTGAGATGATAAATGGTATCATCTGAAAATACTTATATATATATATATAACTGAAGACAGGGAAAACAAGTCAGCAAAGGTGACAAATAATTCTTTTCTGAGCTCTTAATAGAAATAATCTTTTAAACTTTTAGTTTGTACTTATTTTGAACAGTTTGGAAATTTATGCTCAATCTTTCTAAATACGAGAGGAGTAACACCTCTCCAGAGCTGTGCCCTGTTTTATTATCACACTGTGTGATCTGAGACCTTGGACAGAGGGCTGAGGCACAAGACAGGGTTTCTCAAGTGGGCCCAGTATCCAGCTGCTGCTCACTTTTGGTTCCTTGCCATACCGAGGACTTTGCCTCAGTATCTTGTATCCCCACTCTGTACCTTTATTTTGCTTTTCTTTTTCTTCTGATTTAGAAGATTAAAGTTTCTGTTTGTCTTATGAACCTCGTTCAAGATTTGTAAGATAAATGAAAACTTTAATCTTCTCTGTGAAATCTTACCTTTCAAAAGGTGGAATTAGATATGTCCCAGCTGATCTTTGATTTTACTCTTATGATAACATTTTTCATGATTGAATACAAATACTAATTCTACATGTTTTTCTTGTATATCTTCTATGAAACTCTTGGAAAAGGAGTGGAATTATCAGGATTGAATGAAGTACAAAGTCCTAGTATGAATCCCTCAAAATTTCTTCCAAATTGCATAGAATCTCTTTATGAACATCAGGATTAGGTTTGAAAACATAGAGCTAGATTCTGTATTATATCCATCCACATTTCCTTAGATTGACATAGATCATAATATGATGCATTGGAGATGCCTACACTTGGCCTACATGCGTTAGACTAGTAAGAATATCAAGTTTCATACAATTCCTTAGCCTATTGATTGGCTTATTCTTTGGTTCTTCCAAATAATATTTGTCAACATATTGACTAAGGATCATCTGCATTTGAATTTTCTGGCTAGGTTTTACCTTTATTGATTTCTTTATTGCATAAACAAGGAATCAGAATAACTGGAGATAAGTCCTGAAATTCTCCATTTTAACAATACTTTCAGGTAATTATTATGCTAAATAAAATTTGAGAACTAATGTTCTAGTGTATTGTAGGATGCTTTCTCATACTTATATATGCTAAATGCCATTAATATTAAAAATAATCATACTTATATGTGCTGAATGCTATCAAAATTAATAATAATGGCAGGTTTCAGTGAGTAATAGGTGCTTAGTAATAGTGTTAAATTCTATTATATTATAATTTAACAGATCCATGATGAGAATTATGAATTAGTGTACATTCTGAAACACACTGTGCATTTATAAAGCACAATTATTCCATTATTTCTATGAGCTCCCCATATGATTTTATCACAGAACTGGAAATTGAATGCCAGAAACTCATTTTTCTTCTACCATTGATTATAAGAATACCTTGAATAAATAAAGAGAAAATTTATTACTAATACCCAGCTCTAATATTGTTTTTTTTTTTTTTTTTTCTCTCCAAATGGCCAACTAGTCATGCCTAGTCATCACTCTGTATTTCCCCTGGGGAAGAAATGATTTCGTGGGTTTTATGAAATGAAGGACATGCTACCCAACATATTGCAAGTTGAGAGAATTCCAGAAAGCTCCTACAGAAGCAGGAAAGTTTCTCTGAACTTCCCCTCTACTTCTTTCCTGAAGTAGGACACATGACCTACTTCAGAAGTATTTTCTGACTTTACCCTGAAGCAGGTTACAAGAACTCCAAGTAACAATGCCTTCTTTAAACCCAGAGGAAAGGAAATCCTTATCTTTGAAGATCTTTGTTTTCAAAGATAGAAGGATCTGAACAAAGAGTCCTTGCCCACTTCCTGCTCCTGCCTTTTATTACCATTAGTCCTGTTATATTTCTCCATGACTATACACTCTTCTTTAAAAACTACAATAAAAAGTTCTTTGGTATAACTGTCTTGGGGTCTTCGTTTTCTTATGAAGTCTTTTATGTCATGTAAAACATATTAAATAAATTAACATGGTTTTCTCTTATCAAGTTGCCTTTTGTTATAGAGGCCTTAGCCATCAACCTAAGATATTTTTTACTCACCTGTAGTTTAAAAAAATCACTATTCTTGGTTAGTGACACACTCTCATCATTGGTACCTACACGGGGCAATGGAATTGTTCAATCACAGATACAAATTTACCAAACAGCTGAAGAGAGAGAACATTAACAATAGCTTTCATTCACTTCAGGGCTCCTTCTTTGATTGTACTCCTTTATCTTGATTTTGTGTCTCCTTTAACATTTTTTGTAATTTTATCTTAAGTGTATATGCCTAAATAAGAAATTACTTAATTTAAATTCTTTAAAAATTCAATAAAATGGTACAGGTTGAGTAACCCTTATTCTAAATGCCAAAGTGTTTCAGATTTTATAGTTTTTCAGATTTTGAAATATTTACACAGGCTTTAGAAGTTCAGCATCTCTAACCTAAAAATTTGAAATCTAAAATGTTCTGAAATCTAAAACTTTTCAGCAGCAAGTTTCAGATTTCAGAACATTTTGGATTTGAGGTTTTTGAATTAGGAATGATCAACCTATATGAGTCTTATGAAATTTCTTATTCAATTGTTATTAATGCACTTAATTCTACTCATATTATTGTATCTATTCATTTCCTGCTGTATAATATTGTACTATTTGAGTATACTAACATTTCAATCTCATTTTCTTTTCCATAGGTATTTTGAAAGTTCATAGTTTTATTCTATTATATACACTTCCCAATAATATAAATGTATATATCTCCTGATGCCTATGTGAAAAAAATTTCTCAGACATACATAGGAACAGAAGGGTTGGGTAATGGCTATGTATATCTTCAAATTCACTGCCTATCAGCAAAGTACAAGAGACCATGCTTATTTTGTATATTTCCTAGTAACATTTAACTCTAATCTATCTAATTTTTCCCATAATGACACAAAGCATTGAAAAACTTTAATTCTATATTACATGTAATTACTTTCTAAAATTTGGTAATTTTTCAGAATTTCTTCTTTATTACTAACTCAGAGTAGCAGAACGGGATACTGATAAGTACAAGTTAAAATTCTGGGTTGACTACTACTAGCTATGATTTCTTAAGCAAGTTGTTTAGTCTATTTTGGATTTATTTCTTCATCTACAAGTGAGCCTATTACTAGTAGCTATTTCATAGATTTGTTATGAGAATAAAACTAGAATGTGCTTTTTAAAAAAATTCTAATGCAGAGAAATACATTTGCTATCACTTTTATATTTTATATGCTGCTATTTTTAATCTCTAGTTTAGCTATTATTATCAGTGGTTTAGACAAGTAGTACTTGGTTAGTTTACTTATGCTTGCTGATTTCTCTGCTTACCGGTGCTTCTTGCATCCTATTCCTTCATTAACATAAATTTCTAATCTTCTTTCTGAATTGTCTTCTAATTGCTTCTTATCATTATTTGTGAATAGTAATTTTTTTAAAACTGAAAATGTTTTCCTGTTGCTTTACTTCTGTATGTGGTGTAGCTATGCATTTATTTTATATTGAATAATTTAATTCAGAACTCAAAGGATGCATTGTCTCCTCCCTTTATTACTGTTAATGAGTATCATTCTAATATTTATTAATTTATTCATGTATTTATTTGCACCAGGGATGGACCCCAGGGCTTTGTGAATGCTAGACAAGCACTCTGCCACTGAGCCACACACCCAGCCCAAAGGAGCAGCATGCTAACAATCTGTTTCTGTTTACTTGACGATGACCCTGACATTTTTTCTGGACACCTTTGGGATGTTTTCAGTATTTTTCTACCTATATATATCAAAATATTATGCATTATACATATTTTTAAATATATGACTTTATATGTTTTATGATAATTGTGAGTAATTTTTAGCCATTATGTTTTTCTTCCCACAAACTAGTTTATCAGATATTTCCTGTAACATATGATAGCACACAGTTTTATGACTTTAGTAGCTAAAGAAACTGAAGTTCAAAGGTTAAATGCATTTACTAATAACAACATTAAAAAAATTGGTGCAGTAAATAAATAGATAAACATCGTAGTAATACTCATAAAAATTATTGACTCATCATTCATTTTCATCTTGTTAAATTTCAAGCCAGAAAGGAAAACTATTTGAAACATGAGATTATCCTGAATAAAACAGATCTACTGAATATTGTAAGATACTATTCTACCTCTAGTATCACTGCTGAAGTTACAGTGGGAGAAGTTTGTTCCAGTGGCAGATCTGGAGCTGTTGGGCATGTTCCAGGACAGAAGATTGTATGTGTCTGCAGGTTTTGGCTGGTCTTGCTGTCCATCAATGATTCCTCTTCAAGCCTTCAAATGATCATCCTCTGCAGTGGGAATACATGGCCATATCCTAATCTCCAGAACCTGTGAATATAATTTAATATGGCAAGAGCTATGATTAATCAGAGATTCGAGAGGAAAATCTTATTCAGGATGATGAGTAGGTTCTAACTGGCATATATTTTTATAACTGAAAGGAGGAGGAAGTTTTTTGAGGTAAAAAGATGAGATAATGTGATCATAGGGTGATATGGTCACAAGCTGAGGACCACCTGGATCCACCAGACTTAGAATCTTCAAAGGGACCTTGACCCTGCTGAGATTTTGAGTTCGGACTTTTGGTCTTCAAAATTTGTTATTTTTAGACACCAAGTTTGAAGTAATTTTTTTATAGTAGTATAAGAAAGTAATATATACCTTTTTAAGTATTTTGGGGTTAGTTTTCTAGAAAGTAATATATACCTTTTTAAGTATTTTGGGGTTAGTTTTCTATTTCTACTGTATTTTTTCAATGTTTTATCATCATTCCTCATGGTAGTACTCCAGGTTGGCACTACTGTGAAGCTAGAGAATGGAATGGAACGTGGGATGAAAAGAATTTGCAACCAAGGGAACTTGACTGTAGGTCTAATGTGGGAGGCTAGATTGGCTTGGATAGAGGCATCTCTAACCCATATCTACACAAGGAAAGAGGGTGATTTCCTCCAGCAGCTAGAAGTTAGTGCTTAAAATATAAGCTGGTTGGGCTGGGGATGTAATTCAGTGGCAGAGCACTTGCTTAGCATGTGTGAGACACTGGGTCTGATCCTTAGCACCACATAATATAAAACAATAGAATAAAGGCATGCTGTCCATCTACAACTACAAAAAAAAAAATTAAAAAATAAGCTGGTTTGTGAACTAGATAGGGTAGGTAGGCAAGAGGCAGAGGACACTCAGGCAGCCCACACACATGTTGTTCTGTAGTTTCACTTTGTCATTTTAATTGACTCAGACCATTTGGTGACTCTAAATGTCAATGACTTCTTTCAAGGCATTCCTCAGACTCTCACAATCACATCAGAGAAAATAATATCTGTTGCTTCTTTAACTGGAGAGGAGGGTACATGGGTGTTTGTTATTAAGTGATAATATTTTGTATCATTTAATAAATATTCATATTTTCTGATTACATAATATATTTTTAAACACCCTCTATTAGCAAATGTTACAACTGAAATTGACAATAATTGATATTCCTCTTAGAAATACTAGTCTGTGTCTTTAAACAGGTTGCTTTGTGTGCATTATGTTTCTGTGATATTTGCTATTAAGTCCAAACAAATAATATTGAATAATTATATCTTATAGCCTGTACTACTGCAGATCCCAGATGTGGGTCAACACTTCCACTTCAGTTTCTGATTTTGGAAGATCTCCCTGGCCCCTGTATATAGTTATTAGGACAGGATCCCAGATTGTCTTCAAATGAGAATCATGTGGAGCCAATTCACAAACGATAAGCATGATTAATCTACCTGTGCAAGCAGATTTCCAGGGGGAAGTTGCACTCGTTTTTAGAAGGACATTATCTTACTATCTCCATTGTGATATATGCAACACATCCTGGAGTTAATGGACATTATTAAATATGACTCACATCATACTTCTTGTGAAAGAAAATTAACATAGGTGGCACATAATAGGTGTTCAATATATGATCATTCATTTTAATTATTAATTTTAGTATAAATTTAATTCTCAAGGTAGAAAGGAGGTAAACAACCAAGACCTACGCCAGGATTTTTGTCATAACCTGTCGAACATTGGCATTTTTCTTTGAGCTGTGACTAAGAAGGCATAGTCTATCTACACTGATTCTTCTTGCCTTTTGTGGGAAAGCTTCTGCACTGAGACACAGAATTTGGTGAGACACATGAAGTTGCTCCTAGAGGCATCTCTTCATCCCATTCTTCATGTGAAAAGCTTAACTGCTTTCCAACACCTCTATTGGGAGACACTCAGTCTATGTTTGAGGATCCCACAACTAGAGTTCACTGTCTCCTCCTTTCATGGATATCATGGCTTAAAGTCTAGACACATCTAAATTGAGTTTTTTGCTCAAGGTCTCACAAGGATGCCCACAAGGTTTGGTAAGGCTGTGCTCCTCTCCAGAGCTTGGTCTTCTCTTCCTGACGCACGTGGTGGTTGTCAGAAACCAGCTCCTTGCAGCTGTAAACTGGAAGTCCTTGTTTCCTTGCTGAATGTGGTGGAGATCACCCTCAGGCCCTCCCTGCCACAGTGTCTCACTGTACCGGCTTCTTACTTCTTCTGTAAGTCCTTTCAGGTGTCACCTTCCCATCTATCTATTTTCTCTTTTTGCAATTCCATTTAGTTATGTATTGAGTTTTTGTATTTTATTTTCTTCATCTCTTAACTCCTCTTTACATTTTCCTATCTCTTTACTTCTCTGGGTTGCATACTGAGCAATCTTTTCATATTTATCTTGCAGGTAACGAACTCTTTGTGTTTAACTTTTATTTTTTAACATATGAATTGAGTTTTTAATTTAAATTACTATATTTTTCATTTCTAAATGATGTATTTTGTTTCCTTATATCTGTTTCCTCTTTCTTGTAATTTCTTTTAATTTTAAAATTTTCATTAACTTTATTCATTTAATAATTTCTATTTACATAGCTATCCACATTTTTAGACATAGTTTTTTTTTTTTTCCAGAAAACTGTTAATTATAAAGTCACTAAATTTCTCCAATGGTGCTTTTCTTTCTAGATTTCCAGTCTTGGTTATGGCAATATCATTTGCCCAATAGCTCAAGCAGATACACTGAAGTCATGTTAACTCTTTTCTGTCAATAATCTATCACATCCAAATAGTTCTAAATCCTGAAATTTTACTTTTTAATTTCCTCTGGAATCTCTTCTCTCTTCTCTTTCTCACTGCCAAATGCCTCTCCCTGAAATACTAGTACTCTGTCTCCAAATTTCCTCTCATTCAGTTGATCTCCTCCAAATTTTTACAATTTTATTAAATAAAAATCTGGATTTTATGTTTTGTTCTTTTCTAGCTTCCTGGTTGTTGAAAGATGAAGGACAAGCCCTTTAAGCTAGCATAAAAGGCATCATTTGTCTTTATAATTCTGACAAAGACTAGTTAGCCTGACTCTTTGAAGTTTTCTTGTTGACTAGGTTTTATCTTTGGACTCTGTCCTTTGTCCATTTGGTGTTTGTTTTAGCAATGATCCTGCTGGGTCAGATTAGTGAAAATTTTCCACGCTGATCATAGTCCTCATCACTTATGCTTAGTACTTGATTGCCCTGGCTTGCCTTCAGCAGGAACCTCTACAGAGTTGGCTAGTCAGAGTCCCTATTACCCTTGCTGTTTCTTCTTGGTAATTTTCCATTCACTATCCCCACCATGATCATTGACTATAAATGCCCTTTGCTCCCTTTTATTGGGAATGAAAGCTCAGTTCTACTGCTCTTCCCCTGTTGCAATAATTCCTATCACTTAACTTTCTGTCAGTTTTGGGTTTTGTTATTTGATATCTTCCCAGTTTGTTTCCTTAGCACTTCCAGATTTTCTATGGCCTAATATTCTAAACACCTACTATTATTTACCTGTGTTATCTTCTTAATTCTCACCTTACCATTATACTTCCTAGTTTCTTTGATACAAATAGTTTCCTTGTTTTCTGCTATTGAACTTCTGGTTATCCTTTAAGACCCAACTAAAACATTCTTTCTTGTCAAGCTTTTCCTGACCTCTGTCCATTCTGTACTACCATAGTATCACGTACAGACCATTTTTATATATCTTAGTCACACATCAATTTCTTCCTCTAAATTTTGAACATAGTACTACTCATGTCTTAGGCACTTTTGTATCCCTACTCCCTACTCTTCCCATTTAGTACCAAATACATTGTACTTAAATGAAAAAAAAAGAAAAAGAAAAAACAGTCCATTAAGTTTGCCTACACTACTGAGTGCAGAGTACAATTAAGTAGTTAATTATATTCTGTACCCTGTGCTCTAACACATTTTGCAGAAATAAATCTCTGGAGCAAACTGTTTGTAAATGAAATTGGAAACTGAACCATAGCTCCATATTTTCCAGGTTGCTAGTTCTCTTCTTTTGATAAATTGTCCATCATTCTTATCAGTGTTTTATCTCACCCATGGCAAAACAGAAAATAATATTTATGCAAATACTTTATGCACTGTGGGGTATACACTGTTTAAAAAATCATTGTTCAGAATTCCTTTATAAACTTTAAAGAATGTAACGTAAATAATTATTAAAAATTGTAGCTTCAGAACTTCTTAGACTATTGGGTATATTATATCAGCAAAATGAATAGTATTCACACTTTCCTTCTCAGAGCTAATTTGAAACATTTTCTTGAAATGATTAATGTATTGAAGACAAAAACTCTAGTAAGTAGTTTAGGAATTTCTAACCCTATATAATTTTCACTTATTAAAAATTGTTTTTTGTTGTTCACTGTTTTTCTTCTTGAGAGTAACTGATATCACATTGACTCGAAGTTCAGACTTTGTTTCTCTTATCCTTGTTTTTTCTTTTTTTTCCCTTTTTATCCTCCTCCTTTTAAATTCTCTTCCAGATTCAATACTAAACATGATGTCATTAAAAGGAGATTCCCATGGGGCTGGGAATATAGCTCAGTTGATAGAGTGCTTGCCCCGCAAGCACAAGGCCCTGGGTTCAATCCCCAGCACCACAAAATATAAATAAATAAATAAAAATAAAAGGAAATTTCCTAAGCAATTTTTAGATAGTTGAAACAGGCAATTCTGCTGAAAGATTAGTTGATATTGACATTTACAACATGAGAAATATCACACATAGTTATTTGAATAAGACAAATCTTATGTCTAACAGTGATGATTCAGTAAATTTCACATGAATAAAATCAATGAAATTAACAGACAATATTCAAATGATTTTAAAATACATCAACTATTTGAAGCAACAGTAAGAACTGATTCATTAAAATTAACCCTCATAGTAGCAGTTTGTGTATAGACTATCCCTTCAAATGTATGAAAAATGGGAGATAGTCCTTAGCTAAAATTTCAGAAAATGGTCCCAGAAACAGGATTCTGTGAAAGGTGAAGCTCTTAGAATATTTGGGCAAAGAGAATTCAAGGAAATGAATTCATTGCTGCTGCTCCTGCTTGTCAAAATTTCACTGAAATGAATATAGGTCTCTTATCAAAATAAACATGAGATGAACTCAGACGCTCACTATTCATTTCTTTGCTGTTGGCGGTGCTGTTGGTTTTTCTTGTAGCCATAAATGATGCTGAAAGAATGCAGACTAGAATCTAATGAATTTTATGCCAAGCAATCACAGAGGCTCGTACTCTCCACTGTCATCCTATTTATGGAGGGATATTTTTTAAAAAAGACATTGATACAGAAAAGTCTATAGAGTTCATAATGTTTGATTAATTTTAGCAAAAAAAGAGACTATCTTTTGGAGCTGCAGCATCTCTAGTTTCTGTATGTGTGTTTCATCTGAGGATGTTAGAAATTGTAAAAAAGGGGTACCTTTTAGATAGGATAATGCTAGTGCTAGATTATTTTTAGAGATATTTACTTTAGCACAGAGCTTCTGGTGAAAGTCCAAGTTGACTCATCATTCAGTGCAAAGATGTGCAAAGATGCATTTACAGTTTTTACACTGAATGCACTGCTGCAAGCAGGGAAATATGAAACAAGCAATCCTGTATGGAGTGGGGAGAGTGTTCTCATTTACCAGAAAAGAATGAAACCTAAAATACTAAGCACCTTCACTCACAAGAACTCAAAACTCCAAATAGCTTTGGCTGAAAGTCCTTGTTCAATATGAAACCATATCAAGCTGTCTTGTTAGGATTCGATGAAAAATTTTGTGTGCAATCATCTTAGATACAGAAAGCAAGCGTCAATGATGATGTATCATTATTGGTTGTTTTAAACAAGGACTTTATTTGGTCATTTTAGTGTTATGGACTGATTTGAAAATTAGCCCAGACTCATCTCATTTTATTCAGACACCTCACCTTGTGTGAAATTGGTCCCCCTTCCACATGAGCCCACTCACATAGAAGCTAACACCTCCAACCCCTCCTACTCAAACCCTGACCACAATATTCCTCTATGGGACTAATGCAAGATCGCTTTTCTGAGAACATCATCTCTGAAAATATGACTACATGACTCCTTTTTTTTTTTTTTTGATTCATTGTAAACACATGGGATACAACTTTTGTTTCTCTGGTTGTACATGATGCAAAGTCACACCATTTGTGTAATCATACATGTACATAGGGTAATGATGTTTGTCTCATTCTATTATTTTTCCTTCCTCCACCCTCTCCCCACTCCTCATTTTTTTGTATACAATCCATCCTCCATTCTTGCCTCTCTCCCACCCCTGCTTATGTATCATCATCCACTTAACAGAAATCATTTGGCCTTTGGTTTTTTGGGATTGGCTTATTTCACTTGGCATGATATTCTCCAACTCCATCCATTTACCTGCAAATGCCATAATTTTATTCTTCTTTATGACTGAATAATATTCCATTTTGTAACTTTCCTTTTATATGAAATGTACCTTGTGATTATGATTGCTTCTCTGCCCCCACACTTTGAGGTTTTAGGCCTTATAAGCATGTTCCTATTCCCAATCAGGGTGGAGGGTTGGTTCTCTGCACACTCTGCCCCAGTCTGAAATAAAACTTTTGTCTTTACCTTCAAAGGACACAGAGAATTATTTGGATGTTTGGAGAAAGCATCTTAACAATATGAAGTCTGAGAGAATAGTTATTTAAATTTAAGAAGGCTTGTTTAAAATGGGTGTATTTACATGCAGAGTAATTTAAGAGGGGTGGGAGTAAAGAGAGTTCTACACTATGGCAATAAGACAAAATTCAACCTTAATTTCAGTTTTTGATTTCTTTTTTCAATTAATACATAAAGCAAGTTAGGCAAAAGACACTATAAAGAAGCAGAATAAAAATAAAATGACCTTGTCTGAGAGAAGGTACAATCTAGCTGAGAAGAATCATGAAGAATGGATAACTCTTCTTAATGTATAAACCATGGCAAAGCTGGGCAGACTGTTCATAGGAGTCATCCTGGGGGTCCTAGGGACCACCAGTTCACCCACACAATTGGGTTATCAGTATCTGCAAAATCATTAGGCAAACTGCAGATGAGGTTTATATCATAACTGATATTTTGAACTATTAGTTATGTGGTTCTTCATTTATTCTTTGCTACTTTTAAACTACTTGTCAATATTGCTGAAACAAAGATCAATGCTGTCTTTCTCTTTTTTAAGATTCATTTTGGTATAAGTAATGAGATGACAAAATTAAAAGAAACATGCATTGGATATGTTACCAGAGTGCATTATAGTTGAGAATGATATTTGTAAAAACCTATTTTCGAACGAAATATTGTCATTGTAAAATAAGGACCCATGTTCTTTCCTTTTTCTTAATTTAATAGATTGGAAACTAACATCAGTAAAGTCATTCCTGTTAGCATTCTTGTGACCATTTGCTTGGAAGACACTTACAAAGGCAGAAAACAAACAAAAAAAATTGGATACTATTACATATGACAAATTAAATATGTGTATAAATGACTGTTTACAAAACTGATGTATACCTAGTGTCAGTGACACATGAGTTTGAAACAAGTGAATATTAATATATTTCCAATCTTTTCCCTCTGAAGGGAATAAGTGATACCAGCTAAGGAAAACATTAGAAGCTTATATGTACATAGGCTGCTGGGTTTATTTGTAAGGACTAGGTGTCAAGTTATTCTGTATTCATGAGTGTGGTAAATTAGGTTGCATAACACACCAAAGTATTAATAAACTAAAAGAATTTGATTGCTTTTAAGTGCATAATGGCTAGATGAACAGGGAAAGTTTCCAGGACTTATACGAAAAGAAAATCCAGATCTCATAGAAATAATATGTGATAATGAAGGAAAAACTTTAAATACAATGAAAGAAGGAAGTAGTTATAAATTTTGTCCTGTTTTATTCTTCTTCAAATTATTGACTTGTCTGGAAGAGTAATTTTGGGGTAGAGATGGATTTTATTTAAAGAATTGTAATTGTTTAGGATTAAAAAATATGACCTAAAAGAAGTACATACTTGAAGCTAAGACAAAAACAACAACAGCAAAAGAAAAACTTGGGTTCTCTTTCTGGTTAGTTCTTTATTCTATAATTATTATGAGCATGTCATTCAAGTTGATTTCTTTTTCTCTAGAGAGTGATTGTTGAATATTCATGAACTACCTTTATTAGTTGGATTTATTTGCTCTGCGGATGATTTATTATTGAAAATGTTTTGAAATCAGTTCCTTATGATTTTTGAAACATCTGCCTTGTAAAGTAAAAAGAAACCACATTGGTTAATTAAAGTTTTAGTTTTACACATATGTATGACTCATTAAGAAGTGATGTGGAATTTTAATTTTTTATGGTTGACTTGATAATGCCTTAAAATAATATTTGAATTTTAGAACATAAAGACATCCCCTTAAAATTATAAAAACTCCGAAGTTTTGCTTTTCACAATGAATTCTTGAATTTATATGAATTAATTTTGTGTGTGAAAAACTGTCACCATTAGTTGAAAAGAAATTTTTTTTCCCAAGTGATTTTATCTGTTGTTTCCACTTATAAATGTTGCCGGGCTTCCTAGTGCGTTCCACTGATCAGTTTGGCTTTCTATGAAATTACATCCCATTATCTTAGTCCTTTTTTGCTACTATAACACAATGCCCAAGACCAGATAATTTATAAGGAAAAGGTTATTTGTCTCACAGTTCTTGTGACTAGAAAGTCCAAGCAGCATGTTTCTGGAGTCCTGGTGGGCCTCTTGGTTATGTCAAAACATAGTTGGGAAGCATGAAGGAAACCAGCTGCACACAGTAAGGTCAAGTGCTTAAGGTGGCTTTGCTTTATGATACCTGCTCTCGTGAGAATTAATCCAGGCATGACCAGCTTCCACAAGATAGCATTAATTTATTTACAAAAGTAGAGCCCCCATGACCTAATAACTTCCACTGGGCTCCACATTTTAAAGGTTCTGTCACCTCAACACCAGCACACTGGAGACAGAACTTCCACTAGCAAGTCAATATTTTGGGGGAAACCATATCCAAACTGTACCATACTTCAGGTAATAAGTTATTTTGTTTCCTTATGAATGTCTTGGATATACTTGGCTCTTTGCCCTTCTATAAATATTTTAGAACAACTTTTCAAATTTTAAAATGACTCCCATGGTGATTCAACTAGGATTCATTGGCACTTTAGATCAACTAGGAGAGAATTGATATTAAAAATATCTCTTTATTCACAAATATAGCATGTATTTTTATTGGCTTATCATCTGACATGTATTTTTTCCACATAGATTTTTAAATGCTTTTGATATTTTCCTAGAAGCTTTACGGTATGTGTTGTTGTTATAAATACTATTTTTTATCAGGCTTTGTGATTATTGTATATTAGCCTTATAATCAAAAAACCTGGATATAGTTTCACCAATTGCTACAAATTTTAGATTAATTGTTGTTATGGTTTAGATATAAGATATCCCCCAAAACTCACGAGTGAGACAAAGCAAGAAGGTTCAGAGGTGAAATGATTGAGTTATGAGAGTTTTGACTTAATCAGTGTTGATCCCCTGATAGGGATTAACTGGGTGCTCACTGTAGGCAGATAGGTGTACCTGGAGTAGGTGAGTCACTGGGACATGGCTTTGGGGTATTATATTTTGTCCTTGGTGAGAGGAGAAATCTCTCTCCGCTTCCTGATTGTCATGTCCTTCGCTGCTTTCCTCTACCACACTCTTTTGCCCTGATGTTCTGCCTCATCTTAGGTGCCTAGGAATGGAGCTGGCTGTCTATGGACTGAGACCTCTGAAACCATGAGTGATAAAAAGAAATTTTCCTTCTCTAAAATGGTTCTTATCAGGTCTTTTTGTCATAGCAGCAAAAAGGCTGACTAAAACAATTGTTTTGAGAAGATACAATTTCATCAATCCCTATGAATTTTAGTTTGATTATTTAGTTTTCACGATTATATCATCTGTGAATAATGAGCTTGGTCTCTTCACCTCCTTAGTCTCCATTCTTTTTCCTAGACTGATGCCACTAGTTAGACATTCTGACTAAATTTTGAGTTGAAGCATTTGAAACCTATTTTCAAAAGAAATGCTTCTAATAGTTTACCAATAATGATTAAGAATGTGTAGTTCAATGTTAATGAATTTATTGATTTTACCAAACTATATAAATTCATTACCAAACACCTGTTCCCACCCCTGGTTTTTTTTTTTTTTTTTTCCCTGAGACTAGGGTAGAAATTTATTTTGAACATTTACAATATATCCATTTATGTGTATATTTCCATTTTTATATTTCTATCATGCTGGCTCTCTGCTCTTTTTTTGGACAATTTTTTCAGACCTACCTTTTCTAATGTCCACTTAGCTGTATCTATCCTGCTATTTAACCTGTTGAATCAATTTTTACTTCATTTCAAGAATTCTATTTTTTAAATCTAAAAGTTTAATTTGATTGCTTTTCTGAAATGACCTGACCATCTCTGAAAGTATCTTTTGGCTTGTTCTGTTGGCGAATTAATCATTATTTGTTTATGATTCTGATAGTCTACATTTTGCATCTGATAATTCCACTGTCCTAAGATTCTGTTAGGTTAAATCTTTTTGGTTTTCTTTTCTGTGCTGCCTCACTTATGATGTTTCACCTCCTCATTTGCTTAATATTTAGAAATCTACATTTGGTTGCCTTTAATTTGGGAGTACTGTGGTCTTTAATGAGGAATGCTTTCCCTTGGATTTGTTTCCATTATAATTTTCTGGGGTAACATCAGGACCACAACAGATGTGTGGAAGTGCCTTAGCTTTAGAGGAATCAGCCTCAGCCCCTTTTCCTCTTTGCTGACCCAGGGTTTAATGTGTGAGGGCGTCTGCTCATAAAGCAGTCCTGGATCTCCCACTTGCTTACCTGTTACTGCTGATGCAATTTGCAGTTAGTCTTTCTTAAGGAAGGGATAACAGACTTGCCCTGCTTCCTCAGAGCTGAGAATGCCTTGAGAACTACCTTACCTATTATCCACTTGTTTTTTGTAGCAGAATCTTATAGAGAATTTGGTTCCCTAGGCTGCCATGCTAGGCCCCTCACACTCTTTTGGATGATGTTCCCACCTGTGAAGATTTCCCTCGCTCTTTGAGGTGTCATCCTAGCATTGTCTACCTTTCATTTATATTCTACAATAAACCCGTTGTGCGGGCAGTTATTATTTTTTGTAAGTAACCATTCTTTCTTTCTGGTAATTTACAATTTATATTTTACTATGCCATTTCTAGTGTGGACCTGAAAAAAATTCCAGCTTGAGAGTTGGAATATCTAAACATCCAAGCTTGAGAGTTGATATCAAGTCTATTGCCTTTATTTATGAAAAAAAAAAAAAAAATCAACGATTGTCTTCTAATTTTCTTCTTTTTATTGGGGGGGCAGGGATGAAGTAGAGAGGAGGTCAGGGAGAAATTTCTGTTCAATCTGTCTTGGAAACTTTTAATTGTTTTCTATGTTTGTAATCATCTTCCTTTCTCCCTCCTTCTCTCCCTCCCTTCCTCTCTTCTTCCTCTCTTTTTAACCCCTGCCTCATATTCATACTGGATATTCTAGAACTATATTTGAATTCAATCATTTATTAACTCAAGAATATTATATAAGGCTTATTAAATTTTAAGTTCAATGACCATATTCTCTATTTTCAAAAATGCTGGTTTATTTTCATTTCAAGTTTTATAATATCTACTTTTAAAAATTTAAACTTATTTTTAATGGATACACAAAGATGTAAAACTTGGCACATTTTTATTGGGTATCATGTGATGTTTGATACATGTATATATTGTGTAATATTTAAATATGGATAAATATATCCATCTCCTCAAATAACTTTTTCTTTATAGATTAACAGTTCAAAATCCTTTATTTTGGTTTTTTGAAATGTACAGTGCGTTGTTGTTATCCATAGTCATACTTCTGTACAACAGCACAGCAGAACTTCTTGCTCCTATCATTCTGTCATTTAGTGTCCATTAATCAACCTTTCCCCATCTCTCCCTCTGCCCTCCTCTCCCCAGACCTGGTAACAACCATTCTACTTTCAACCTCTATGAGATCAGCTTTTTAAGATTCTTACATATGAGTGAGATCATGTGGTACTAATCTGTTTGTTCCTGACCTATTTCACTTAACCTAATAATCTACAGTTCCAACTATGTTACTATAAATGATAGAATTTCATTTTTATGGTGAATTAATATTTAATTGTGTATATATACCATATTTTCTTTCCCATGAATCAACTGAAGATACCTAGGTTGGTTCCTTTCTTGGCTCTTGTGAATCGTAGTGCAATGAACATTGATTAGTATGATTTTTGACTATTTTATTGATCTTTTATATTTTTTAGCCTCTATTTTATTTCTGTTGCTCTTTATTATTTCTTTCTTTCTACTAATTTTGGCTTTAGTTTACTCTTGTTTTCCTAGTTCTTTGAGATTCAGTGATAGGTGTTCTTTTGCAATATTTGTTTATTTGATGTAGGCATTGATTGCTATTAATTTACTGCTTAGTACACTTTTGTTTCGTTTTATTTTTCTGGATTCCATAGGTGTTGGTATGTTTTATTTCCATTTTCATTGGTTATCAAAACTTTACAATTTTCTTCTTGACTTTTTCTCTGATCTACTGATTGTTCAATAATGAGTTAATTTCCATGTATTTGTATAGGTTTGAAAGTTTTTTGTTATTGATTTCTAGTATTATCGCATTGTGACCAGAAATGATACTCAATATAATATCAATTATTAAAAAATTGTTGAGACTTTTCTTGTGGTCCATCATATGATCTATCTTGGAGAATGTTCCATATACTTATGAGAAGTATTTGTATTCTGCAGTTGTTGGATGTAGTGTTCTGTAGATGTCTGGTAGGTTCACTTGGTCTAGTGTGGAAATTAACTCTACAGTTTCTTTGATGATTTTCTTTCTGGATGACCTGTACATTTTGAAAGTGGGATGTTAAAGTCTCCTACCATTTTATTGGATTGGTTTCTTCTTTAGATCTATTAATATCTGTTTTATATTTTGGTGTGCCTATGTTGGTTGCATATATATATATATATTTATATTTAGAATTTTTATTTCCTCTTCCTGCATTGACCTATTTATCATTATGTAATGACCTTTTTACTTAAAGCATGTATTTTTGAATATAAGTATGGCTATTCCTGCCTTCTTTTGGATTCCATTTATATGAAATATCTTATTCCACCCCTTTACTATCAGTCTGTGTGTCATTTGAGTTGAGGTGAGTTTCTTGTATATGACATATAGCTGGTGTTCTGTTTTTTAGTCATTCAGTCACTCTTATTTGAAATTTTAATCTAATCACATTTAAGATAAGTGTCCTATGGTAAGGTTTTAACTACAGTCATTTTTGTAATGTTTTTTTCTCTAGTTTTCTTGTAGTTCCCTTCTTTTTTTTCTCATATCTTTATGTTACTCCATTGTGGTCAAGAGATTTACTACAGCAGTGTGTTTTGATTCCTTATTTATTATTTTTGATTTATGTGTTACATGTTTTTGTTCTGTGAAAATCATGAAGATTTCAAAAGCATTATTTTATTTATAAGGTTATTTGAAATGATCATATGATCATAAAGATAAAATAAAAATACAAATAAAATCTTCTGCACTTGTACTTCCTTCTTCAAATTTTGAATGTTGATATCCCATTTTATATTTTTCTATTTTGCATATACTTTAACATATTACTGTAGTTATTACTACTTCATTTTTGGGGGGTGATACTGGGGATTGAACTCAGGGACACATGGCCACTGAGTCACATCCCCAGCCCTATTTTGTATTTCATTTAGAGATAGGGTTTCACTGAGTTGCTTAGAGCCTTGCTTCTACTGAGGCTGGCTTTGAACTCGAGATCCTCCTACCTCAGTTTCCCGAGCTGCTGGGATTACAGGCATGTGCCACCATGCCCAGCAATTGCTACTTCTTTTAAAGAATCGTTTTGCAAAGTGTTTAATACAATCAGATTTCATAAACTGGGATTCTGACACATTGAAAGTTAGTATAGCATTTCTTTTTTCATGTGCATTAGAAACATTGCAAAACTAAAGAACTCCAGAGGAAATCCTCTGTTAGAATTTCTTTTCTTGTCTTTTTAAACTGGGTATTATCAAACTTTTATTTTTGTGCTAACATCATAGATAAATAATAGAATATTAATTTTTTGATATATAGTTTATACACTTTTTTCAATCCCCAGTTCTTCCCCTTTCCTTTTTTTCTTCCCCTGATTCCCTTCCTCTACTCTGTTGGTTTTCCTTCTATTTGTTTATTTATTTTAAAGTAGTGCATTATAGTTAGACATGAAAGTGAAATTCATTTTGATATATTCATGCATGCTAACAACACAATTTTGTCCATTTCATTCTGCAGTTCCTTTCTTTCCTCATCCTTTCTCCCTCCACCTCCATTCCTTTCATCTTTTCCACTGTTCTCCCTTCTATTCTCATGACTTCACATTTTTTGATATCTTCATACCAATGTTCAGAGCACCGTAATTTGCAATAATCAAGTTACCTCACCAGCCTAGGTGCCCTTCAACAAATGACCCGATAAAGAAAATGTAGTTTGTTTACGCAACAGAGTTTTACTCATCCATAAAGAAGAATGAAATTATATCATTCATGCTAAAGAAGAATTAAGTCAGATTCAGAGAGTCAAGGAGTGAATGTTTTATTTCATGTGTGGAAGCTAGCTAGAAATAATTAGTTATTACTACTTATAATATTATTTGTATTTTTAGTCTTCATACTAACAGTATGAATGTTTTATACGCTATCTTTACATATTTGAGCATTCTGAATTTGTCTACATAGTTACTCCTGTCAGTGAGTTTTATACCTTTCAATGCTTTTTTCTTACTCATTAACAACTCTTTCTTTTGGTTGGAAGAACTCCCTTTAGCATTTCTTTTAACACGGATCAGGTGAACACTTGTTGATTCAGCTTTTGTTTGAAAATATCTTGTGATCTCTTCTTCATTTGTAAAAGATAGCTTTGCTGGGTAGATTATTTTCATTTGGCAGTTTTCTTCTTTCAGTACTGTGAAAAATCTCATGCTACTCTCTTCTGGCCTATACTGTTTCTGCTGGGAAATCTGCTATCAGGTAAATCAGGATACCCTTATATGTTATTTGTTTAATTTCTCTTGCTGCCTTGAAAGTCTTCTATATCTTTTTTATTTTAAATTCATTTATTTTTTTTGTTATACATGACAGTAGAGTATAATTTGACATATTTATGCAAACAGAGTACATCTTATTCTAATTAGAATACCAGTCTTATACATTTTTTTATTTTTTAAGTTTTATTTTAATTGATACATAACAAATATACATATCTATGGGTTACATTGTAATATTTTGATATATAATACGTGTACAATGATCAAGTTATATTAATTGGCATATCTAATCACCTCAAATATTTACTATATCTTCATGCCATGAACATTCGAAGTCCTCTCTTGTAACTATTTTGAAATATACAACACATTATTGTCTACTCTAGTCACCTATAGTACAATAGAAAATCAGAACTTGTTCCTCCTATCTAACTGTAGCTTGATGCCCACCAGTCAACCTCTTCCCACATTCCACATCCTCTCAAGCCTCTAGTAACTACTATTCTATTCTGCTGCTAAGAGATCAACTATTAAAGTTTCCACATGGATGAGACCTTTCAATTACTGTCCTTCTATGCCTGACTTATTTCACATAACACAATCTCCTCCAGTTTGATCCATGCAGCCACAAATGACAAGAGAATTCCAAGTCTTGTGGTTGTAACATGATGTATTTTTTAATTTCAAGAGCTTGACTATAATATTTATTACCATAAACTTGTTCGAGTTGAATCTGACTGGTGACCTTTGAACTTTCTGTACAGGAATATTTGTATTCTCTAAGTTTGGAAAGTTGTATATTATTATCCATTCAAATTATTTTTCTAACTCGTTGTCTTCTCAATTTGTCACTTGAATCTCAATAAACTGAAAAGTTGCTCTTTTAATGTGATCTCTAAGTTCCCACAAGTTCTCTTTATTCTTCTTCATTTTTTAAAACTGTTTTTTCTGTTATAGTATATTTTCAGTTAGTCTGGCTTCAAGCTGACTAATTCTTTCATCTGTTTGATATCTACAATGATAGATGCCTTCTATCACAATTTCAATTTCCCATAGAGTATATTTAGCTCAATACTTTGTTTGATTTTTAAAAATTGCTTCATTCTACCTGCTAAATTTCTCTGTTAGAGCATTGAGTAATTTTTCTGTGTTATCTTGAAGCTCATTGAGTTTCATTAAAATAGCTGTTTTAAACTTTATCTGAGAGTTTGCCCACATTGACTCCTATATGGCTGATTTCTGGCCCACTATTTTGTCAATTATGTGAGGTCTTGGTTCCCTTGAAGTTCTCGATATTTTTTGCTATGAGATATTATCTGCACATTGGAAGATTAGATATTTATTCCAGTTTTAATAATCTGAATTTATGCCTGTGTTTCTAGAAATTCTAAGTGGGCAGGCTCCTTATTTTCTCTGAGCCCATAGTCACTTCCACTATTTCAGCATAGGTGGTATCCTAAGTTCAGGTTTACTATGATTCTACTGTAAGTGTGTTGTCACTGTTTCAGTACTAATGGGTGGTCCAAGTCTCAGTTTGCCCCAAATCCACAGTTGGTGTGCTGTACCGATGAAGGATGCTCTGTTACTTTCAGCCTTTCCTGGGGCTTATGTAGGCCCATATGCCTCCTCCATAGATGTTGGCCTATGTTCAGGAAATGTAAGTTTCTTAATAACTCTGGGTAAAGTCACTATGCAAGAACAAGTCCCAGCTTCCTATACCACAATATGGTGTCTGTCTCTTTTCCTCTACTAATTAGTTATTCTACATTGTTCTGTCTACAGTTGGAGGAGGAATGTGGCACACAGTCCCATAATCACAAATGCTGCAATGCTGTTTCACACAGCTTTTTGAGAACAGTACAGTGCTACCCTAGGACAAGGCCCACACTGCTATGGGTTACTTACTACTGAGGTTGCCCAAGACTGCTACAACCATTCATAGGTAACACTGAACAAAATATCAGTCTGGTAGACTGTGGTTTCTTATTCAAGGAGATCTGTCTATAGGCATTGGACTGGATCTGGAGGCTGTTGGGATATGTCCAGTGCTAGGTTTCATCAATTTGGTACTTATTTCCAAGGAAAAGTTCTCTTACCTCAAAGAATGGAATCTTCCATCATGCTATGCTACCTAAGATTGGGATAGTGTTGGAGAAAGCAGTTCCTTTCCCACCTAGGCTGATACTAATCCAAGTCACACTTGAATCTCACAGTCATAAAGACCTGCACAGCCTCCGGGGTTGTAATTCCTTCCCTAGGCTCACTCCAAGTCTGACAGTGATGAAGATTGAAATCAAGGCTGTCTCACTAGGGCACAAATCTTTGCCCTTTTCTAGATCACATGCAGAGGCTCTATCTGGGAGATCTGGCCTATATACAGGGACTTCAGTTTCTCCCTGGTACTGATGGTTCTCACTGTGACCAGCCTGGCACTAAGCTTTAAGGCAAAGCCTTGTGCTAACTTTCTTGTCCTGCTCCCCCATGAGTGTGATTTCGTTCTTCCTTTGCCAACTAAGATTGTAGGAAGAGTAGTGGATGCAGTCTTTTTCTCTGCCTAACTAATGCAATTCCTATAGCTCAGTCTGTAGATATAACCCTGGGATAAGGGTTATAGATCTCTTTCTAAATCTGGATTTCACTGATATGCCTAGAACTGAGTTTCAATTCTAAGATATAGACTTAATTAATTCTGTCCTCTATCTCCAAGTGGGAGAATACTTTCTTCATACTACATTTCTTGCGGGGGTTAGCAGAGAGGTGACTCCAGCAACTCTTTCCTTCCACCCTTCTTCAATGCATCTTTTCTTATTATTATACTAAAAAGAGCCACTGTGGTCTCTTATCTGGCTTCCTTAGCTCTTGTGAAGGCAGTTTGATTCCTGAATAACTATGCAAATTAGTGTGTCTATGTTGAGATGATTGCAGGGTATTACTCATCTTTCATCTCCTGCTTTGTCTTATGTGATATCTGTTTTTTGTTTTTCATTTTGCTTTATTTTGGCTTCATTTGCTTGTTGGTTATTTGTAACATTCATTATATTTTTTGGTTATTTGTAACATTCATTATATTAATGTATATTTGGTAATTTATTTTCAATCCTATCTTTAATAAGTTTTTCTATTTCTCTCTTGTTCTTATTGGGTCATCACATTTTGCTTGTTTCTCTTGTTGATTCACAAAGGGGACTGTGAATAGAATTTTTTTTCTTTTAGGGCTTTGGAGAGTTTCATGGACTGTATTAGTTGACCTTTTTCACTATAATGAAATACCTAAGACAAGTAACTCATAAAACCAAAGGTCTGTTTAGCTCACTGTTTTGGAGGTTCATGGGCATGGTGCCTGCATCAGCTCAGTTCTGGTTAGGGTGATGGCACTCCATGGCAGAAGTGCATGTAGACAGATAGGGTCACATCTTAAACCAGAGTCAAAAGGGAAAGAGGATGTGGAGGTCCCATCATCCCTTTTGAAGGCATGCCCCAAAGGCCTAAGGACCTCCCATAGGGTCTCACCTATCAAATACAGGTAACACCTTCTGCTACCAACATCTGACTAAGTCTTTAACATGTGGACCTTTAGGGAACACGTAAGTAAAACTTCCAAACCGTTGCACAGACTGTGTAGCATGCCTAGTGGGTGACTTGGCTCAGTATCTGAATTTGAAGTGAGGTGCTGATCCTCAAGTTGATGGGTTCATATGGATTATACCTTCATTCAGCTCTCTGCAGCATTTTCTGAGCCACCCTTCAGGCACCACGAAGGTATGTCTTGGTTCCAAACTACAAAGTCAATTAAGCTTCCACTCTTGCTTTAGTCACTTTTATTACTTGATGATTCTGCCTGCCTTCTGAGAACAAATAGGTCTATAGGTTAAGGTATATATATTGTTTGGCATTTTTATTTCATTATTGGTTCACAGACAGACATATTTCTTAATTGTTATGAAAGCATTTTGATTCACTCATAATTAATATAAATGTGTTTATCCTGAAATACATAGAAACAAAATTATTATACCAAATGGTATTATACCTACTTTTGGATATATAATAAAGTTATTTGTTTTGAAAATAATGTGAATAAGGTGACTGAACTTACTGTGTTTGGCAGTAAGTTTAAACTACATATTATATTATTGTTATTTTCTTGAATATAATTATCCCTACTGGTATTTCATTGCACATCTTAGGTTAGTATTTTTCCGTGTGTTATCTAAATGCTGTAATATGTTAGAGCAAAGGCAGTATAGATTGTATTAGCAGGAAAAAGTAGGTTCCCTTCCCAGTGTGAACAGTGGAAAGATCGAAAGATCTTCTACATTTCATTCTTGGAATAAACAAAGCTATACTTCCAATATGAAAGAGGAATTAAATTAACATGCCGTATAAATCTTACTGAATCTTACTGCATATGAGTACAAAATACAGGGAACATAGGTCTTCATTTACTCATCTTGTGATCATGGAAGATTTTTGCTAAACTTTATAGTATCCATCTGAGTCAAGATCGAGTTGCAGAATTCTCAATAAGGATTTCCTACTAATTGATATTGAATGACATGGCAGATAATCTGTGATTTTAGCCTCTAAACCTGTTCTTTTCCCCTTTTGCAAATTTGTTGCTATTATTTATTGCCGATAGGCATCTAGCAAATAAATGTACCCATAGGTCTAGGGAAGTGTTAATATCTCATGTGATTTAATTTTAGATGTGTCACTTTTCTTAAACACACTAGAATATAGAATAAGTCATTTTACAGAATAAATTCTATTTGAGTGGCAATAACTATCAGCTGGCAGAAAGGGATATGAACAGGAAATGGCTTGGCAGAACAGCAGTTTAGCATAAAAGCACTCCAAGGAGCATTTGCAAATTGTATTCTCCAGGCAGTGAATAGGTGTTGCCAGAAGGTGGAAAGGTTTTCATGAGAAAATAATCTCATGACAAAATAAAACTTTGGATTCAATCAAGCTAAGACTATTTTTTTTTTTTTTTTTTTTCCTGACGAGAAGTCTCACAAGGGAGAAATTTTGTTATTTTCCAAAGGTAGTTGTCCCTGGAACACTTTTCCTAAGAGTTTTGCCAGTTTCCCCACACACTAGGGACAAAATGCACCACTTTGATTATGAAACAATATCTGTTTGGACTGCCCTGTAATCATTGTAATAGTTTCTGCCTGTGCCTAACCAGTTACTAAGTGTTTTGAAAATCATCTTGTATGGTACACATTTTAGAAAATGCTGTTCAAGAGGTTGTGTCATTGATGATTTAAATATGATATAGGATGGGGGAATTTATTATAGTTGTCTGTTTTTCTTTGCTTCAGATTTTTTATTTTATGCAAAATTAAATTAAGTTTGCATACTGATTACTCTGGGAAATGTAAAATTTTGGTCTAAGTATTTTATTATAAAAGTATATTTATTTAAAATATACATAACTCATGTCCAATTGAAAAGAATGAAAAACACAGATAAAGAAGAATTTTTAAAAATAATATAAAAAAATCAATTTGGGATTATTATCCTTATTCCTTCTGATAAATGCAACTAAAGATTCTGGACTTTCTAAATAAAAATCACACGAGAACTCTGAAAGGTGGAAAGTAGGTGGAAGATGAGATAAGAGTCTGGAGGCCAAGACATGACACAATGGTGGCTTTATTCTCTATTCTTCCATCAATTATTGGTCCCCTACTTACCAACGGAGATCATTCTTAAACCCCAGAAATTTCTATTTGTCCTCATTGGCAATCATATTCAAAGTGAACCCTAGAAATCTCTATTACATTTCTCCTCTCTAGACTCCCAGAAATCTGTATTACATTTTTGACACCACTCAAATATAGCAACGTCCCAAACTGCAATCATGTTCTCGAATTCAGAGGTACACTGTTCTGCACTATGCACCTGATGTCATGTCTTCTCATGCTCTGCCTAAGCCAAAGAGGAGCTGCTGTTGATTACTTCATCTCCCACATTTCAAAAAAATCAATAAATTCACAGATGATATTAAATTTGATTCCTCTATAACTATTTCTGTATGTGTGAAGTCAGTTGTTAATCTGGGCCACCGATGTCTTTTCCCTAGATTTTGAAGACAGACTCCCAAATGGGCTTATGTCCAGGATTGCTCCTTTCCAATTCACTCTCTATATTTCTGCTAGACTAACAGTCACACCAGCAGCTCAGTCCTCATTTGTAAACCACAAATCTAATCATGCCATGTATGTATCCAAAATCCTTCAGTGATGTTTCGTTAACATTAAGATAAAAATGGACCCCCAATTTATTTCCCCCCAGCACTGGGTATTGATGCCAGGTTGTTCTACCACTGAGTTACATCTAAGCCCTTTCTATTTTGAGACAGTGTCTTGCTAACTTACTCAGGCTGCCCTTGAACTTGCTATGGCCCTGCCTCAGCCTTAGATGAGATTGGATGTGTTCAGGGTGGTATGACCTTAGACAATGACAATAATTAGAGAAGGTTTAGGTTTAGATTTACATCTTCATTTTAATACTATCTTTAAGTCTTAAACACATCTTAAATTGGACTCTTAAGTTTTATGAGCTAAACATGAAAGTTCTAAGTGATCTAAAAATATTCTATATGTTAATACTGCTAAGCTTTGAACATCTGTGTTCTTTGGTGCCCCATTTCCTTTGATTTGGAGTTTAGAATGAGTGATGATAAGTTCCTAATTCAAAACAAGAAACTATAAGAAATATGCGCCAATGTAAAAGCTGTTCAAAAACAGTAATCATCTTGAAATTCTGTAACAACGCACACACGCATTCACACACACATTTTCCAGATGACTTATTTATTTGTTTACTTTAATCACAGGTTCTTTTCCTACACTGTCATGGAGTCAGATTATTTCCTTAAACCAAGAAAGAACTTCAGAAGTCCTGACAAACCAGTCTTAGGGAAAGAACTACAGTAAAGATTCAGATTTCTTCCCTTGCCAAGAGGTTCCTTAAAAGAATAAATATAAGAAGAAAAGAAGTGGTACAACTTACTGGCTCTTGACTACATATTTAAAACTTAAGCTTCTTTATAACTGCTAAATGAATATTCTAAATAATTCTACTCTTCTGTAAACATTTTATTTACAGACAGGGGAGCCAAAACTATTAAGATTTGAGGAGGTTAAGGATACACATAGCAACTGTATGTAAAATGAAAAGGAGCTAAAGAGAGGAACCCAGGATACCAAAGGGTCTTTAAAATAAAAGAAATAACAGGCTTGCTTAGTGGTACAGAGGAAAGACATTTTATTTTTAACCAAAATCTGTCTTATCAATCTTGAGCAAATAGCTTGCATTTCTAAAAAAAAAAAAACTGTTTACTCCTCTGTAAGACACTCCTGCCTAGGGATTCAGAGATGATTACAATTTCCCATTTTAGTGAGCATTGCATTTTTTGGAATCAACATATCAAGGGGAGAAGAAATGAGGACAAGAATTTCTGAGAGGCAGTGATCATTTTCTATATTTCAGTGGTAATGATCAAGGATATCAGTTCTCAGATTTGTTTCTAACAGTTTTGAGAAAGCAATGAAATTAGTGTTAGCCCATGTAAGCAAATATGTAGAACCCCAACTCCATCTATAATCCAACTTTAAAATCTGAAATATCTGAATCCATGATTATTATGCTTGTAAATAGATGTTGGAATAGAAAAATCAAGATCCAATCCTAAAGAATAGGAAATAGAAAATAAATGCTTAGAAAGGTCTTAGATGTCAAAAGATTTAATGATAAACACTAAAGCAGACCCCGTTTGATGATATTTCAGCTAAATATCAAAATTTTTTCATAGTTTGAAATGCTCAGACCAATCTCTTTAAAATGTCACCGATGACAGCTTTGTAAAATACTGTGAACCCGTCATCCCTAAGAAATGTTAAACACTGATGGTTCTGGAAGAAAGTAAATGTGATTTTCTTGAATTGAATAGGGAATTTTGATGGTGGTTTTTTTTCTTTTTCTTTTTTTTTAACCCGACTACATCACCACATAGAGGCCCCACATTCTTAAAAGGAAAGCAAACAAGAGTTCTGCCAAGTTATTTGTGAAAAGAGAATGAACTTGTAAGTCAGGAAAAATGTAAGAATTCTGTGAATGAAGATTTAGACACCTATGATCTGAAACACTGGAAAAGACGAGCTGAGACTTTGACCAAGAGTGCCCAGGCGTGGATGTTGGCAGTTTCTCACACTGTGCACTGGCATTGCTAAATAGTAACTATGATTCACTCACACGTTTGACAACCATGGAACTAATGCTCTTGTAAACCAAATACTTGGAAAAGAGAAAGATAAAATTGTCAGATTTTTTCATTATAGTTTTACTCTTTAGCTCAACATGTTCTCTGAGGTTTTCTTCCTTCTGTGATTGTGTGGTGCCTTTGTTTTGGACTGTGAAAAATTTAACAACCTTTTTTTCTTGTCTTTCTCTTCATGCATCGTCCTAGAGATTTTTCAAACCACATAAATCAAAAAGCTTAAATAAGATCTATCTTACACCTTCTCTTTGATTCTGTTTTCTACATGTCCTTGAGTGTTTCTGCTCATTGCAGAAAGTAAATGGAGTTTCAATTTTGCATTACTATCATTTCAGGATGACTATCAAACACATTAAACTAATCCTTTCCATTTCACTAAAAGTGATTTTTTTCCTGTTCTTGCCCTTTCTCAGTGATTGAACTCCTGAATCATTGTTTTCTTGTTTACCGATCTTAATTTGGTACATAATTATGAAAATAGTGAAATTCTAAACTATTTAGGAAATAAAGAATAAAGATGCTACTCTTTTAGGGCATTGAGATTTTCAGTATCATAACAATTTCTAACTTAATATATGACAGTTAATTAAATCATCAACTAGACATATCCTGTTTATTGCTCTTTGGATTAAAATAAATTAAAGCAGAAAGGAAATACAACTTAATTGGCCTTAGATAAGTTGTTATACTGTTACTACAACAGTTCTCTTGGAATTTTGTAATCATAATTATGCAAATTTTAATTAGTTAATTATTGTTGAGCAGTTTTTCTTGACTTAAGGGCGAAGGAAAGACATTGCCACAATCAATCTTATCATGCTGTGTCAGAAACTCTAAATCAGAAAATTTTTTAGAATAAGTTGTAGAGTGCTTTATTTTTTACTGGAGTATAATTTCCTAAGCATTTAATAGAAGAAAAATCTGAAAATACTCCTTGCTTCAATATTTGTTCTTCTTTGTGGTTGCCAAAGTGTTGCTCTGATTTGTCAGAGTAAGACTGATGGCGGGAAAGAAAAGTCATCATGCTTGGGTGATTTTTCATCTGAGTAGAAATTAGATAAAAGAGCTTCATGGATTATTGGTTCGTCTGATAATAAACTTTGAATAAGCTTTGAATAATCTTTGTCTTAACCCATTAAATGTTGAGTTTAACCATTTTACTTCAGGCTTTGATACATAAAAATCATGGAAGGTGAAGAAAATGGTTTAATTATAACATTCTATATGCATTTTTGAAACTTTACATATTCTGAGAAATGCAAGAATGCACACTTTGAGAAAAATGGAATTAAATAAAATTTTAAAAATGAACTAAAATACTAACAAAAGAAACATTAGGAATTTCAGAATAAGTACTATCTTTATATTACTGTGACCAAAATACCTGGCAAGAACAACATAGAGGAGGAAAAGTTTGTTTTGATTTTTGGTTTCAGTTCATAGTCAGCTAACTCTATTGCTCTGGGCCAGAGGTGAAGCAGAACATCATTTTCCAAGGGCACGGCAGAGGAAGGCTACTCAGCTCATAACAGCCAGGAAAAGGAGGAAGAGAGAAGAGAGAACAGAGAAAAACATGTGGGAGAGAACATAAGTCCCGAGAGTATACACCAGTGACCTGCTTCCTTGGAGTACCTCCCACCTCCCAGTAGTCCATTCAACCATCAGTGGATTAATTCACTGAGGAGGTCAGAGTCCTCATGATCCACCAACTTCCCCAAAGCCCCAACTCTGAACACATGAGACTTTTGGGGACATGCTAAATCCAAACCATAATAGGAGGTAACTTGAATGAACCAGAAAGGCAGCTCAGAGTGGCTAGAGGCCATGTCAGGAGTTTAAGCAGAATGGGTCAGGACATCCTGGAAGATAGAAATGGATCTCTGAGCCAGCAAAGCTACCATTAAGATGGGCACAGGGAACAGCAAACTGCTCTGAGTTGAATGGTATAAAGCCGGAATGTTCCCTTTTGGCAGGAGACCTAGGTTAAGGCATTCATTTTTAATTTGTTGTAAATCTAATGAAAACTAGATTTATACTCTTCCTAGTTCCTTTATCAATTAGATAAATAAACCTTTTAATACACTCATTCTAATTCATGTTTTTAACTTTTTGAAAATTTATTTAGATAAGTTTGGAGGTTCCACCAAGATATCCAGGTGAATGTACCCTTTAGAGACAGACTGGGTAGCCTCAGAGGTTAACGTCTTTTCTTGGCTCCAGCATCAAATTCCAATACCTAACAACATCACTTTCTCTGGCTCATTTTCTTTTCCTGATTCTATGCTTTTGTTTCTGTTTCTAGTTCTGGTTTTCATATTGCCAAAAGATATTTCTTAATGTGCTAGCAATGTTTATAATTTTGATTTTATGACCTTTTTGATGATGTTTTTTGGGGGGGATAGAGATCTATTGTGGGCAGTAAGAGAGAACAGAAAATTTTATTTGTTCATCAGCCTTCTATTAGAAAAAGGAGCTCTCTGAGATACAGACTTGTGAGATTTTGTTTTCTGTGTTTATTTTAATCCATGACTGAACTATAAAAATAAGCTGTAAGCTAAATGTCTATATGCTTCTGTATTTGAAATATTCTCCTACTTCTGGAGAAATATAAAAATATAGACATAAATGCAGTTAAAATAAGGAGCTTTGTTTTGGTCTATAGATGCTCATAGAGTTTACAAAAGTCTAATAGGAAGGAACCTAAAAATTATGAGAAAATAAACTTCATGTCTTAAATATGAACCCTAATGTCTTAAATATGGCCCCTTTAAAAATAATTTTAATTGAAAATGCCATTCCCCCACTCCACACACACGCATAAGAATCTCAGTTTCCATAATTGAAGTGAATCCTTGACAATTCTGATTGACTTGACAATTTTCATTTAAAAACATTTTTTTCCTGATTTTATAACTGTGAATTTCATTCAAATTCATTTTCCCCGTGTATTGATCAGATAAGTAATATTATTCCCACATGTTTAATAATTTTTTAAAAAATGTGTTCTACTAACTCACAAAAATAATTCTGAGAATTGTTGTATCAATAGTAATGATCTGAATGTGATAACTGAAATATGATTTTCAGGAGATCTTAAGTTAATTTGAAGATCTTGGACTTATAATAACTCTTACTATTAGAATAAAATCTTTGAATACTTGCAAAGTATTTAGGTAAGATAAAATCCTGACACATTGGTTATATTTTCTATATACACATATGTGATATAAATACCATATGTCTGTATAATCTGACTTATTGTTTATGTTATAGAGCTGCTTTACCTCTGTCTGATAGTTGCTTTCTTGTTACTTTGACAAATTACGTGAGGAAATCAATTTAAGCTGGGTGTGGTGGTACATGCCTATAATCCTAACAACTTGGGAGACTAAAGCAAGATGACCATAATGGGTTAATTCATTGATAATGTCAGAACCCATAATATCCAATCACTTCCTCAAATCTCACCTCTAAACATTGCTGCACTAGAGAAAGCTTTCACACATGGACCTTTGAGGGATATTGCAAATCCAAATCATGATACTCTGCATAGTAAATACTGTGATAGGCCATTGAAATCCTCATTTAGAAATAAATTACATATTCATCCAAGGGCTGAGGGTATTGTTAAAAAAAGGCTCTTAGCCCGTTTGAATGAGCACCTCTGCTAAAGAAAACACAGCCATAGTCATTATTCCTTCCAGGTAATGCCTGTATCCAATAACATGGGCATATGAAGACCCTTTGCATCAACTTTCAACAGCCCTGACAGCCATCCCACTCCTAAGATGTGTGGTTATTCAGGGTTTCATGGAATTGGTATTTAGTTCTGCTTGCCCCATTCAGCTCTGGTCAGTACTGGTTTTTCCTTCCTTCCATAGACATCTGAAAAGCACTTTCAGTTCTCTCTGATGTGTTCATCTCCACATGAGAATCTGCACCCTGGGAAATCTGGTCTAGGGCACTTTTGGTTATGTATGCGTATTTATATGTGTGTATATATGAATGTAGGTGTGTATTTTAGTCATACGTTTTCCTGCTGTGACCAAAAGACCTGACAAGAACAATTTTAAGGAGGAAAAGCTTATTTGCAGCTCATGGTTTCATAGGTCTCAATCCAGAGATGGCTGGATTCATTTCTTGGGGCTGGAGATGAGGCAGGACATCATGGCAGAAGTGTGTGGCAGAGGAAAGTAGTTGGGAAATGGCACCTAGGAAGCACACAGAGAGTTCCACTCCCCTGGGACAAAATATATATCCCAAAGGCATATCCCTATGAACCCACCTCCTCTAGTCACACCCTACCTGTCTATAGTTACAACCTCATTAATACCTATCACAGGATTAATGCACTTATTGTTAATGCACTTATTATTAGACTCTCCTCACACAATTATTTCACCTCCAAAGTCTCTTGTATTGGTTCACACATGAGCTTTTGGGGACACCCAGCTTAAAACCATAACAATGTATGTATATGTGTATGCATGTGTGTGTATGAATGTGTGTGTGCATGTGTGTATCTTTCCACTTCAAGAAAGTATACAAAATGTGTGCACCATCTACATTTATGAAATTTCTGGTATGCTAAATGCTTGTATATGACTATTGTCTCATATACCTTCTCTCCTCCTCTTTGAAGTCTAGATTACTTACCTGGTTAAAAGTTTAAAAGTTCATGGGTAATTATGGCTCAGCTAGGATTTGTAGTGATAAATAAACTTAATTATATAAGGTTATGAGAAGTGTTCTTGTTTTCCAAGAGAAAATATGAGCTAATAGGTCTAATAGAAACATGTGCTGATGTAGCACAGTCTGTTCCCTGATAGGTCTTGAGAATGTCACAGTCAATTTCACTGAGGAAACTGCAATCATTAAAGTGAGGGAGATCCCTGGCAGCAACTTCTGAAAACATTCAGTAGACAGAAATGTTTGGCACCTTAGCAACAATTCAGGAAGGATGACCCAAGTTAATTACAAGTAAACAAATCTTTCTTATTTCCTAGTCTCCTCCAAAGGAGGGCTACTTGAGCAGCATTTATTTTTCCAAAGACAAGAATTAAAAGCAGTTGGCTGAGAGTCCACTTCTAATTCATTTGTTACCTTTTTGCATGTTTCATAAAATTCCAGAAACTTAGGCATCTCTCTCTGCTTATTGGAATCATTAGCAATAGTTTTATAACTATAACTTCCATTAATCTAAGTTTCTTCATGTCCTGACCTCCTCTTATCACTTGTGACCCATTGTTACAGCTTTTCCTCCTGGTATGCTGTTACAGTTTAGATATTTGGTGTCCCCCAAAAGCTCATGGGTGAGTCAATGCAAAGTTTTCGAGGAGAAATGACTGGGTTATGAGAGTCTTAATTCAATCAGTGAATTAATCCTGAGATGGGATTAACTGAGTGGAAACTGAAGGTGGGTAAGGTGTAACTGGAGGATGTTAGGCTTTGGGGGCATGACTTTGGGTATATATGTTGTATTTGGCAGTGGAGTTTCTCTCTCTCTCTGCTCTCTGATCATCACGTGAACCTCTTCCCTCCGCTATACTCTTTTTACCATGCTGTTCAGCTTCACCCTCAGTCCTGAGGAATGGAGCTTGCTGTCCATGGACTGAGACCTCTGAAACGATGGGCCCCAAAATAAACTTTTCCTCCTCTACAGTTATTCTGGTTGAGACTAAAACATGCCCTGCCACCCAACCACAAATCACGTTTGTAGTTTTCCATGGTGGAATAAGCTGTGCTTTTGTTCCAAGAGACTCAAGTAGTTAAGAGGGTAGAACCTGTAGCAATCCAGTCTTGCCATTCCTCTGCCATTTCCTACAGCATATTTATCTCCTGTAACTCAAATATTCTTTGGTGCTCTATTATGGGGTAGCAATGACATACTCTTATTTAAGGACTCTTCTGACCCATTTCGCATCTTGAATCTAATACTGTGTTTATGAGCATACTAAATATGTATGCTTAAGATTTCAAATTCTACCTTTTGAATATTCATGATAAAAGGTATTCATTCGATAGAATACTTGTACGTGTAGATTATTGCATAATTATTGAGAAATTAATGAAAAATTTATTAAAAATGTTCCTGTTGCCTAGAGACAGGATAAATGCCTAAAATCATCTCTACCAATTTTGTATTGAAAAACAGAAGGATGTATGTGAAGATTTTCTTTGCATAAAACGAATTAAATGTATAGAAGCCTGAAAGCAAAGAATTCTATTTTACCATGAATGACTCAGCATAAGAAGAACATGCATTTTTCTGGAATACTCTGGTAATCATCCTAAGAATCTCCAGATGAAGGGCTAACCTCTGGGTAGAGACTAAAATTCTAATAAACATTTAGTTCCTCATGCGGACTGTTACTAACACTAAAGGGAGAGCCACGTGCTCAGTACAACTACTCTGTCTATGTCTCCCATTAAATCCTGAAAGGCTGCAGGATGGCTTGCAACTGCAGATACTTATTTTACCAGGGATTAAAGACAACCTTCTTTGTCTAAGTAATGGACTTTATATTGTGAATTTTAAACTCTTTGGACATTAGTTAATTGCTATAATGCATGCCAACAATGTGACTTAAGCTAATTTCTGGTAGATCAATTGTTTGATTAATTGGCTACCAGTCAGCCTCCCCAGGTGCAATTTTTCTCTTCTTCACATTAAAATTAAAATCTTTGTAGAATTCTTCAACATGCAAACTTAAGTTAATTGTCACAGCCAAAATGAATTTTTTTATTCAAGAATTTTATTTTCATCTGAATATTTGACAGTTGTGGTGAATAACAACAAAACAAACATAGGGAAATGTTTGGGATGCCATTTTTCCTCTTTTGACACTTAATTTGTTGTCACATTTTGACTTTGAAACAGTGTGATATAGAGAATTCCCAAACCTTCCCTTTATTTGTCTTTCCTGATTCCTCATTAACTTCCCCTGACTTCCCACAGACTCTGTGTTTTCTACACTTCTCTTGTATCCAAATCTTTCTTTATTATCAAAATCCCTATGGTAAAAAGTTAACAAACCAAAAAATCATGCATCAGTTAACTAAAATATCACAGCAATTTAAATTCGTACTTATATCTAAATATATAAATATGTATTAAATAAAATTCAAGAGTATTATTTAGTTCTTTTCTTCTCACTCAATAAATTAGTCAAAATATATTGCATATTCTCCTTTTTTTGTCATTCTTTATTTACCATCTCAGTCTGGGACTTTTAATTATTTGCCCATATCACAGCAGGATTTTCTTACCATATTTTGTGTCTCTTGGTTATTCTATTCAGTGTAGCTTTTCTCCACTCTCATCATAGTAATTTCTTTGCTTAAAAACTGACAATGCCTCCAGGCATGGTGGCGTACACCTGTGAGCCCAGTGGCTCCAGAGACTGAGACAGGAGGATGGTTAGTTCAAAACCAGCCTCAGCAATAGGGAGGCACTAAGTAACTCAGTGAGACCCAGTTTCTACATAAAATACAAAATAGGGCTGGGCATGTGGCTCAGTGGTTGAGTACCTAGTACCCACCCGGTTCCCCAAAAAGCTGACAATATCTATTATTTATTTATCAAAATGAAATTCTTCTTCCAACTTAAAAGTCAAAGACTGAATTCCGGGTAGTGGAATGTGGGCAGAAGTGATATGCTCATTTCCAGAGGTGGATTACAAGACCTCCCACACTGTTTGCCACATTACTGTCTCTTTATTTTCATCTGCTGGCTAAATGTAGGGGATTCACTGGATAACATTGGGATGATCGTGGATGCAAGAACCAACGAAGTAAAAATATTAGGATCCCTGAATAACTTCACGGTGCAGAGCTTCTTGCTCTCACATCCCACTCCTGCCATGAGACTCAGACATAAGCAAAAAGGAGATTTCCATTGTGTGAAGATGATGGGGCTTTAGGGGATATTTGTTGAAGGGGTTAGCCAGCATTATGACCAACGTTTTAAGCAATATTAAAATCATAGTGTCAGTGTGAATCAAGATTAATAAACTTGTTGGGAGGTTAATGTGTGAGTTTTTGGTCTTTGGGTGTATAATTATTTTCCTAGTTATGGTTTTTCAGTCTTATGACTTTTTTTTTTTTTATAAAACTTGATAAAAGTGATTTTGAATCTGATTTCAGAACATTTGAAAGTAATGGCTCATTAATAGTTTATTCATTCATGCATGCAACAAATATTTATTTAGATCTATTTTGTCCTAGGTATTGTGTATAAACGAAAAGGAAAGGGAAAAAAGTTACATCTTTAGTACAGAAAATAACTAATGGATTATATTACAATCTTAGCTTGAGAACATTTGCTACTTAATTTTTAAACTAAGAATAAAACTTCAACAATGCCATCCCTCCTTTCTAGATCTCAAAGGATCAGCATCAGTTTCAGGTCTTCACTGAGACACACAGAATTGTTCTGTTGCTTAACCCAGGTTTGATACTGAAAAAATAATTTTATACCTTCCATTATTGATTCAGAAGGAAGAATTCTCATTTAGTGAATTCATACCTTTGTACAAAATCCATATAGACTTTCTTTTGCAAGCACCCATTTCTTTAGGCATTCCTTTTCATTGCTCAAGCACTTTGATGGTGATACCATGGTAAAGAAAGCACCTCCTATCCCTTGCCTGTTAAGCTTTTGAAGCTGGATAACTAGGTCCAGGGACAGGGGAAGGAAATCATATCCTTTTACATGGCTCCAGCACTGGATTGGTGTGTAATTCATGATCATTTCTCTTTCCACTATCCTTCTCTCTGTCATCTGATGAAGTCTATTTTTTACTCAGAGAGTTAAAACTATTCTTGATCAGTTCATGACTTTTAACTTTACATTTCGGACAAAATACAGCAATTTTAAGCTGATCTTCTCTTCTTTTCAAAATTCTGTTTTGTGTCCTAATAATAACAATGGTTCATTCTCCGTATTTCCTGAAATTATAAAATAAACATATGCCAACAGCTTTAGATTTGACTCACAGTTTGCTTAAAACAAAATGCTGACTCATGAAGTAACCTGTGAGCTCAATAAATGCTATCATAAAGTGTGCGTGAGATTGTGAGGCAGCTCTTCATTATGTCCTCTCATCACCTGTGTGGTGTGGGTTGAAGCATGTCCAGAAAGGTGGAGAAAGGGGAGAGGGAAATGTAGATGGCCTCTACAGGCTTCTGAGCCTGGCTCCAGAGTCAAGCCTAACCAGCCACATAGGCACAAGGGTATTAACCTTCTTTGTTTTTCCTGTACCTTTATGGGCTCAGTAAGCCAAGGACAGTTACCATATTGTATTATAAACTGTTTGTCTTTCATACTTGAAGGAAAGGACTATTTTTGATGCACCTATACCACTGAGCATTTAAATAAACACATTCAATGATGTTTTAGCTACTAAGAAAATGAATAAGTGAAGTAATGTCTACATTTGATCATTACCTTGGAAAAATAGGATGATATCATTTATGTATAGACTTGATTGCTGTATACACTCTGATTTTACACATTTTTTTTAAATTAAATAGGGAGGGGTTAGCGTTAGGGTTAGGGTTAGGTTTGGGTTAGGGTTAAGGAGGGTGGTAAGAATGGAGGAAGGAAGGACTGTACAGAGGGAAAAGAGGGGTGGGAGGGGTAGGGGGGAAGGGAAAAATAACAGAATGAATCAAACAACATTACCCTATGTAAAGTTATGATTACACAAATGGTATGCCTTGACTCCATGTACAAATAGAGAAACAACATGTATCCCATTTGTTTACAATAAAAAAAAATTAATTAATTAATTAATTAATTAATTAAATAGGGTTAGGAAAGGAAGAAAGTTAAAAAAGAAAAATGAAGGCTAGGGAGAAATGAGTGAACATTAATAATTGAAAACTGAGAGGAAATAGGATTTATAAGTAGAGATAGAGAAACAGGTATGAAGGACATTAAAAATGTTAGTGGAATCAGCCAGTAAACATCAAGATTATACCAAGTAGTTCCCTGACCCACCTACTGAGCCTTGTGTAAAGATGTAGTACAGTAACCCACAGAGTTTCTCAGAGGGAAGCTGCTCTCCAGATAAGAAAGTCCCATTATTCCATATTATTATTTCCCTTTCATGTTGGGCGGATATACCAGTGACAGTTGGAGTTTCCTTTCAGCCAAATAGCTCCCATATGCTACATAATGCTGCTGCTGATTAAAATCCTATGGAAGATTCAGGCTGTATCTGGAACAATAGCAGGCTGAATTCGATTTATCAGTCTTCTGGGGAAGAAAAGATAATCAAATTTCCCCCTTCAGCAACTTTAGGACCAAGCCATTTGCTGAGATGACAATGGATGTGAGTTGCACACTTTCCATTTGTACACCTGCTGCCTGTTAATCACAAGTTTCTGACATTTTGCAGATATATTTTTTTTTCTTCCTATTCACTTCTTATGGTCTTTGTCATCTAAAGGCAAGGGCACTTCTTTGAAAACTAGTTATAGACACATGCATGAAAAATGAGGGAGATCTGTAGGGAGATAAAGTTATGTGTGATGTGAGAAAATCTTTAATCAGAAATCTGGGTTCCAATATGCTTTTTAATTTATTAGCATGTGACCTGGACAAACAGTTTAAGCCCTCTGAGCTTTGATCCTGTCCTCCGTAAAATGGATAATGATATTTACATCAGAGAGTTACCTTGTGGATTAAATTACACAATTTATGTTTGGCTGTGCACTGTGGAAAAATCTAGGTAGTAAGAACTGAAAAGAACTCTTGGCACAAACATCCCACTCAAAGCCCTGCACAAACTTGATTAAACTTTCACATGCCTTCTAGCAGCCGGAGGCTGTATCACTGGGACAACCCAACCTCCTTTTGAGTTCCTGTCTGGAAAGCTCTGACTGTCAACAGAATATGCTATTTGTTCTAACCAGCAACTGATGACAGCTCTACTTCTTAGTGCATTTACTCAAAAGGCTTACAATTGAGTCTTTTTTCTGTCCCTTTGAGATGTATGTGTATTTCCTACAATTCAGGAGTGCCTTTCTCAAGGACCTGAAGGCCATTTCTTTGAAATGTACTCATTAGGAAGGATAAGACCTCTGTCTCCCAGTCTCTAAGAGATCAGGCACAGCTGGTCTGATCACATTTACACTGATGAACTCTGCAGATTTTCACTTGAGTCCCTGTTTTAAAATGCCCAGTCACCTCTGTGGAAATCAAAACAGAGTTCAGCTCTTTCTCCGACTGTTAGTATTTACTGTAAAAAAAAAAAAAAAAAAAAAAAAAAAAAAAAAAATGCTTTCGATGCTTTGAGCTAATGTCTAACTTCGGTTATCTTTGATAGTAGAAACTGCCATTGTGGTGACACTTGTCCAACCTGGTCCCTTGATGGTAACTGTGTGTGAGTTTTCTGAAATAGAGGATGAGGCTGAGTCCTGTCAAGAAAGGTCATTGGAAGAAATTAGGAAAAGGTGAAAGCGTTGCTTGTTTTCTGACTGTGGTTCAGGGGGAAAGACCAAGGACTGTTTATTGCTTCTAAGGATTAAAGGTTAGAAATATAATTTAAACAAACTGTTTTTTGTTTGTTTGTTTGCTGGTTTGTTTTTTATCTTAAACTGAAATAGAATGGAATGCAGACCCAGTTTTAGGCAAAGCCAGATCCTGGAATTTAAAGGATAAAATTAGGATGCTGTTTCTTCCCCTACATCATGTTGTCCAATAAAATATTACATGATGAAATGTTCTATATCTGAACTGTCCAATACAGTAGTCACATGTGACTATTAAGTACTTGAAGTGTAACTAATAGCAACCAAGGAAATGAACATTTTAACTTGATTCGAAAGCATTCAAATGTAAAAACCACACGGTGACTACCTTCATAGAGACCACAACTCCAGTCATGCTGTGCAACTGCGTCTTGGCTTTATTTTCGGGCAGACTGCCTCCATGTGGTATCAAGATGGCTGCTGAAAGTTTCAGACCTGTAGGTCCTGAAAAATTATGATCTCACGGAGGGAGAGAACCATCTCTTCTTCAGCAGTTTTATCAGGCCCTGGGAAGGAATCTAACTGGCTTTCCTTAGGTAAATCACTGTGTGGAATAGGGTGGATGTTTTTATAGTCTAGTCAGATCACATCCTGTTGTGAACTGTTAAATTCACTGCCCTCCTAGAACTGCTTTGACTCAAGGAGGAGCAGTTCTCAAACGGTAATGAAAGCTGAAGTTGAAGGACTTTGTGAGAAAGGGCTGTCAAATAAAAATTAAAGAGGACCATTGTTTTGAACTGAGTTCCTACCCTCAGCCCCAACAGACCAGGCTGAAAATCAAAATGAAGTCCCTCAAGTTCCACTTTACCAAAAAGAAACTAAGTTGTTATCTGTCCTTCTGGGAAGTCAGGAGAAGAGAGATAGCAACAAAATTTCCCAAGGATTTTGGTTTTAATCACCATGATAATGAAGTTCCTTCTGCTTTAATACTTGTAGAAAGGCAATCTGAAGAAAATTTATACTAACCAATCAGTTATTTTCTATTCTGTCGCCCTATCCTTGCCTTGTAAGGAGAGTGACTTTGAAATGACCATTCCATTTTCTGTTCTTTGTTTCTGCTTTCTTTAGCCCCTTCTCTGTCAACTAAACCAAATTTATGGAACGAAGTGTTACCCAATTCTACGATCACAAGTAAAGCCACTTAAGATCTTTAAACTAACTTTGTAGCTGGTTTTCTGCTTTATGAACACGATACAGTCTCCATGAAATCTCAGAAATATCAGAGGAAAGTGTGTGGCAAGTAGCATACCTGAGAGTAAAAGTGGAAGTTAAATATAGGGAACATGTACAGGGAACTGTATTCATGACAAAATCTGTATTCAAATTATTGTAAAGCTGAGATATTGGATTATACATTCAAGCACTTGGAATTATCAGATCTTCAAATTTTACCTTTCATTTTATGCACACACACACACACACATGCACAATAACATTGCATTGTTGATATTGGTGACATGAAGAGACATTGTAGAGTTACCTTTAGTATTTATTGTATCCGTTATGAGGGTTCAGCTTCCCTAAAACCAAGAGCTAGAAGAACTGACTGTTGAGAATGTTACAAGCAAATCTATGGAAATATTAATATGCAGTCATGGCAAAACAATATAGCATATTGGTTGTTAAAATATTATAACGATGTTGGACAAATTTTATATAGAAACTTTCCTAAGTATCTTGTGTTTTCCCCCACCCCTTGTAGCTTATTTTCTGCATCCTATCACAATCCAGCCATTAAAGTATTAACTTATTCCACAGGCCAGTGGGCGCTTTCAGGTCTAAGGATCTAAACCAGTTCTGTTCTCACCAGTCAGGGCCCTGGCGGTTCAGCTTCCCAATAATCCCAGATGGCATAATCATTTTACATTCCACCTGCATTTTGTTTTTTACACTTTTCTATTCATTCACCTGAATTGTTACTTACTTGTTGATATCATGCTTTTAAACTTTCTTGTGATCACAGATACAAACAGCAATAAAATGTTGAAGATATATTGCCTTGTTTGAGAAATCCATCCAGACTTTGCTTTATAGAGGATGGATGTAGTAAAAAGAAGTTAAAGTCTGATTTTGCAGTGATGTGACCCACAATGACAACTGGAGTGAATGCTCAAAGTGTCAGAAGACCAAATATAATCTAAAGAGAACTGCCACCAGTAGCTATGTATTAGAGAGTCATGTTTGAAACATCGTGGCTGGATAGGGGATACAAATAATTGGGACAAAGGCAATGATCATTACACTGCATCATTTCCAACCTAATAGCTCAAGTTTCTCTCCTATAGATGTCCATGGAGATCACAGGTAGAGATATGTGGGATGATTGGTCAAAGACTCTATGTGTGTGTGTGTGTGAACATTTATATATTCTTAAGATAATGATTGTAATCGGCTTACCTACAGTTGTTTAGTTAGGTTCAACTAAAACTTTTACAAAGATTTTTGTGCAAATCAAATGATTAAAAGATCTGGACCAAAGTTCTGACCTCAAATCAAGCCAGATAGGATCAACAATTCTTAGACAAAGCTATAGATGTGAAAAATTCTGAAACCTCGAGAGAAACAGATTTTTGTAGCTTTAGGCCCCTGAAAATGAGAGTACATTATTTTTCAGTGTGTTGATAGTTGAAATTTTTAAGAGCTGCTGCAGAATAATAAATCTCAGCTCCTTCACCAGCTTGTAGATACTGCATGCTAGCAGTGGAGCAATGAATCCAAATAGGTTTTTGACTTTAACTCTGTTGACCATCACTCCTCTTTCCTCAGATGCAGTTCAAAACTGAGGGAGGTGGCTTTTGTCTTCTCTACCACATTGCCCTAAAATCGTGAAGAAGATTTTAAGTTTGTAAATTCCAAATGTGAACCTCTTGAAGATCAAATGTATATAACTCACAATCATATCACAGGATAATATAATGGGAGCCAGCGACATAGATCCATGTTCCTTTACTTAGATTTGTTTGCTAAGGAAAACTATGGCAACTTCCGTGACTTCCAAAAGTCTCAACTCAGCATTTGAGAGCATTTAGTAGTTAGCCAAGTGGCAGAGCTGCAAACTCATTTTGAGTAAGATATTTAAAGAAGTAAGAAGTACCATATGTCATCAGCTGGCGTAATTTAACTTGCAAATCACATGTTGGCAAGAGCTACTTGGCAGCAGATGGCTGAACTTCACTGCATTTCAGACCCCAAACCTATCCTTTCCCATTCTGTGTTAGAAATCTAATTAAAAGCCTTTTTATCACCACAAATTAATTATAAACAAGCCTTTTTATCTAGTAGGAAACTGACCTGTGTTTTAACAAGTCTCCCCCACCCCTTTATTTTCAAGGACTCAACAAAGATTTTTTTCCAAGCTTATTTATTCAAAATAAATAATCCCTGATTGTTTCATCTTTAATTCTGTGGGTTACTACTTAGGCCAAATATGAATCACTATTTACTATTTAGGACATCAATTGCTACTCACTTAAAACTACTTGCTAATTTAATTGGAGTAGTTTTAGTTAATTTGGTGAAATTTGTGAAAGACAATTTTCTTCCAACTAAATAATTGTCATTGCAAATAGAATCTTATAAAGCATAATTCTCAAATCTTTTACATATGTTTTAGTCAGCTTTTTCATTGCTGTGACTAAAAGACCTGATAAGATCAGTTTTAGAGAAGGAAAAGTTTATTTAGAGGCTCAAAGTTTCAGAGTTTTTAGTCATAGAAGGCTGGCTTCATTCCATGGGGGCTCTGCTTACCAAACATATACCCTAAAGGCATGTTCCCAATGAGCCACTTCCAGGTACACCCTACCCACCTTCAGTTACCACTCAGTTAATTCCATCAGGGAATTAATTCACTGATTGGATTAAGTTTCTCAAAACCCAATCATTTCTCCTCTAAACCTTCTTGCATTGTCTCACACATGAGATTTTGGGGGACACCTCACATCCAAACCATAACAATATATGATGCACAAGCAATAGCATAAAAAATTACATGTGTTCCATCAATTTTCCTGTCTCTTCCTGAGTGCATGAGGAAGCGAATGGTGCTTCTGCACAACCTGTTTTCATTTGACCTAAAAAAAGCCACACATGCCAATGGACCAAAGCATTTTCAAAGAGAAAATCCAGAGGTATGTGCTCAACATTTTCATAAGTATTAGATTATTTACTACAAAGAATTTAGTCAACATTAGATGAATTATTTTTCTTGCATTGAAAATATTTTATTGGAAATAGATATAATTATATGAATGCATAGATGAAAAATGGTGTTATCATATCTGCAAACCATGTGGGATGATTAAGTCAAGCTATTTATCATATTCATCACCTCTAATATACATTGTTTTGGTGAGATCATTTGAATATATAAAATTCAAGTAGAGCACATTCTATAAAAGGGGTGAGAATGAGGGGAAATTTCTTTCGCAGCATGCAAAGGAAATGTGTGTTATGATGGTTTAAAGAGAGAAACAGAAAGAGATTAGAGAAAGTTATCCTTTGGCTCCTGCTTAGTATGCAAAAACTCTGAGAAGAGAATCATTTCTACTCTTAAAAATAAAAAGACATAAAATCTGAAAATTCATGGTTGCCTTAGATTCTTCAGAGAACTGAGTTTGTGGTGTGACCAGCTAACTCCAGATTTGAAGAATGACATTCAGATTTTGAATCTGAAAGGAGAAACAGACAATCAGCACTTGCTTTCCTAGTGTAGATGCTGGGTCACATAAAATCCTTTCAGAATTCAAATTTTTAGCAAATTGCTAAAAGCTGACTTTGGAGTATGAGTATATATACTCTCTGGGGGCTTTAGTCAGAAGGAGGAATTGCACATGTATGTATGATTTCCACAGGCCTCACCAGGTACTTACAAAAGGGGTCAGGAACAGGGTAGAAGACCTGAGAAAACTTCCATCTTGGTAAGCGTGGGGGCAGCAGATATTGTGCAAAAGGCAAAGGCAGAGGCATAAAGCCTCACTTAGGACCTTCTAGATCTCTGTGGAGTAAAAGGCTTAACCTTCTGTGTGAAGGACAACAATCTGTCACCCTCAAGCCGTAGGTAAATATCCACCACATAAAGAAACATAAAAACACCCTCTGCTCTTGGGAGAGGGACAGAAAACAACCCAGGTAATTTAGAGATCATCTACCACTGAGTGAAGAGCACATCCACAGAGAGGTCCATCCCCAAGACCTGGGCACACAGCCACCTCATATCCAGGCTGAACTAGAGCAAGAGAACCACCCCTTCGTATTGTCCCACCCTTTCCTTCAAGTAGCAATGACCATATCGGCTACCAGCTAGTGCTGTGTGAGACTGGGAGAAAGACTGACTGAAGTGGAAGACCTTTTCTAGGTCCACATACAGCAGGAAGAGCACCTGTAGATGAAGAATCTTCTGATAAATCATGACCCATTTTATGCACAGGCAGAGTTTGAAGCCTTTGGTGCCCTGAGAGTAGTCATGACAAACGAAACACCACCAACAAATGAACTTAGCTACACTCCTAAGTAAATAAACACAAAACCTTACAGTAAGGAGAGAAAAGACATACATATTCTCAGACATAAATACTCTTTACACTTGTCTCTGGGCGCTACACATGATGTCCAGATTTCAATCTGTGTTTTAACAGATTCAAAAAGAAGCAAAAAGAAAAGATAATAAAAAATATCACTGATAAGAAACAAAACAATCAACAGAACCATTTTCAAATGTGAATTGCAATGTTGGAGCCGTCAGAATAGGAATATAGAATAACTGACTTGTCTGAGAAAGACCCTCAATAAAGGTAGACAACATGAATGGATAGAGAAGTTCAACTGAGAGATTCGAACTATGAGGAAGACTCAAGTGGAAATGGAAGAAATGAAAAACAGCTCTAGAAAACACCACTAATGAACTCATCAATAGAAATAATACAGCAAAGATACAGTAATATTAAAGATACATGAAGAGAAAATTTGACTGACAAGCATGAAGCAAAGAAATTTGTTGAAGAGATGAAGAAAAACATTCAATGGTCTTGCATGAATGTAACTAGAACTACAGAAAGAGGAGAGACTGAGCACAAGATCAATTTAGAGGGACAATGATCAAGAGTTTTCAAAATTAATGAATTATATTAAATCCACAGATCCAAGCAACTCAGAGGACATCTAGCAAAAAATGCTCCCCCAAACACCTAGAAACATAATATTTGAATCAATTAATGCAATGACACAAAGAATATCTTAAAGGCAACCAGATAAAAAGTATACATTATATACAAAGAAACAAAAATAAGAATTAGAGTTCTCATCATCAACTATAAAACAAAGGAGATAAGGAAGTGACATCTTTAAAATGCTGGAAGAAAAATGTCTGTACACCTAGATTTTTAAAATTGAAGGAAAATAAAGAATCTTTTAAAAAGATAAACACTCAATTTATTACTATCAGACCTCTGTTTCAAGGAAGTTTTTCAGAAATAAGGCCTAAGATGCCTCACAAAAACTAGGATCTACGCAGAGAAATAAAGAATGGTAAAAATGGTATTTGTGAAGGAAAATACAAAATTAAATTTTCTTATTATATATATATACGTAAATATATGAAATAAAACTGATAGAATGAATAGAATACATAAACAAATTCATAAGTAGAGTTGGAGACTCTCAGTAGTAAAGTAAATAAAGCTAAAAGAAAAAATGAGAAAATAGAAAACCTTAACTACAGTACCAAAGCAGATTTATCAGATGCATATAGAGTACTCCATGTGACAGACTGCAAAAGAATACACATTTTTCTCAAGCACATGTGGAATCTTTATGAAGAACTATGTAATTCTAGATAGACCAACAGAAAATAATTAAAATCATATGAGGCATATTCTCAGATCAAAGGGAATTTAAACTACAAACCAATAACAGTGAAGCATCTGGAAAATCTTGAAATATTTGCAAATAAACACACTTCTAAATAACTTATGGTTCAAAGAGAATGTATAAGGGAAATTAGAACATATAAATGGAAAGAAAATGAAATTCAAAATGTCAAAATTCAGGGAATGCACAGGTTTCAGTGTATATCAATGGATGAATGGATAAAGAAAATGTGGTATGTATACACAATGGAGTTTTATTCAGTCATAAAAAAAAGAAATTATGTCATTTGCAGGAAAATGGATAGAACTTGAGAGCATTATGTTAAGTAAAATAAGCCAAACGTAGAAAGTCAAGGGTCCTATGTTTTCTCTCATATGTGGAAACTAGAGAAGAAAAAAGTAATGAAAGGGTGTTGGGGATCTCATGAAAACTGAAGGTAAATCAACAGAGAAGAGGAAAAGACCAGGGCAGGGAGGAGGGAAGGGCAAGGAGAAACACCAGGGAACAAAATGGTATTATTATATTGTGTCCATATGCAAATATGTAACAACAAATTCCCCGATTATGTATATAGTGCTCCAATAAAAAAAAAATTCAGGGGATATAACTAAAACTATGTACAGGTAAATTTATAGTTTTTAGTGCTTGTAGTAGAAAAAAGGGCAAATTTTAAAATGGTGTTTCAAGATTCTACTTCATGATAAAAGAGAATCTGAAACTCAAGTATAATAAGGAAATAATAACTATTAGATAAGAAATCAAATTGGAAGCAGAAATATACTAGAGAAAATCAATATAATTAAGTTAGTTTTCTGTAAATATTAATAAAATTGATAAATCTTTAGTTAGATTTATGGACTGAAAAAGAGTAGAACAGACCATGCAGACATTAAATGATAAGGAGAAAGAACTACTTAAAAAACTCAGTTCCCTTGAACTTTACAACTTACTTGGCAGACAAATTTCTTGAATGATTCAAACTGCCCCAAAATTCTCAAGATGAAGTAGATAACCTGAATATATCTACAAGATCTACATCTTTTAAAAACCATCTTTTAAAAAGAGACATTGTCTCTTTTTTCATGATTGTTTACTACAAACATATTCTTTAAAAGTAGTCTGGAATAAAGGCAGTGGTGTTTCTGCTATTAAGAAGGAGAAGAGACTTATGGGGAATTGTCTTCTGATAGAACTGAAATGACCCAAGGGATTTTTAGCTTTACAGACTCTGCTTCTCCCTGAAACTTAGGTATAGTCCTCCAGAATTTCTAAATGAGTAATGAAGAGCCTGGGAATTTTCTAGTTTTTATTGGATGGGCTTCAACAAGTTCTGTCTCTTTGGCAGTAGAAGTTTGTAGACATTCTCTGTTTTTCTTTTTTTTTTTTTTTTTTTCCAATTTGATTTTTATAGTTTGCCCAGGTAGCATAATCAAATAGAGTGAAATCCTATAGCATTTGACTTACTTTTGGGGTATCTCTATCTCTAGAATTTGGGATACTTTAGCAGCCCTATTTTTGTATATGTGCTGTGTTCCAGTAGATGATAACTCAAACCTCTGTTGGCTTTTCTGTTGATTATCTGTCCCCTGGGTCACAGACAAATCCCAAAGGACAATCAGAGCAGAGTATCATAGCATGATTTTCTAGTATATGTCCCCAGATGCCAACACCAGAGGGCCAGGTGACTGCTACACACATAAAGGGGTTGTCTAATGTGCTAAATTAATTCTTAGCAGTTAACCTGGTTCCAGGACATGCTAAGAGTGACACAATGACCCACAGAACATCTGGTCCATTCTTTGTGTTTCCAAGGTTGCTGGGCTCTTGGGTCCTCAAGTTCTAGTAGCTTCATCAGTCTCTAATGCCCTCAGTCAAAAGTGTTTTATTTTCCTTCGGTTTCATCTGGCTTTTCTATTTTTTCTTGGGGGTAGTACTGGTTTCTGCGAGTAACTCAATTTTAGCTGCATGCAAGAAGCTTCAACTCATCCACATGTGGAATTACATTACCTATTTGTTACTTGTTTGTTTTCTATCCCCTCCTTTAGAAATGTTAGCTCTACAAAAATCAGATTACTTTGACTTATTCTTTAATATATCCCCATTGCCTTGAAAAGTACACAGCAACTTGTAGAGATTCAGTAACATTAAATAAATGACTGAATTCAGACAACTGAAAAATAATAGTAAAACACTTTAAAGATTTTGTTTTTTATCTAGATGCCTATGGACTTTTATCTAGTAATTTCCTTGCCTATCCATATGTATGTTGATATATATTTTCTCAGTAAAGTATTTTGCACTCTCCATAGGTGGGTTTATTAATGCACTGGTATGCTTTATGTCTTTAGCCCTATCAGGAGGAGAAGCATGGATGTTCTTTGTGTTTGGAAATGGTTACTTTTTTCCTAGGGTCAAAACGAAGGTGTAAATAAACAAATTATTTTATGCATGGTCTGTTTCTTCCCCTCCTTTCAGAGTCCTTTCAACTCTTTTCAGCATCACGCTTGCTGCCTTCTTCCTTTGATCAAAAATTTTACTCATCTGGGATCTAGTTAAACAGTCGCCTTTTATAGGAAGTCTCATCAGACATTTTCCTGGTGACTCAGTTTTACTCTCATCTCAGCTTTCACAGCTCTGTGCAGGTTCTTTGATCATAGACCTTATTACCTTGCCTTTTAGTTATCTGTTTACATGTCTAGGTTCCTATCTGATTACTGAGTCCCTTCCAGAACTGTCTTCATATCCTTAGTACTTAGCACACAGTCAGACACACAGATGTAACTTAGAAAACATTGACTGGATATTTTATTAAGCTTAGAATATCATCTAGTTTAGGAGTGTGGAAATTTTTAAAAGATACCAAGAAAATCTAACTGTCTGATTTTGGAATTTTAGTTAGCAGTCCACTGCATACAGAAGCTATTGGGACAACCAGGAGACCCTCCTGGAGCTACAGGAATCAATTCTGTTTATTCCTGAGTTTACACACTTGAAATCCTTTTCCATCATTGATGACCTTGGGAATCACCCTTAACTTCCAGAGGTGTATAACTTCCAAATGGTATAACTTTAAAATAACCAGCAAGACTTTTCTCCCCCCAAATCTCCTATATTTGTGTTTGAAATTCCACATGTTTATTGCCTTTGTTGTTTTTAGCTCTGTTCATACTGTAGACTAATCTTAAAGCAAATACTTTTATTATAGGGACATATAGCAATTCATTAACCGTTTCTCATAATGGTAGAAGATATCTGGTTAGGTGAGAGTTTGTATCTGGGAAGGATTAACAACAGCAGGAAAGGCAGAACAGCAATGGTAAGGATAGTATCTGGGAAACAAAGGAAAAATGGGTCATTGATTGAGATGTTGCTTTTAATTTATTGTCCTAATCTGCTCCCACCTCAAGGTAATGCAAATGAAATACTTGTGTGTGTGTGTGTGTGTGTGTGTGTGTGTGTGTGTGTTATTTTTATTTGGCTTTTAATTTTTTACAGACTGCATTTTGATTCATTGTACACAAATGGAGTACATAATTTTGTTTCTATGGTTGTACACAATGCAGATTCATACCATTCGTATAATCATACATGTACATAGGGCAATGATGTTTATTTATACAGATGCAAATATCACAACATTTTGTTTCTGATTTAACTATTCAGATCACATATGAATATATATTTTATCCTTTTTTTGCTGTAATACCACTCAATAGTAAAACATAACTATTGACTATTGATTATTCTTTATTAGAAATGTTTATAATCAGAAATGTTTCAGATTTTAGATCTTTGTATCTGATTTTGGGGTATTTGCATATACTTGAGATATTCTGGGGATGGAACTCAAGTCTGAACACAAAATTCACTTACATTTCATATATACCATATAGGTAATTTTATATATTTTTGGTGCATTTTGATCAAGACCTATTACATGGGGTCAGGAGGGAATTTTCTACTTGTGGCATCACATTGTTACTGAACATGTTTCAGATTTAGGAACATTTAGGATTTTTTATTTTCAGTTTAGGAATTGCTCAACCTGTTCTAGTTTGCTTTGCATAGGTGAATGGCCATAGTTGGATCCCAAGTATTTTAATTTGGCATGATGTAGCTCTATACTTGCAAAATAATATGCTTTTGTAAACAGATTGCTGTGTTTCACCAACAATGTATAAAGAAGGTAGTTAAAGTAAAAGAGTGGTGATTGTAGTCTTATTTAAGATGGCCACAATCAAAATTAATGTCTACAATCATATTCTCTGTATGTGCTTGGAATATGGAACTATGTATTCCATGTATATGATATGATTAAATAACCCTGTACAAATATCTGTATTTTTGCATCAAAGAGTTTATCTAAAAGTGGAACTAAATATCTGTAGGAAGTAAGGTGTAACTAAACCAACTAAACATTCTGTCAACTCCTTCTCCCTCCCTCCAAATACTGTGTAGAACTTGAATTCACTTCCATTCTTACACAGTCTCTGCTTTTCTGGTGCAGCACTAAGGAATTCACAATCCTCACCTGAAGGAGGCAGAAAAGTAGGTCTGAAGCACAGATTCCAGACTTCAGCTCTTCCTACAGATGTAATCTGGAGTAAGATAATATCTCATCCTTAGATTCTTTACATTGGTCCTCAAAATGTGAAATTTAAAAATGATACCTACCTACGAGGTTGTAGTGGGTGTTAAGTTAGATAATACACACAAGGCACGATGCTGGCAGATACCAAACATCTAATAAATAGTAGTTGCTATTATTGTTTTGGCTAATGGGATAGTAAACTCTGCTCCTTATATTTCTGCAAAGGGGAGAGAATTGCTATGGTACTCTTTTAGAGAAAAACTGGTAGGTTAGCGGGAGAAGTTATCTTTCTGCTTACTTCTATTCATAAGTGGGGGAGGTGGTAATTTTATTAGGAACTTTCAATTCCCAATGTGTGCAGCTCAGCTCCTTCTCACTTATCAGATTAGTTTTGCCCACAGGACATACAATGTAGTGTCCTTTCTTCCAAGCCTATAGCTGCGATGAGACTTGTTCTTGTACAGCTGTGTCAACATCTAATTTAGAGTTAAGTGTAAACAAGTGTAAACAATTTTAACAATAAAATTTCATATTTTTCAATATACTTCATTGGCATCATGATTTCATCTCCATATGTCCTTATTCTCCTTCAATTGGTTTCTGAATTCAAATGATGAAGTTCAAAAGGGCTATTTATTTGCTTTCTGACTCTCCCAAGTTTTTATTTTCTAAATCACTGCGTAGTTCTTTGGTGCTATTAACTGCAGTTATCTCCATAGAATTCCTTTACATTTTGAGCCTTAGGTTTTTTCCTCCATCTGCTGGCTTGCCAGGAAATGGCCATTGCCCCATTGGAAAACTTCCACAAATGTCTTTGGCCATGTTTCCATCACAGCTGCCAGGCTGATGTGAGAGGTACTGCTGCCTTAGACAATTTCTCAAGGTTTTCCACTGTCCCCTCCACTGGACAGAGTCATAGGCACCTCCAATAACCAGGAGCTGACCCTCAGGTAGCACTGGCCCTTGAGAGATTCTGCCTCATCTCCTGGCTAACCCTTACTGGTGGTCATGCTCATTTCCTCTGGGAATAAGCTCTGCTCTACCTCACATTGGTCCGTGACTACACTGGAGGCTAAACTGTCATCTATCTGAAAAGTCTTGAGTGTGTGGCTGACGGCTGGTACTCCATGCAGCTTCCTGACCTCTTTTCTCCTTGGCTGATATCCCAGCTATTCCCTCTCCATTTCAAATAAATTAATTTAGCTTACTGTCATAACAACCCTATGCAGTATAAGCTATGTATATGCTAAATAGCAGTGCCTTGCTACTTAATAAATGGTATCCTTCAGTCCCAGGTTCCTGGGTGGGTGCCAGGAGATCTTCTCTGCAACAGAACTGGGGCTCTTTTCCAAATTGTCAGGATATGTGCTGTATCTACTCTACCCACACTGTGAGAATTGTTACTTTCCTATTCCTGTATACATTTCGTCTGTTTGGATGTACACATTTTGTTTTAGTCATCATTGTGGAAGAGTGTGGCAGAGGGAACCAACCACATGATGATCAGGAAGCAGAGAGAGAAGCCTCCACTCTCCAGATACAAAATGTATATCCCATAGCCACGCCCCACAATTAACCACTTGCTCCAGCCACACACCCCCTGCCTCCAGTTACCACTCAGTTAATCTTATCTGGGATTAACTCACTGATTACTTTAAGGCTATAACACAATCATTTCTCCTCCAAACCTTGCATTGTCTCGCAGGTGAACTTTTGGGGAACACCACATCTAAACCATAACACATTTCCTCCTTACAAGTACTGCCATTAGTGAGTATCCACATTTAATCCTTTCTTTTTAGAGACCCTGTGCCACATGGTAGAAAGATCCCACCTGTTTTCTAAGTTGAGCTGCAGCTGTTGAGATGGATATGTTGCTTAGGGATTGTGAGGCCCAAAGCAGAAGCATATTGCCAGTCAGGGAGGGATTTTTGGCACAGGTTTTGTGCAACAGCTGCTGCATTTTCAGTTTTGACCTTGGCAGACCTTATCTTCAATGTGCTTTGCCAAAAATTATGGCTCATTTGCCTTATTTTTCTCTTCTCTCAATTAGAAAGGAAGGAAGGGTTAAATCAAGAGCTACAGTGGGGTCAATGTAAGTTGAACCTCTAGCAAATGACACTATTATGAGCATCTGATGTTTTGGGGATATTTATGTATCTAGTTCCATTTCATTATGTATGTATGTGTGCATGTATGTACATAGTAAACCAGTCATTTTTTAAATAACCAAGAAATTAATGATCTGTGATAGTTTGCTGATGTGTGCAGAGATTTTTGGTCACATGAAATATATCTATATGTGCTCTTTTGAGATCTTATGTTTCCTTCTTTTCTAAAATTTCTTATAGCAAATATTTTTTAAAAAAATCTTTCCATACCAGTTGATTTAAAAAATAAGGAGAATTGATGATATCTGGGACTAAAAGTTCCCATTGCTTTTTGTTGCCATTCACTGTTTTGAAATGCTAACTGCCATGGACATAGTTCCACTGGTCTATTTCCCCAGCCTCTTTTGCATGCCAGGCTCTCTCCTCTAGTACACTTTCCACATTACCACTGCTGAAACAGAAATCAAGATATGATTCTGAACATGTCACATTCTCTTGTGTTCAAACTCCCGCTGGTTTCTAATTTCCTACAGAATAAATTTCTTCTCGTTTATGTCTGCATAAAAGGAGGACCCTTCACTACCAAGTGAGGCAGGACCACCAACATAAATTCAAATCCTAGGTTAGGGCTTGTTTTAGTGTTTCCTTCTGGCTGCCTGACTGGAAGGTCCGCTCATGCTTGGATACCCGTACATTCTGTGTTGCCTCAAACTTCGTTGACTACCTTAACCATAGTCAACCCCAATGAGTTGTTTTGAACCCAAGCAATTCTTTTGTTTTAAGGAACAATTACAGGACAAACACAGGTTAACAAACACATGAAACCACCCATTCTTATTATGGGAATAAGAAATTAAAATTGAGTCAGAGAAAGAACAATTAAGAGCACTCTCCAATAAAAGTTTAGTTTCTCATCAAAACAGTATAAAAACGACTAGAGAGAGACCCACTCACTGTACCCACTTTGGGACCCCTCCCATGCTGAGGGAGTTTTCCTTGCTTGCTCTTAATAAATCTTTTGCTGAATTCTCCCACTATTGAGTCTGCGTACTTCGTTCTTGTGGTGCCTGAGAAAAGAACTCTCCAGCTTCCACAGGACCCTGTGTTACACTACTGTGACGCTCCAGGCTTACATCCTGCAGTACCACTTTCTCACCTCTTCCCCACCTCTTCCTCATCCTTTCTTCCCAGGGGCCCAGAATTCTAATTAAGTGCTCTTTTTGGAACTTATGTACTTTTATGCTTCTGAGAAGTTCCTTGTGGTATCTTCATCTGATATTACCTTTAAATTCCCTCCTTTCCCTTACCTGCTTGGAGAATTCATATTCATCCTTCAGGATTCAATGCAAAGAATGCCTCATTATGAGATGCTTGTGTTAATTGCATGTTTGTCTTGCCAGCTAGCTGAGAACTCTTCGAGAATGAGATAGTAAATCATGCATCATTGCTATTGTGTTGTTGTGAGACCAGGAAGAGGTACAGGCAGCTCTCTCATGTGATTGCCTCTGCAACATGAATTTTCCTTTCTGGCTGTCATCACCCCAGCACAATGTTGTTGCTTCTGGACCCAACAAATGTGGGTGGTGGTCTCCATGGCCACAGCACCCTGGCATTCACACCCAAGCTGCATACTCAGGTAGCACCTGCCCGTGAGAGATTCTGCCTCCTCTCCTGGCTGACCAGTATTGGTGGTCTATTCGCATACTCATTTCCTCTGGGAATAAGTTCTTCCCTGCCTCACATTGGCCCATGACTGACCAGGAGGCTCAACTGTCCTCTCCCTTGCATGACTTTAAGTGTGTGGGCTGAAGGCTGGTGCTCTGTGCATTTTCCTGGTCCCTTTACTCCTTGGTTGATCTCCCTGCCCATCTCTCTCCAAATAAATAATTCAGCTTATTCTCATAACAATCCTAAATGCTACATACCATTATTATACCCATTTTATAGATGAGGAAACTGAAACACAGAAGTATGAATTCAAAAGAGCTAAGGTTCAAACCCAAGCACCAGAGTCAATGTTCTCAACCCAGCGTGCTGTCCTGGGTTGAGAATGTTTTCACTACAGTGCACTGTAGTCTTTTATTGTAAACTCCATGCTTGAGTTAAAAAAATGTTTATTGCCTACAACAGGACAGCTTATATACATATATGTGAATACTTATGAATATATTAATTGAATTGTTGAATCACTGAGGAAATGATGGAGCCATGGTTGAAATCCTTATTTGACAACTCTAGAGTAAATGATCTTTTAACTAAACACAACTGCTTTTTTAGTTTAGATTCCAAAAGTAATTTCTAAAGATTTATTTTTGAAGAAAATGTAACCACTCCGCACTTTACAAAAGTATTCATATCATGCAGCTGGAGAAAAGGTGAGTGATTTTAGGTTCTGAAAGTTTCTGCTGTGCAATGACATTTTATTTTCTCTTTTCAAACCATATTACTAAATGCTTGACTTTAAAAAAATAAAAAGCCAAAACGAGATAGAAAATTCAAAATTTTATTCCAGTGACTCAGTCCCATTGTGTGAAGTAGACCAGAGTGAATAAATTGAACCTTGTGTATTCAGTGCCTCAGTTATTAAACGTATCCACAGAAACCTATTCTGCCAAATTATCTGTGGAGTTTGTTGCTGCTATTGCAGATTTAAGCATTTATCTATTTGTGCTCTGTCATCATAACTGGATTTTGCCTTTTAAACAGAACATCAAATTAACCCATTAAATAGACATCACTGATTCCCACAGAGCATTTGAATAACATACAGCAGTATGTGTTTTAAGCATTTATTTTAATCATGTTGCTCATTCAATAAGTTTAAATGAAAGTTACTGAAATCAGAAGTGTCAAATCATTAAACTTGTTTCAGATAGATTATAGCTCTTAGTAACTAAATGGAAAGGGATGTATATATATATATATTTTTTCTTTTATGCTTATTTTATAAGCCCCCCTACCCCTTTCTTCTTATTTTCACAATGTTGGTAGACACTAGATTTTTGTTTTGTTTTGTTTTATGCCTGAGTACTGTGTTTTTCAGACTAACTTGCTTTCCTGGGAATCTGACACCAGCCACAGCTTGAAGAATGACAATTTTCCTTTCTCTCTTTCCAGGAGAGACTTCCCTGTACTCATGCAGAGAACAGCAAAGGACTCAACTTTTGGCATGACTGGCTTTGGCCTTGTGAATGAATATTCTCCTTGCATCTGAAAGTTGGTGGCAAGATGTCAGAATCCCAAATGGGCTGTGAAGAAATGCATTCAATGAAGGAAACAAAATCCCTGGCAAGAGCTGACACATGACAGAGTCCTCTTAGCATCTGCTGTGACTTGTAAAACCCAAATAAAGCATTTCTTTGAGTTCTCTGGCACATCTACAACCAATGACTTTCTGTGAATGGATACTGTGGTAACCAGATTCACTGACTGTACTAAAGTGAACTGCTCATTTCTATCTCCATGTTGGAAGGTTATCTGACTGGTCTATTAGCTGTGACCTCAGAGTATAGCCAGTTGTCCTGTGTGCATTCAGTTGGGTCATTGTGCCCTGTCAGCGAGGCAATCGCTGAGTTCCATCTGGACAGAGGTAGAACAGATTATTTTCACCTTGACTTTTGCATTTTTTTAAACTTCCAAAGATAAGAACAACTGGTAGTGGTTTTTAAGAGACACATCTGGTGTGCTTTGGGCTGGAAGCCAGATATTTCTGCTGTTGAGTTTTTGTATCATTGTGCAATTGTGCAGGCTTCAGTATTTTCCATGTATTATGCAAATGATAAAATTGACTTTGAAAGTTTTAGGGACAATTCTTTTGTTAGGTGCAGTTGAGTATTTTAAGTTCGGTACTACAAAAGAAGGAATGAACACAAGAGAAGTTAAGTGCCTGATAGAGGTTGTACAGTTAATCTTGGTCAGTCTGGAATAGAACCAGTTTCCCTTGGCACTTTATCAGCTACTGCTACTCTGCCTGTCCTATCACACTGTTTTTAAGGATGTTGTTTATATTTAAAAATACAATTATTTGAATCTACTTAAACCAGAGAACACTAATTGTTCTCAAATATCCATTACCCTTTTCTTCTCTATTAACAAACTTCTCATTTTAAGTTGGCAGGTGGCCACTTAGAATAAAGACTACATATCTCAGTTTCCCATTCAGTTGCATGTAGCTGAAATAAAATCCAGTAGGGCTAGGAGAGAAAAAATGTGCACAACTATTTGGTTGCACTCTTATGGGAAAGGTATTCCCTTTACCCTTTCCCCCTCACTGGAATAGTTATTCATTTTGGACCATCTTGAGGCAAAATGCTGAAGTCAGTAAAGAAATGAAAAGGAACTAGGATCCCTGATACTATGGAACTCTTTTGCCAGACCTAATTGCTTCTGTCCAGATTTTAATGCCGCATAGAAATAAATGCTTATCTTGCTGTAACTACGGGTATTTAGATCTCAGTTACAGCAACTGAACACATAGCGCTATTTAATAGTTTGCAAATTTTATGCTGCAAGTTAATATTTTATAACTACCAAATTTAAATCCAATAAATGGACATTATGCTTGTGTAGATGTCTGGCAGCCTTGGAATTGAACTGTTATCATCATAGTTCATATGAGAGAGCTTTCCATTTCTTCAGAGTCCTTAGAATAACTTACACAATGTGATCCCCAATGATACTTCTCCAATGTTATCCCCTGCTGTCTGTCCCGTCAGTGGGTTCTAGCCATGCAGACTTGTTTGCTGCTCCTAACCATCCCACATGTGCCCAGTGCCCCTTCCTCAGGGTGAATATTACTTTGTTGTTGTTTTGTTTTTATATCGTTCTGCAGAAAATCTCTGTCTAGTAATCTGCATTTGGTGTCTTTCCACAAATTTAGGATTATTTTTAATTGTTATCTTTTCCTTAAGTCTTCCTTGTGACTGCTTTAATGAATTTTATTCTCTGTTGTCTGACACTTGTATACCCTTTCATTTAAATTTTTTCCACATCATTTATTTTGTTTTATTTTTCTTCTCACTGTTACTTTGCTGTTACTTCACCTCTTTAGTTCATTGCTATGCCCGCAACAAACTGGCACCTACATGTCACTGAATACATACATACCCATTGAAAGGATGCATGGATCAACAGGGTTTTAACAGCTATGACAGATGTGTGGCCTATTTAAGGGTGATAATATGCTAATAACTCACTTTGTTCTCTGAAATATCTGTTAAAGGAATATGTTGGTTCCACTAAAGGTAAAACATTTTTCAGTGAAGGTATAATTGGTAAAAATTTCACATAATAGAAGGTGAAGCTCATTCTTTTACCAGCATCACTGAATCTCACAGCAGACTATATTCTGCAACATAATGATGTTTTATTATTATATTTTCAGTCCATATGTTTCCAATGTAAAAAATTCTGTGCTAAGTCAGCCTTGAATATAAAAGTAAATGAAGAACAAATAATCCTTTCTTGTAATGCCATTAACCAACAGCTTAACTAGCATAGTGGGAGTAGATTTAGTATACTATATTTGTGTTCCAGAAATGTCTTATTACTTTACTTTTGCAAATCAAATTATATGTAGCCCTGAGTCCTGAGTGCTTAGGTTAGATTAGAAATCCAGGAACAGGATTTTTAGGATCCCTTCCTTCAACTGGGAACTTTGTGTTACATAGATCTGGTAGACTAGGAGTAGGGTTGATTCCTGGCCCATGGAAGTTAAATTCATACTGCTAGGTCATTGGCTAGAACAGTAGCTTCAATCCTGGTTTCCAACTCCATACTGGGGTCTGGTGCTCTACTAGGGCTAGTGCTGTCCCTCCCAGCCACACTATCTGCTGGCACACATTCAGTCATAGATCTAATCTCTACTTTGTTTCATGGTATTAAATTTCCTACTCCATCAGCACCTCTTACATTTCTCCCTAGACAGCCTTGTTTTACCCCTAGTATATAGTTCCCAGATTTTATCCTCTTTCTCACATATAGAGATCTCTTTTTTCCAACATGATCTATAACTATGTGTTAGCTATAAAGTGTCATCCTACCACCTCTGATAGACCTACCAAACTGAAACTGTGTACTTCAACTCTAAGTAGGACACAAGTTTAGTGAGTTTCAAAAAACCATTCAGGCAATATCAACATCTCAGTGTCAGAAGAAAATCATGAAATACATTGAACTAGGCAAACGAGATTACTGAATGTTCTAGTTATTGCAACCTTCCCAGTTATTTGCCTGTTGTTTACTTTGAGCTAATTTGAAGACCTAAATTCAGATAGTCACTTGATAAAATAATGCAAATGATTTTGCCACAGAAATGCTAGTGGAATGTGGCAGGTGGAATACAATGAATACTACCCTGTAGATATCAGCCAGTTTTGTGTCTGTCTATAAATTCATTTCAGAATTTCTAATTATCTATATGTGAGAACGCTTTGAAACTATTTTGAGGGAGTTTTAATATCTCACTGGTTCCTTCACTCACTAATGAGCTTAATCTTCGACATGTATTGATTTTATTTTTGTATGAGAATCACGATTTGTTATCTTTTTAATGTTGCCTTTTACATTGGAGGTGCAATGATAAACTCTCCTTTTTATGAAGAAGCTAGGGAGAGCATATATTTTGAATGCTTGCCTTGTGCATGAATTTCATTCTTTGTGCACTCAGAGTAGCCTAAAACAAAACAGGAAACAAACATTAGTAACAAAGAAAGATCAGTTGATCATATTTTTCCTTTTAACTCATCATTATTCAGTCATAATGACCGAATTTTTAGCTTTAGTGATATTCATAAAAACGTTAGAAATAATGTATCCTCTGAATGGGTGATATTCATGAAAAAAGAACATTATGCTGGGCTGATTCTTTGTCACAGGCACAATTTAGAATTGATCAATAAGTTAATGGAAGAAATAGACAAGCAAAGTTGAAATAAACCTTATAAACTCTACAGTTAATTTGGATGATGTTAAAATGGAATGTATGGAATTCCGTTCAAGGTCTAGGCTAAATTTTACTATTGCATATAAAAGTTAATATATTTAGAACATAATTTTTTTAAAAAAAAATCTGAAGTCATTAGTGGAAATACAATTTTAAGAGATATACACATTATTAAGAATAGAAATGTAATGATATCCCAAAAATTCCTTGTTTGTTAACATGTTTTTATGTAATACCCATGTTAGTTATATTATGCATTGTCATTACCTATTCATGTATTTATAAGGATTCCAAAGTCAGGACTTCCAAATGGTTTAAATTGAATAGAAATTGGCATTGAGAAGATATGTCTAGCTTTTTAAACACTGAACACCTTGTCAAATAGTTATACTAAAAAAGAAGACCTTAATATAATTCTGTCAATTCAATTCAGAATTTTTCTTCTGAATAATGTTGCTTATTGCAAGAATTGAGTGGATAGCATCCAAAATTCATTTATTTTTCAATATCCTTCCTCAGATTACTCCATTAATCAGACAGATTACTCAGTCTTATTTGTTTTTCATTGCTAGTATTTAAGAAGCTATGGATGAACATTAAAACTGATAACTGATTTTTAATATGTCACCTTCACTCAATTCTTTTCTGGTCTTTGTTGAAAAGGCTTTGTTGATAACTAAAATACACAAAATGCTGAAGAAGTTGTAAAAAGAAAATTAAAAATGCTAATAAATAAGGATACTAATAATCCAAAGATCATGAATTTATTTTATCATCAAAATAAATTTTATGAAGTGACCAAAGATACAGAAGAAAATTATATTTAATAATTTTGTGAAGGGATGAACAGAAGTTGTACTGAAATTTCCACACTCAAAGTAATTCTTGCAATAAGTAGAAATATGAAGAGGAAGATTTCCAAATTGGTAGAATTATATTAGGGACTTCAATATCTATTTAAAATAAGTATTTGACAAAGTTTTTAGTGCTTCCATATTTGAAATCAAATTAAAATTGATTGAGATATCAACACTGCCATGTGCCTTTAGAACTAGATAAACTAAGGACAATAAACTGGAAGAGCAATATGAATGATTAACATACTTGAGAGTTTAATGGGGGGGGGGCAATTAAAATGGAACAAATAGGATTGAGTAAATATCAAAGAAAAACATCTTTTACTCAGATATATGATGGGGTAAATTTTTTAATATCACCACATAAGATTTATTTTAACCTATAAAAACGGTATCTTATTAAAAAATGAGTAACTGCCAAGTGGAGTGAACTATTATTAGGGGGTGGCTTATATAGTGCATGTTCTAAATAAGACATTGTTTTTAGAAAGCTTTTTTCTGTTTATTAGTATTTGTGCCTTGGAAAAAGTTGGGTGTGAATATGAATAAATTAATTGTAACAGCTTGCTGAGGGTTTATTCAATACGAAACATCAGGCCAAGCAATTTTTCATGTTGCACTTCATTTAATTCTCACAAAATCCTATTGACACAACCCTGAATTCCTCTGTCTCCTTCAATTATGCTAATGTAAGCCTTTTGCCTTAAGTGCAGTGGCTAATCTGCTCTGATATTCTTTTATCCTTCATCTATCTCTGTCTCTCTCTGGGTCTCCACATAGAGATATCATATATTGTGTTACATTGCTGAGTAGAAGACTGTTCAGTGTTAAGTATGAAACCACTACTTCCCTTGTGAAAAATCTATTGCTGCTTAACTAAAACATTTTTTATTACTTTTTGAGCACACTCTGTATGCTAGTCACTGTTCTAAGGCTTCTCCATATGTTATATTATTAAGCCTCATGACAACTCTGTGTGGTTGATATTGTCACCTTTGCATTTGTACAGGAAAGTATAGGCAGAGACATGTCATATGAATCATCCAATGCCACATGACTAATAAGTGGAAGAGCTGGATTACAGTTCTCTTTGACTTTAAAGCTTGCTCTCAAATTTTTACAGTATGCCATCTTCCTGGAAATTGGTATTAATATGTTACTCCAATTTTACAGATACATTTGAATTAAAATTTACATGCAGTGAATGCAGGAATCTTAAGCCTACAATTTTATAAGTTTTATAAATGTATTTATCTGTTTAATCATCATACAGGGAAAATATAGAATACATAAATTACTAAAGAATACTCCCTCATCCTCCTTCCAATCACTAGCAAATAGGCAAATACTATTCTGATTTTTATTACCATCGTGTTTTTCCCTGTAATTGAACTTTATATAAGTGGAAAAACACTGTGAACTAAAGTGCTCTGAATAAGCCACATCTACATTAAGCACCTGCATACTGTCTGACCTTGGCTGACTAGAATATCGTGGTTGTGGAAAGATGGAATGTTTTAGATAAAGTGCCAAAGTAATCTTTGACTCTCTTAGTCCTTTCCCATAGCCATTTGCTATCAACCTTTGTATGTGACTCAACATCCCTGTAGATAAAACTCTTGGAATATATCCCTAAGCTTGACATATCTCTAGACCACCCCAGCCCCAATCCTAAAGCCAACAATACCATAAAGATAACATCTAAGGAAGAACTAAATGGACACTTCTCAAAAAGAAGAAATTTCAATAAATATATGAGAAAATGTTCAACATTCCCAGCAACCGGGGAATTGCAAATCAAAACTACATTGAGATTTTCATCTCATTCCAGTTAGAATGGTTATCATTGAGCATAGGAATAATACTGGCAAGGATATGGGGAAATGTGTATACTCACACATTTTTAGTAGGATTGCAAATTATTTTAACCACTTTTGAAAGCAGTATGGAGATTCCTCAAAGGGCTAGTAATGGGACCACCATGTGACCTAGCTATCCCATTTTTTGGTTTTATCCTAAAGAATTAAAATCAGCTCACACAGAGATACAAGTACATTAAAGTATATAGCAACACAATTTACAACAGCCAGGTTATGGAATTAACCAAGGTGCCTGTCAAATGATGAATGAATAAAGAAAATGTGGTATATAAACTCATGGAGTTTTACTCTTTCATAAAGAAAATGAAGTCATGGCATTTGTTGGGAAATGAATGGAACTGGAGAATATCATGCCATGTGAAATAAGCCAGACTTAGAAAGTCAAGGGTTGAATGTTTTCTCTCAAATGCAGAAGCTAGAACAAAAGAAGAGAAAGAAAGAGAGGGGTATCCCATGAAAATAGAAAGGATTTCAGTGAAGTAGTGAATGGGGATAAAGGAGAAGGGAGGAGGGAAGGGAAAAGCGGGGAATGGTGTTGTGAAATTCACCAAATTATGCTATGTACATACATGAATATACCACAGTGAACTTCACTTTTATGTACAGCTATAAAGCACCAATTTAAAAAAACTATAAATAAAAAGAAAGAAGACCATCAGAATAGAGGAAGGGGACCAGCAGCAGGGAGAAGGGGAGAAAAAGAGGAAGTACTAGGGAATGGAATGGAGCAAATTATATTTCATATATGTATGATTATGTTAAAATGAATCCAATTTTATACATATACATATATGTATGTATATATATATATATATATATATATATCACTACTAAAAACAGAAACAAAGAAGATAACATCTGGATCCTATGGAAGGGATTTTCCTGCTTTGCTGTACACTACCTACCTGAAGATCCCAAGTACATGTCTTGTAAATGTGTTGATTCATGACTTTCCTTTGTTCTGTGATTATAAAAGTTCATGTAATATCTTCATTCAGGATAATTTGAGTCTGTGTTCTTGGACTATGGTCATTTATATTAGACTTCAAAAACTCATTTCTTTTGAAGCAGTTTATGTTGACAACTATATATATTTTTATTACCGAATTCTCCCAATAACTATGATGTTTTAAAGATTCACCTATGTCGTATGTATCAGTACTTCATTCTTTTTAAGTATCATATTGCTTATATTTTGTTAATTTTCATATAGATATTTTCTGGTTTTAATGATATTTTAAGTAATATGTTTTGTTTTTTAAGTTTTATTTTCTATTTTCTTGCTGTTACTATATTAAAATACAATTGAATTTTGCATATTGGTAATGTATCCTTTGAACTTGCTAAATTACCTAAAATTCACTTGTTAATGAACTAAGCCCTAGTACCATGAATGAGATTATATTTGAAGATAACACCTTTAAAGAAGTGATTAAGTTAAATAAGGCCATTAGGATGGGACCTAATCTTATCTGCCTGATGTTCTTATAAGAAGAGGAAATTTAAACCAGATATAGTGGCACACAGCTGTAATCCCAGCCACTCAGGTAAAGCAGGAGGATTGCAAGTTTGAGGTCAGCCTCAGCAATTTAGCAACATCTTGTCTCAAAATAAAAGACAAAAGGGCTGGGAATGTTTCTCAGTATTAGTTTGTCCGGGCTTCAATCTCCAATGTAGAAAAATAAAACAAAACAAACACAGATACAATTTAAAAATACGGGCAAAGAGACACCAGAGGCACAAAATAAAACAAACCAAAGAACAACAGCAAAAACACACATAGGCTGCACTAACTCTGGAAAGCAGTGTGGAGATTCCTTAGAAAACTTGGAATGGACCCTCCATTTGACCCAGCTATCCCACTCCTTGGCCTACACCCAAAGGACTTAAAATCAGCATACTACAGAGATACAGCCACATCAATGTTCATAGCTGCTCAATTCACAATAGCCAGACTGTGGAACCAACCTAGATGCCCTTCAATTGATGAGTGGATAAAGAAGCTGTGGTATATATATACAATGGAATATTACTCAGCCATAAAGAATAATAAAATTATGGCATTTGCAGGCAAATGGATGAAATTGGAGAATATCATGCTAAGTGAGATAAGCCAATCTCAAAAAGGAAGAATGATATCGCTAATAAGTGGATGATGACACATAATGGGGGGAGGGAAGGGTTAGTGTTAGGGTTAGAGTTAGGGTTAGGGAGGGGGGCATGTATGGAGGAAGGAAGCACTGTATAGAGGGAAAAGAGGGGTGGGAGAGGTGGGGGAAGGGAAAAAATAACAGAATGAATCAAACAACATTACTCTATGTAAATTTATGATTACACAAATGGTATGCCTTTACGCCATGTACAAACAGAGAAACAACATGTATCCCATTTGTTTACAATAAAATAAAATTAAAAAAAAAAACACATAGGGAAAAAGCAGTGCTTACATGAAAGGAAAAAAAAAAGAGGACTAAGAAAGCAAACCTGCCTTCACATTGGTCCTGAACTTCTGGTGTTCAGAAATAAGTCAGGCACAAAAAGACAAGGCTGCATTGTCTCACTCATACAGAATCTAAAAACGTTGCTCTCATAGAATTGAGAATAGAATGGGGGTTAGCAGAGGCCAGGAGGAGCAGAGGGGAGGGAGGGATGGGAACATAAATTTCTGTTGTCATTCTGTTTTTGATACTTTGTTATGGAATCCTTAGCAAACTAATACAGTTCTCGCGTTTTTGGTAGTTTTTATAGAAATGTCTACATAAATTTCATGCCATTAGCAAATGTAGATACCTTTATTTTTTTTCCTTTACAATTTTCATATCTTCTTTTTATTACATTTGGACTAGATAAGTGTGCCATAATAATGATGAAAAGAAAGAAAAAGTAGAAAATAATCATTCTTTCCATGGTTCCAAGCTTTGGAGAAAGGTGTTCCATATTTCACATTAAAATTATGCATGATGCTAGACTAGCTATAGCTTTTTTAAGATTACTTCTTATAAATTATGAATGTTCCCTCTATTCATGGCTTTGTAAATTTATTTTTATTTAAGAAACTTGGAAATTTATGCAGAGAGATACAAAAGAAAAAATAAAACAACAACAACAACAAAAAAACCCACAGGAAGAAAGTAGTTGATGGGAATATCAATTAGTACAGCTATTATGAAAAACAGTGTGGCTGTTCCTCAAAAAATTACATAAAGAATCCCCATATCATCCAGCAATTCCACTATTGGACGTATACACAAAGGAAATGAAATCCAACAGTTGAAAAGGCATGAGCACTCCTGTGTTCATTGTGGCACTATTCCCAAGAGCCAAGAAGTAGAAACAGCCTGTGTCTATCAGCTGATGAATGGATAAACAAAATGTGGTACATATACATAACTGAATACTATGCAGTCATATAAAGTAAGAAATCCTGTCATTTACAGCAAAATAGAACTGGAAAGTGTGATGCTAAGTGAAATAAGTCAGGCACAGAAAGACAAGGACTGCATTATCTCACTCATACAGAATCTTATATATTGATCTCATAGAAGTTGAGCATAGAATGAGGGTTACCAGAGGCCAGGAAGAGCAGAGAGGAAGGAGGGATAGGAAAAGGTTGATCAATAAATACTAAGTCACTGTTATACAGGAACAAGAAACTGTGGTGGCTATTGCATAGAAGGATAACTATGTATAAAAATAATGTGCTATACATTTAAAAAACCTAGAATAAAGGATTTTGAAAGTATTCATTATAAAGAAATGATAAATGTTCAGGAGAAAAATATACATTTTTTATTTAAACACTACATAATATATGCATATATGAAAACATTCACATTACCCCATAAATATGTACAATTTTTACATTTTTTACTTATCAGTTAAATTTTTAAGAAAAATAATGTGCTGGAGATCTAACTCTGGTAGACAATCTGCTTACTTTGTAAAAAAACCTTGGGTTTGATCCCCAGGACTGCATATGGAAAAAAAAAAAAAAAAAGAAAGAAAGAAAGTAAAAAAAGAAAGATAAACCATTTGTGTTGAATTTTGTCAAATATTTTATTTAAAATTGGAATGATTATGATTTTCTACTCTGTATTTTGTTCATGCAATGAATTACACTGATTTTTAAATATTAAATAACTTTTGTATTCCTGAAATAAACTTAAATATTATTTTAATGGGTTGCTAAATTCCATTCTTCCTTCCTTCCCTCTCTCCATCCCTTTTCTCTTTCTTTTCTTCCTTCCCTCCCTCCTCCTTCCCTCCCTCCTGCCTCCTTCCGTTCCTGCCTTCCTTCCTTCCTTCCTTCCTTCCTGCCTTCCTTCCTATGTGGTGCTAAGGATTGAATCCAGGACCTTGAGCATACTAGGCAAGGACTGTACCACTGAACTACACCTAGCCTCTCTTCTCCTATATTTTAATAAAGATTTTTGTTCTATATTTATGAGAGATTTTAGTTTGTAATTTTCTTTTAAGGCAATATTTTTGCCAGATTTTGGCATGAAGATTATGTTTGTCTCAGAAAATAAGTTAAGAAATTTTGTTTTCTGAAGGATGTTCTGTAAGTTTGTCCTTCTTTATGAAATACTGACATTGAAACCATATTGAAACTTTTGATAAAAATTTATTTTCTTCGAAGAAAACAGGACTATTTACATTCTTAATTTTTGTCATCATTATTTCTGTCAGATCAACTATCATTTTTTGATTCTTAAAATTTGAAGATTTATTATGGTATATGTGTATATTTAAGAGTTATGTGTTTGATGACTATTCTCTTTTTCTACCATAAAATGCTCCTCTTAACTTACATCAATACCTCTTGTCCTGCCCTCTTCTTTGTCTAACAATATAGCTACTTTAATTTTCTTATGATGAATATTTTTTGGCATATTTTTTCTTTTTCTCTCAACCTGCCTTTTCATATTTAAAGTTACTTCCTTGAACAACTTATAGTTCAGTTTTACTTTCCTAATCAAGTTTAACAATCTCTTCCTTTTTTCAGTTCTGACTAATAAGTGATAAGTGTTTGAAAGATTACTATGCAATGTTATAAAGGTGTTTTGCATATCACCTCACAAAACCTTAGCACACACCTGAAGTCACTTATCATAAGAGATCATCTACCAAGTTTCTAGAATTTTGAGACAATGGTTTAGTCAATATCTTAATGCAAAATGATTCTTGGAACTGATTTCATTTCTTCAATTTAATTTTATCTTAGTGACCTTCATAAATTATCATTTGACCTTTGATAAATGCATATAACTTCTATGCATTTATAAGCTATAAAAGCAATATATTTAAAGAAAAATCTTTGCTGTAACTCTTGATTTTGCTCTAAAGTACATTCTTAGTACAAAGGTACACATATCCTTTACATCATTTTTAGAGGTCACTCTAGGAATTGTTTCCTTAACTTATTACAATTTATTTACAGTTAATATGGTACCACTTTATGCTCTTGTCTTTTCTGCTATTGTTTTCAAACATTTTATATTTACATATCTCATAAATCAAATAGTATGTTACAGTTTTGCTTTAAATGTTTATGTCTTTTAAATAAATTAAGACAGAATTTTGGCTTTATATTTATTTATATGCTTATCATCTTCAGTACTGTTTCTTTCTGTAAATTCAGTTCTACTCTTGTATATTTCTCCTTCACCTGTATACTTTATTTTCAATTTTTTTATATACCAGGTCTGCAATGAAAGGTGAATTCTCCCAACTTTCACTTATCTAAAAGTAACTTATTCCTCCTTCTTTTTTGAATTTTGTTTTTGATGATAAAATAATTCTTAGTTAATTTATATTTTATGAGACTTAGAAGATATACTCTGTTTTTCTGGTTTGCTGGTCTTCCTTGTTTCTAGTAAGAAACCAAGTTCTCATTCATGTATTTATTCCCGGTTTTGTAATTTCTTGTTCCCTTCATCGTTATGAGGTGATTGTCTTTGTCTCTTCTGATTAATTTTATTTTGAAGTCTGCTTTGTCAATATGAGATACTCCTGCTTGTTTTGGGGCTTCATTCACAAGGTATATCAATTTCCATCCTTTTACTTTCAGCCCATGGCAGTCTTTGCCTGTATGGTGAGTCTTTGCAAACAACTCATAGCTGGATCTTGTTTTTTAATTTATTCTTCCAGTTTATGTCTTTTAATTGGAAGACTGAGACCATTTACATCCAATGTTATTATAGAGATGCTTATTCATTCCTGACATTTTGACTTATTGATAACATTTAATTTGGTTCTATTTCTCATTTTCTTAGGTACTCTTCAAATAAAATCTGTTTTTTGGGTTTTTTTTGTGAACACTGAGGTTTGCTTTTTATTTCTTCTAAGTACTTTATAAATTCTTTAGTGCTGGCTTAGAAGTCATGAATTCTTTTAGTTTCTGTTTATCTTGGAAGGTTTTTATTTTCCCATTGTGTTTGAAGGATAGCTTTGCTGGGTGTAGCAATCTTGGTTTACATTTTTGTTTAAGGACTTAAAACACATCACTCCAAGTCCTTCTGGCTTTTAGAATTTGTGTTGAGTAATCAAAAGTGATACTGATTGGCTTACCACTAAATGTGACCTGAAATTTTTCTCTCTTGAGACTTTTAATATTCTATCCTTATTCTGTATACTAGGCATTTTAATTATAATGCACATTGAGATGTTCTTGATTGATCTTGTCAATTTGGGGTTCTGAATGCATCCTGTATCTTAATATCCATCTCATTCCCAAGGTTTGGAAATTTTTCTGTTAATATTTCCCTGAAAGGGTTATTCATTGCCATTAATCTGCATCTCAGAACCCACCTCAATTCCAATATTTTTTAGTTTGATCTCTTAACATTTTCTCAGGATTCTTGTATATTCTAATTATGGTTACCTACTTTCTTTTTTATTGTATTTTCTTTATTATTGTTTGAATGTTCAAGGCTGGTCTCTTTGTCTTCCAGCTCTGATATTCTGTCTTCAGCATGATTTACTCTATTAGAGAGATTGTCAACTGAACATTTTATTTGGTTTATTGTGTCTTTCATTTCCAATATTTTCAGCATCTCTCTTCTTATTGAATTTCTCATTCATATCCTGTGCTGACTCCCTTAATTTATTTATTTTTTCTGTGTTGTCTTAGAATTCATAGATTATTTTTATGATCATTCTGCATTCTTTATCTGGTAGTTCAGATACTTCATATTTTTGAGGTTAGTTGCTGGTGAATTATGAACTTTAGGAGGTGTCATGTTACCTTGTTTTTTCATTTTTGTATTCCTGTGTTGAGTTCTATGCATTTGTTGGAATGGAGGTCGCTTCCACTCGAATGTGTGGGCATTTTCAGGAGACAGCCTTCACTTGCTAAAGTGTCCTAAAATAATAGATTGAGACACACTCATAGGCATGGTATCCACAGGTTTTATGTTACTTCTCCTTGTTTTTACTATAGAAGTGATGTCTATGAGTGGGACCTGAGGGCACAAACTTATGTGGAGCAAGATGACTATCTTTTGGTGCTTACTATGACATCTAAAATTTAATTACCACAAAAAAAGAGCAGGAAAGACAAGGTCAGCAATTGCCAACAGCAAAAACAATAAGTAACTATGAACTAGATCTGGCATTAAAGCAAACAGCAGGTGTTGACTATATCGTTCACCACAATAATAATTGCAACACCATGAATGATGGGGGCAGGAGTTATAGAACCAATTGGTCCTAAAAGATGGTAAAATACAGTTCATTAAGAGAAAAGAAAATGTGATAGGAACACATTAGAGAATTAACAATTTTAAAAAGTGATCAGAGAGAATGCAGAAAAGCTATAGTGGGTGATGGTTTTAAGGAAAGAGGAGAAAAAAATGGAGAAACAAAGTAAAGAATTAGAAAAAGAGAGAATTTGGTTATTAGTGGAAGAAGAAAAGAGAGAAATAGAAACAAGAAAAATAAATGAACACAAACCACAACCAAAATAACAAACCACAAACTCTAACATTCAAAAGATCAGGCAAGGAAAATTAATTACATTTTAAAAAATGCTGAAAACAAGAAAAAAAAGAACAAATATATGCACACATATATGCCCATGAACCAATTAGCATGACAAAACAACAAACAACAAAAAAAAAAAAAAAAAAAAGGAAAAAGGAGTCTTAATGAAAAATCAAAGAAATAGTTTCCACTGAGCTGGTCAAAGTAGTCAATGAGAGTGGATAGTAACTGTCTATGCTTAACTGTCTCTCTTTCCATTTTGTCTTGCACTATAAACTGAGAGAGAAGAGAGAGAGAGAGAGAGAGAGAGGGAGGGAGGGGAGGGGATTGTTAACCTCTTCCTCTTTGTGCTGCTCACTGAACTACTAGTCGGAGTGGCCTAAGACTTGAAGCCACTTGAAATAACTCTCGGCTTTCCTTCTCACCAGTATGTGGTCAGATGGGATGGGAAGTACTATCATTTTGAACTTTGTCTGTTCAGACAAGATCAATGCACTCTCTATTGGCTGATGTCTGCTCTGGAGAGATTAGTTCAATGTACCACTAGGGCCTGGCAACTGCTGATCTTTGTCAGGAGTCTGGATCTCAGGAGCCTTCCAAGAATTCTATTCATGGGGCAGGGGAACCAATCATCCACACACTCTGCTGCCCACCAACACATTCTTCCCAGGCTTAGTCCCTGAGTGTATTCATACCTGTCTGTTCAGATTCCTGATCTGCTTCGGCTGGTCATATCATGGAAACTGCCCATCTCAAAAGTAAAAGCAATTTTCTTGTTTTTCTGACTTGAATTCCCCTGGGTACAATCTTCTCTGTGCCTGTTTCACTCACATACTGCTAGATACACCCTAAGCCACAAGGTAGGTGTTTGTGGGGACAGTGTGGCAGTGTTTGCTATGATCAATCTCCGGACTGTGCAGCAGCAGCTACGGATTTGTCTCCTCAAGATGGCTCTGCCTCAGCTCTCCATGGTCAATTGGGAAACAGAGCACTTTCAATCCCCAGTTCACAGGGCAGCCTCTGGATCAGCCAAGTTCAGGCCTCTTGTCTGATCTCAGGTTTTTCCATGCCAGATCCATCTGTCATGTATCTCTGTGTTCTCCCTCTCCTCTATGGTGAGCCAGTACTGCTGGCTGCACCACTGCCGCTGTTGCAACCAGTTCAGCCCCCGTGCTCTTTCTTCTTCATTCAGTGTACCCAATTTTCCGAGGCTCTAAGATTCTCTGACTGTCCAATATTAAATTTTGGTGAAATCCCTTTCACCCACTTTGTACTCCAGCTGCTTGAATCCTGAGCCTTGGAGCAACTACAGCAGCCTCCTCTACACCATTCTCACAACTTCAACATCCTGACTTTGAGTATCTTTCTGAGGTTATCTTTACCTACAATCTAAAGTCCCAAGATCAACAGAGCTATGGAGCTGATTTTTTTCTTTTTTTTTTCACTACAATGATTTTTAGCTCAAGTACCACAAAATAGACTCTCCATCTAAAAACAAAATCCGCACCCCCCCCATCTGTTTCTATCTTTAAACATTCTTCTTTTTCACTTGATTGATAATGGATAAAATGATCATGTATATTATATAAAAGTGACAGTTTGAAGCTAAATTATTTCTGTCCCAATAGGAAAAAGCAAGCCAGACAAAACTCTTTGAATATTTCTGTTTTCTATCCTAGTTATTACAGAGACGGCTGGCTTTAGGTTGAAAATTTTTAAAACTCATTTAACATGCAGCTGCATGTAAAAGCAAAGGATGGGGAGGAACGGCTCCAAAAATAAAACGTTTTTACCCTTATTAAAACGGAAAGTGAAAGCTAATCTAAGCATCTAAAAAATGTTCAAACGGCAAGTTTTCCCTTGCTCTAGGTTGATAGTTTACACGTGAAAAATCATCCCAATGCAGCAGAGATGATGCAAGCCAGTAATCCCAGCTACTCCCAAGGCTGACAGGAGTTCACAAGTTTGAGATCAGCTTATAATCAATATAATTTATATTTAGATAGCTTTCTCTTTCATCTTATGTAAATTCCAGTGCATTTTAGTTTTTCACAGAACAAAAATTTTATCTTTCAAGTATGGCGAATCTACATTTCTTATATATGCTAACTGATTTTTATAAAGAAAGAAAAATATAGCCTGTTTCACACTCTAATATGTATCCTTTCATATTTATTTGTTATAATTCTATTTATTTACTATATTTCTATTCAATTTTTTTCTTTTTCTTAGCACATTTCCAAAATTTTGAAATGAGGCTTTGCATATACTTTTGCATGTTTTTTTAAATACAATATGATCAGACATATTTTTCTTGACCCTCTTATCTTTTCATAGTCATCATTACAATGGCATCACTGCAGATTGACTTACATTATTGATTAGTTTTTATTGAATACTCGCATGCTTTCCTAATTTTACTATTGCATATTATATCATCTACATAAGATTGGGTTTTATATTTTTTTGCCTAAAAGAAGAAATAATACTTATAGAGTATGGTGGTAAGAAATGTTAAATAGTCTATATGAAATATTTAGTATACTACCTGAAGCATCTTTGACCAAAAGAAAATATTAGTTTCTCTTATCACTCAAATCACTCAGGCCACAGCTACTATAGCACAGAGGGTGAAGGCATGGTAGACACAATGAGAAAGTAGATGATGGTAGGTTTTCATAGCATATGGAGCAGTTCCTGGATTAAGGAAGAACCCAGAAAAGGTATGCTGTGAATATAAAATTATAACTAATATAATTATCACATATATTTTGGCATCAAGTATGTGCTAGTTAATGAACTTAGGGAAGATAAACAGTTCTATTTTCTTTGTGCCTCTAATATGTAATAAGATGAGATCTTCTCAACTCTACAAATAATATTTGTTCTGTTATAGTTCCATGACAGAAGTTTAGAGTTGGAGGGTGACTGTGACTCTTTACTGCAGATAAAATATCCATTTTCTTTTGTTTTGCATTTTGCAATACTGGGCATTGAACCCAGGGCATCATGCTTGCTAGGCAAGTGCTCTACCACTGAGCTATGTTCCCAGTGAACTGTTCATATTTTGAAAGTTCAAATAGTAATTTAAAAATAAATGTCCAAAGTGATAATTATCAACTTTGTAGGAGATTCCAAGATAAGAGTGACTATTAATAAAGAACCCTGGATCAAAATCAGAAGCCACATCAATGTTCAATTGCTGCTCAATTCATCATAGCCAGATTGTGGAACCAACCTAGATGTCCTTCAATTGATGAATGGATAAAGAAACTGTGGTATATATATACAATGGAATATTACTCCACCATGAAGAATGATAAAATTATGGCATTTGCAAGCAAATGGATGAAATTGGAGAATATCATGCTAAGTGAGATAAGCCAATCTCAAAAAAACTAAAGGATGAATGATCTCGCTGATAAGCGGATGAGGACATATAATGGCGGGTAGGAGGTGTTAGGGTTAGGGTTAGAGTTAGGTTTAGGATTAGGGTTAAGGAGGGTGGTAAGAATGGAGGAGGGAAGGACTCTATAGAGGGAAAAGAGGGGTGGGAGAGGTGGGGGGGAAGGGAAAAAAAATAACAGAATGAATCAAACAACATTACCCTATGTAGATTTATGATTACACAAATGGTATGCCTTGACTCCATGTACAAATAGAGAAACAACATGTATCCCATTTGTTTACAAAAAACAAAAAACAAAACAAAACAAAAAAAAAAAAACAGAAGCCCTGTATCCAGGTTTAGTGCTATCATTGACTCACTCAGAGAGTAAGAGTAGTCCCTGAGGGTTTAATTTCCCCATCATAATGTAAGATGAGGTGCTAGCTTTGACAGCATATACTAAAATTGGAAAAATACAGAGATTAACATGGCCCCTGTGCAAAAATGACACACAAATTCATATTTTAAAAATATTTTAAAAATACACACGTATGTGTGCGTATGATGTATTTTTTTTTCATCTTTGATATTACATGGACAGAAGAAGCATTTTTATGAAATATATGTTTTAAATAATTTAATTTTAATATCATGCAGTTAAACAAATATTTACTTTAAAAATAAATATTATAGTATGGAATATCTAATGGATACAATATCTTTCAACAAAAAGACTGATTAATTAAAAATTTTAAGTTCAATTATTTTTCCTAAGCGAGTGACAGTGGGAAATGAAATAATTTTACTGTATCTCCTATTGTACTGTATCCATAGCTTGATGTTGCTATATCCCTGTGACCTCCAGAGAACATACTCTTACTTTTACACTTAAAAAAATTTTATTGAGTTTACTTGCAATTGAAAACTAAGAATCTTGATACATTAGATATCAATTACTTAGAGCTACTTCAATGGGTGGTGTTAATTTTAACCAAATGGATTATACCGGAGATTTAAAAAATTATTGTTTTTGCCAAATTAGTTGGTAATGGTAAAATATAAATCTCTTAATATTATATTCCATAAACCAATATAATAAAAATATGAGTGTGAATCTAACTTTTGTGGGAAAATCTATAATTATAATCTCAGAAATTCAGTTTTATAACTCCTAGCATCAACATAAAAGAAAGGGGGATGTCAAAATATGAAATACAAGTAAATTTCACTAAAGTCTTCTCTAATATTAATGGAAGAAGTAAAAGCTGGAGAAGATAGAGACAAATTCACTTAGCTAAGAAGGCCTCAAGAAATAGGTACACTTTCTTCCTTCATAGCCACATGAGTGGAAAACTAAATGTACTGTTCTATAGCAACACAAAAGAAAGCTCATAGAAATTGAAAACCCAATTGCTGAAGTCAAGAGATATAAGTAAAGATCGGGACATCAGTTGTGTTAAAGTGTGTGGTGGGAAAGAACAGGCCAATAGGAAAGCAAGAAATGTCTTGCTCTCCTAGACTGTTCTCTGTGAGTTTCATAAGAAATGGAAGTTGACATAGTCCATTACCTAGAAATAAAACACATTTTTAGTTCAAACAGCCATTTTTCACAAGGTCACAAAAGCTCAGCCAGCAAGAAAGTCAAATAGGAATGAAACAAATGGATTTTCTCAGATCATCTTTCACTGATGAGTCATTCATTTTATTTCAGCTTATAAGTTATTGAACAAAATGATAGAAATCCTTAATAATAAATATTTGGATTAGTGAAAGAAATGATGCAAACAAAAAAATATGCACATCAATTTTGTTGTGTTGGCCAGCATTCTAAAGTTAAAATGGGATGTGAACAGTGCAGGTCTTGGGGGGTCATTACTTGCTTAGCAAGCTCTTATAGCTGCATTGGTAGCAAACACTTCTCCATACTATATTAAATACAGATTTTGGCCACATTATGTGAGTGTCTAAAAGCCTAAGATGTGATTAAAATCACATCCTGAACTTTCTAAGTCAAAATTCAAACCCATCATATTTTTTCATTCATTGTATGAGAATATTCAGTCTTGTATTCACACGCTTGTTTATTCATTAATTATAGTAAGTAGTCATCTTTATCACATTTCTGGGAATTAGAAAAGAGAAGCAGCATATAGAAATAACAAAATTTAAGAAAATAAGAAAATTGTGCTGCCTATTATTTTCCTCAGAAAATTTTGTCTTCTAAGATAGTCAGGTATTTTGAAAGTTATGTGTGACTGTCCAGTAATTATAATGAAAGGGTGGGTTTCATCACTGCCCTATCCTCCTTGTATGTATGTAGATAGATAGATAGATAGATAGATAGATAGATAGATAGATAGAGCTAAACACTCATTGTGACTTTCACTATTCAAGTGGAATATTCTTCTGCTACATGATTGGAAGCCTTTGCCACCTGATGTGGACAAGAGGCCTTTACTCCATGTCTGATGGGTAGATGCCTTAGAAGGGTAAGCCAAGGCGCACAGCATTGGCTCAGTTTCCATGTGGATCCTTGCTCAGGTTATGAATCTGTTATTACTTCACTTTTCTCTTGATGATGTGGATTCTCTCACCTCTACTAGAAACTCAGTCTTTCAGTCTTCTCCCTGCGCCCAGCCTAGGTGATCTTCACTCATTCTTCAGAGAGAACAAGAGCCAGCTGGTTATTCCTGGAAATTCAGTCTCTGGATTGTTCTTGGGAGGTGAAGGAGAGACTCACTGAGTGTCACAAATTGTTCTAGGCTCATGTTTAGACTTTCAAAGATAAAAATTTCATTTTGAAGACTAAGTAATTTCAAGAAACTGCAATATAAAAGTTGTTCTATTACTGGTATCATTTGGCTTCTGAGAATTAGTACATGCTTGTTTTGAATTTGTATTTAATCAATCAATATATGGATACTTTGAGAAAATACTGGTTTACTATAAGAAAGACAGTCTAACCTTAATAATGTAGGCTATGGGACTGTCCTGCCTGGGTTTAAATATAGTTGTGGTTCTGTCACTTACTAATTGTATGGCCTTGGGAAACTACTCAAGATTTCCAAGCCTCAGTTTTTGTTTCTGCAAAATGAATATAACAATAATACCTATCTTGTAAAGATACATGAACCATTAAACAAATTCCACGAAAGTGTTTCAAAACAGAATAATACTTGATATACATTAGATTACATGTTAGGTATTATTAGATCTTAAGCATGCTGGCTCATGGCATAGACTCTCAAAGGTATTTAAGGATAAGAGTTTTTGAGAGTTTGTTAAATAGCATAATTGATTTAGTACCATGAGTCCTCCATCTTTATTTTCTAGGATATGTTTGGTCCTGTAATATTAAGGTGAGAGAATTAATAAGTTGACTCTTCTCATTATTATAAGACACAGCATTTTAAGCCTAGCTGATTACGAGGAGGCAAGATATAATTTGGAGAATCAAGAAAGAACAGTATTAACCTGTGAATCTGCTTGTAGGAAATCTCATTGCCTTTAGCCAGGTTAATCATGTCTCCCTGAGCACCACTTCTAGCTATTAAAAAATTACCTCTTTGTCTTTTTTGAGGCTGATAGGCAATTTTAGTGATAAAGTTGAAGACTTTCAAAGCAAAACTTGAATAACTTTGCATATATTTACACACATAAACAAAGCAACATTTGGCAATTTAGGATTTGTCAGGATAAAAGACATTTAATAAATTTATCACCACCTAGTTGTTCCAGAGGCAAACACTAATTTTGATGCAATTAATCTAAGCATTCAAAGAGTGAATTGATGAATTTCTAAATAACTTACCATGGCTTGCATCTTCCTTTGCAGATCTTATATCTACTCTCTTTCTCTCATTTAATTTCTACCACCTCTCCTAAATTTTAGGGACCTTAAGAAACAAATGAAGAGAGATGTAAAAGTGAATTTCTCACTCTTCTAAATGAATATATACTTGAGAAAGAACAAAACATTTTGATGGTAGTATTTTTTTATATAAATCTACCTATGCAATAATAGTTCATGACTTTTACAAATTAGAGACTGAGAGATTGTGAAAAAAGTTTGCCTCTTGTCTTCTCCTTTATGGTACTATATACCTCAGGATTTTCAGTAGAAAGCATGGATAAGATCACTAGAGTAATAGCGCTATGGATGGGGGGATAGCGCAGCTTTCCTAACAGATTGAATTTGACAGTGTTCTTCTGCATAGGTTATCAGTGGTTAATAAATGTTACCAGCTGTACAGAAACTTTCATAGGAGGCTAAATTATCAAAACAGATGACAGTTGAGTTTCTGCTGGGAGACCAACCATGAGGCTGTCATTGGAGTTGTATTTAACTTTATGCAGTTTGAGATGTTTATTTAACCAGGAAGGTATCTTGAGGGCTGACCCTTTGTTGTTTGTAGTCTCTCAATTGGTTTGAAAAATGCAAGATCAAGTAATAGGTATTATCTATTATAGGAAGAAGAAACCCAGGATTTGGTTTTAATCAGTTGGTACAACATGCTAAGAGAGGGAGTTCTTCTCTGTGTGGTGGTGCGGCTAGGCACACTGGAGGTTGGGACAAGCACCAATAGACAGTTTACTGGTTTGGGTGAACATGCAAGCATTTTGGAAGATTTTCACTTCTAAAGAAATGTTCTCACTCCCATCTCTAACACCAAAAAATTCCAAATTACTTAGAATAAAACATAAGCAGGCAGAAATAGCAAGCCATCCAAGATCAAATACCTGGTAAAACCTTGGAGAACATCGATATTAGAATTCCTGAATCTAGAAAAGAAAAGTGAGATAGTGATCAATTAATATACTATTTTGTGCACTGCTGCACATGCCTGTAATCCCAGTGACTTGGGAAGCCGAGGAAGGAAGATTGCAAGTTCAAGAGCAGCCTCAGCAACTTAGCATGACCCTGTCTCAAAAATAAAATAGAAATGACTGGTGATGTAATTCAGTGGTAAAACACCCCTGGGTGCAATCTCCAGTATCAAATGTACTTTTTTTATTTAGTAGGAGAAAATTTTAAGTTCAAGTATAGGTTGCTACATTTCTCTAAATTGTCCCTTCTTATCTTGGTTTATTCAAATTTTATAAGGGTGATGGTTTCTCTGACTTTCCTTGTCTTTATTACCTTAACAGAGCCCAGTATGGTGGATTGCAAATTCAAAGTTAGCCTAAACAGTTTAGTGAGGATCTCAGCAACTTAGTGAGACCCTGTCTCAAAATAAAAAATAAAAAATGGTTGGGGATGTGACTCAGTGGTAAAGTGCCCCTGGGTTCAGTTCCTTGTACTGATAAAAAAAAAAAAAAAAAAAAAAAAGTAAGAGTACTGGGTAGTATTTTGTAGAGTTTCCCTTGACCTGGATTTTTCTGATATTTTCTAATGATTAAAATAAAGTCATGGATTTTTGATAAGGGTACCCATTCTCAGCACATTGTATCAGGGATACATGGACACAGTCCTGTCTTCTTGTTGGTGATGAAATTCCTGATCACTTGGTTAAGTGCCATGTGTCCATCTTATTTATAACTCTTTTGGAACAGTTCTACAGTTTTTGACAAATATTACTATGATAATGTACACAATTGTTCCATCAGCCTGAAATTTTTCTCACATTATTCCAAACTCTTCTTCCCTCCCCCAGTCTCTAGCAACCACTGGTTTGTTATCAATCCTTAGTCTTGCCTTTTCCATAATGTCATATGCACACAAAGAGAATCATAGAATATGTGGACTTTTGTATCTGACTTCTCTCACTTAGAAATGCATGTTGTATCCACGTATGTTATTGTATGAACAGTTTGTTACTTTGCATTGCTCCATTTTTATTTATTAGTAGGAATAATAAAATAGATTTTTACCTCAAACCATGAAATAGAAGATGGAAGTGAAAACAAATAGAGTGATTATTATACAATGTCTTGAACATATCTTTTTTATGACTATTATCAATTGGCATTTTTAATAATGTAATGTTTTTTCTGGGATAACTATCAATTGAGAAAAAGCTGAGGTGAATTCTACGGAGAATTTAAAATACTCCACATGCATTATCAAATAGTCTTTGGTATACTCTTCTTATAAAAAGAAGAGTGCCCACGTCTGTCAACAATTGTATGTCAGCAGAAACACTTAATGTAAAGTAATATACCTTGTCATTGCCTGGGGGAGGGCACGTGGGTGTCAATCTCAGTTTACCAGGTATAGTTATCTCTGAGTTATTTCATTTACCAGATTGTCCATTTTCTAGATATTTAACTTCACATTAGTGACTTTTTTTTTTCTATGCAAAAGCCTAAGAAAACGACTCACATAAATGAATTCTGAAAAGTAGCAAAGGAGCTGGGTGTGGTGGTGGATGGCTGTGATCCTAGTTACTTGGAAGGCTGAGGCAGGAGGATCGAAAGTTGGAGGTCAGTCTTGGTGAGGCCCTGTCTCAAAATAAAAAATAAAAAGGGTTGGGTATGTAGCTCTGTGGGGTAGAGCACACTGACTTCAATTCCCAGTACTGAAAAAAAAAAAAAAAAAAAAGCAGAGCTGAATATACCTCATAAAACATAGAGTTAAGGAAAGCTCAATGTTAACATAAAATGATTATGAAAGCATAGAGTAAAATGGAAGAAAAGTTGTGTTTTATAAATATTTTCCTTAAAATTCCTAGCAATTTGTTTCTGATTTTTGTTAATTCTACTATTGATGATCTAAGGAGTTTTCAGGCATTTCTTTACAAATATATAAGCTGTAGGGTATCTTATCAATAATCCCTTTGTTAGTGTTTTACAATAGCAGGCATTAACTTGATAGGTGAGGGACCATTGCAGTCTATCACTGCAGTGATCCCGGCGTGCATTGAAGTCTCCCTAAGTACATGTTGATTCAATATTGCAGCAGTGATCCATGAATTAAATGTGCTTTGGATTCAAGTTATTACAAGTTGAATGGGAAAAATATACCAATTCCACTTAAAAAAGTCAGTTTGACTCTGCTCATTTCTTCCGTAAACACATTTCCAGTGTTTCCCAGTAATGAATATTCTTTCTGAGCCATCGCTGCTTATTATTATGTAACTTTGTCAACATTCAAAGCTCCCCTTAATATTGACTATATTTGAAATTCCTTGAGTGTCACAGAAGGGATCTATGAAATAATTACACAATAGTATTCACGTGAAGGTAATTCTTTTGTGAATAAGATAAAAGTGCTATTTTATCCTCTTTAGGGGATAAGAATAAAAACTATTCAATAGATTTAAAAGGAAAGAAAATTAAAATTTTATTTGGATCATTATTTAGTCTATGCTTCTTAATAAAACGTTCATGAAGTTATTGTCATGGCAGAGTGAGCACAAGAAATGTTCTCTGGCTTTTAACATTTACTCCTCTTATTCTATTATTTTTCCTTTATATATACTAAAATTTTCATAGTACACATTACACAAGAGAATTGTAATAGTTCCTCAAATATTTATAATAGAGTTGCAAAATGTGTTAGACTCACAAATATTCTTTATTTGTTGAATGCATCCTGGGTATTGATTCTGAAGAGAAAGGATGCTAATTACGGGCATAGAAAACTGTACAAAAAGAAAAGGAATGGAAGATGAAGAAGGTATGACGAAATAGCTCCCCAATTAATAGGATGGATATTCCTTCGAAATGGGAGGTGAGTCACAAAGAAGAGTAGAAGAACAGGAGAGAGTGAGAGGGAATTTAGAAAAAATAAAAAGGTTTTGAATGATCTCACATTAATCAGTAAACCAAAAATTGAGTTACTTTGGCATTGGGGTGCCTGTAAAAGCAGGAACTGAAGAAAACGAACAATGTAGACTTTCTATTGTTAGGGGCTGTGTGGTCTTTTCCTATCAGAATGTTGGTTCTCCAGTGACTCCCCAAGGCAGTTGTCACCCACGAGTGTCTTCTCTGCTCTTCTCCCATGCTGTCATGGAGTTGTTGAAAACAAAACAAAAGAAGCAAACAAAAATGAAATGAAACAAAAGACAAAACCTTTCTCCTTATAATGTTAACACAAGTTCTATATACCCTTTTGTTATCCTTTGCACCATTTTTGATTCTGTGGATTTTCTTTTCTGTCTTTGTTTTCTGCTACTTCTTCGTCTTTTCTTCACAGGACAAAATCAAAATTTTAAGGACATTTTGTGAGTGTTCAGGTGGAGGATCCAAGGGCTGCTCTGTCAACCTAAAGATGCCAGAGATGATCCTGTGACTGTGGGTGCTTAGACAGGTCTGCCTTGCCCCTCTTCAATGCTAAATATTGTGAAGAGCTGCAAGAGTCAGGATTGGGAAGTGCATATAAGCAGGTAGGACCGAAAGCACATTATGAAAGCAAAGGTATCAATACTGCTGGACCCTGGACTCAAGCTGTCCTCAGCAGGTGTGTACTGGCAGCAAGGCAGGGAGCCTGTCTGAATACCAGTTGGCTGGATTCAGGCACCCACTAATATAAGAAATGAACAAGTAATGAATAATGAAAATGATTTTGATGCAGTTACATCAAACTGGGGAGAAGCAAGTAGATTGATTCTCTGAGGTCCCACAGAAGTGATCCCAATTTATAGAAACAAAGTCAGGTGATATACATATATAGACTTAGCTGGGCTATGTTAATCAGAAATAGTCTCAGGCTTCCTAGTGTTGCCTCCATTCTCAGTATGAGAAAGGATGAAGTATACAAAAGCAGCTATCAGGAAGTTGCTTTCAGTTTCAAATGGGGTCTGTTTCAGGGACCATCAACTCCCCCAGTTAAGTTTGGGAGACAAGTACATGGAAGCTGGAGCAGGGGACAAGGACAAAACAGAAGAGCAGCAGGGCTGGTTAAAAAAAAGAAAAAAAAAGTGAAATAAATGCATAAAAGATTGAACCAATAAAAAAGCATCTTTTAAAAGCTAACTACTTTCTAGGGAATGTGCAATGTGCTTCTACATACATTATCTCCATCATTTCTCACAATAGCCCTGAAAAGTGTACATGAGTGTCTCGGGTAGAAAATTCTCAATTTAGGTAGCTCTAGTAACTGAAGCTTCACAATTCAGTGGGTATCTGAGACAAAATGTGAGCACAGTTTATTGAGGATGGGCCCAGAAAATCTCAGCAGTGGTAATAATAGAAGATAATCACTATGGAAGAGGACAGGACACATAAAGGGAAAGGTAGGATAATCCCGGATTTGTAGAATTCCACACTCTCATTAAAATACATGCTTTACAAATTAGGATACATCTTTAAATAGACCAAGCTACCTATCCCTATGAATTTAAATATATATTAAAACTAACCTCACTTATTTATTTTATTTTGCCACCTAAGAAGATTTAAATTTCTCTTGACTAAATTTTAGACAGGATTCTTCCTGATTGTAGGTGTTTTACATCCCTTTTCTTAGAGAACTTACTTTTTAAAACTTTTAACATTACAAACTCTGTGCTCTCTTTGAGATGTAAATTTTCTTCTGTCCACTGACCAGTTTTTACAACCCAAGAGTATCTTTCTCAAGGATCTGGGAGTTATCTCTTGGAAATGTAAACATAAGGAAGATAGAGCCCCTATCTCCCAGTCCCTGTGGGAAGGTGGGAGCCCAACTAAGTGTCCATTGTTGACCAACCTATCCTTAAAGTTATCCAGTACTTTTCCACTAACTCACCCCTGAGCTTAAAAACTCTCCAACTTTATTCCAGTGGATTTGAGTTCAATCTCTCTACCCTATTGTAAGAGTCTTTAATAAAGTCTTCCTTGCCTGTTTAACTCCATCAGATGCAATCTTTCTTAGACACTACTAACTCCAGGTAAGTATCTATTTATAAGACAGTATGCTGCATTTTCATATATTAAAATGTTACTCTGAAAAATTGGTCATCAATCTGCAATAATTTGAAGATAATCTCTAGAGATAAAGAGATGGTTCAAATAATCTTTGAGATCAGTAAATCTTTTTCTTTTTTATTGGTATATTATAATTGTACATAATGATGTACATATTAGTACTTGCACATAATATAACAATACAATTTGGCCAATATCTCTCCCCAGGAGATCATTAAATCTTTAAAATTTAATATTACAGGAGGCAAAAAGGAAATACCATTCACTGTAGCAAAGAAGCACTACCCACACAACATATAATCTAGTAGACATGTTATGAACCCTACCCTGAACATTCTGCATTAGCAGAAATATATTTTGTAATTATTTCTTATGTTTCTTGATACCAAGTTGATAGAAAAATTCCAAAATTCTTTTCTGTAAAAATGATAAGGGACAAGGTAGCTAACATCTTCTATGACATTCTTATTCAAACTGTAATTTAGCCTACCTAGAAAAATAAATTAGATACAAATCCTTTAGGATATGTGTTTCTACAAGTTGAAGTTTTCATGACAATAAGGCTATAAAGAAAGTATAGGCATATTTCTTGGACAAATTTCTATTACTGATAGATTAAAATATTTTATGTACTGGTCCAGATTAATAATACAATAATTAACACAAGAAAGTAAATATAAAATATTTGAAAACATATTTAAACAATTACTGAATCTGTTATATATACTGGAAACTATTATAAGTACTTTAGAAATATTACATCATTTATTCCTCATAACAGCCCAATGAGATACAATCATTTACCCTATTTTAGAAGAAATAAATGTTTATTTACTTTTATCCATTATCTTTAACATAATGTTTTTTTAAATTTTTTTAAAATGTTTTACAGACTGCATTTTGAGTCATTGTACACAAATGGGGTACATCATTTTGTTTCTATGGTTGTGCACAATGTAGATTCATACCATTTGTGTGATCATACATGTACATAGGGTAATGATGTCTGTCTTATTCCACCATTTTTCATACCCCCCCATTTCCTTCTATGTAATCTAAAGTTCCTCTATTCTTCTCTCACCCTCACCTTTCCTCCCCCATTATATATCATCATCCACTTATCAGGGAAAACATTTGACCTTTGGTTTTTGGGGCTTGACTTATTTTACTTAGCATGATATTCTCCAATTCCATCTGTTTATCTGCAAATGCCATAACATTATTCTTCCTTATGGCTGAATAATATTCTATTGTGTGTATATACCACAGTTTCTTTATCCATTTATCTGTTGAAGGGCATCCAGATTGGTTCCACAAGGAAACCGAGGCACAATGATATTAAGCACCTTATCCAAGGTTGCAGTCAGTATAAAAGCAGTATTTCAATACCTATGATCTGGCTTCAAAGTCAGACCTCTTACCCACATTATGCTGCTTTTCTAATGCTTACATAAACTGTCTTTTAGACAGTTTAGTCTCTTTGGAGAGGGAGATTAGTACATTTATTTGGGAGTAACCCTGCAATGAGAATACTCCCGCCATAGTAAACTGTGTAAATTCAAGGAGGTTGAGACAAGGAAAAGTTTCTAGGAAAGATTAAGGAGATTACAGAAATTATTTTGAAGCAATAATCCTTGGCTGAAAGGAACAATAACGAGGGTGGTGTCAGCCCAAGAGTAAACAGATAGTCATTGGGCAGAAGTCCATGCAGAAGTGTTTCTTGTGTGTTCAGTTGTGGCACTCTTTGGATAAGGTTGTGTTTCTGGTAGAGTCTTAGGTGATACTTTTGTGGTCAGGCATTCATGCACGGCTGCCTGTCCTTCACACCCTTCAGACTTCATATATAATCATTTTCTTCGTTAGGGTTTGCCATAAATGACACCGTTTTGATTCTTCAACTTTCACAATCCATAATATTAAAAACTTTCTCCCACAATACTTATACAGTAAGTATTGTTTTCTGATATAGATTAGATATCAATTTTTTTGAGGCAATTCTTTATGAAATCAAAACCATTTAAAAGAGGAAGAAGAATGCGTGAGGTGTGGTGCTTGACTGCAGCTATGCATGCACCCAGATAAAGCTGAAGCAAGATCAAAGTGCTAAGAGTGGGTTTCTTGGGGAAAAAAGTGGGGGGGATTGAACAGTCACTGCCTGCAGAAAATAGTCTATCATTGGTTCTTATACCAGTTATCAATTTTTTTGCCATTCAGCTCCAAATTGCCTCTCTGGTATTTATACTCTGTGACCACGGGATGCCTTTAAGCATTTCTCCTTTAAAGTTAAGCTCAATGTTAAGCATTCACAGTAGAGGGGGCTCTGGGAGTGTTGTAGGTAGAAGGGCCCCTTCTGGAGTTTGTGGTTGTTGAAAAGTGGCTGGGAAGGCATCCAGGAGATCTTCACCTCATTCCAGGCCTGGAGTACATAGCGTCACCCAGACTTGCCCAACTTGAGTCTCAGCTGTTTCTCTCTCTCTCTCTCTCTCTCTCTCTCTTTTTCTTGTGGTACTGGGTATTGAACCCAGGGGGTGCTCTCCCATTAAGCTCTATCCCCAGCCCTTTTTATTTTGAGACAGAGTCTTACTAAGTTGTCAAAGCTAGCTTGGAACTTGTGATCCTCCTGCCTCATCCTCCCAAGTCTCTGTGATTACAGGCCTGCACCACCAAGCCTGGCCTCATTCTGTTGTGATGGTAACTTTCCCCAGGCCCTCCACAGGGAAAACAGTGCCGCAAAGACATTCTGGTGGCACAAAAACCATGTTCACTCTATAGAATCAATGTGGCTCCTCTGAGACCCCCATTGTCTCATCCTGAGACCCCCCATCATCCCATCCCGCTGCTGTTCTTTCTTAGGTCCAAAGTCTATGATTTGGGGCCTAGAGGATTCCCATCCCTCTTTCATGCCCATGTGCTCATTGCTGATGGCCTACTCCCCATCACACTCTGGTGAGATGCTGTGTGCTTTTTAGAGAGCAAGGGTCCACTGTGGAGCCAAAGTGACCAAATAGGTTCTTGGTTACTGGTTCTTGCAATCACTCAGGAAAAATTTCAGATGCTGGCACATTATAACAGATACTCACAAATGAATTCATTAGAAGGGATAGGACACACCTTGTAAGGGATCGATTTATTAGAAAGGATAGAAAAAAGGGAAAAGAGGGAACACTCTTGAGGAACAGAATGGGTCCTCTCATCGAGAAGAATGACAGCACTCCAGTTTTATGGGGGTCCCAGGGAAGTTTCCAGGTAGTGCTACCCAGACCAATATCTTGACTTCTGACCGCCAGCAGGATTGCCTCAGACTTCCTAGTCCCCAGAGTGCATTGCTCTACCCGACTGAGGGGAGAATTTACTGTTACAATGACATGCTAAAAATCCAAGGCAACACTGGGTCATTTTGACCAATGCTGACCAGGTCTGATTGGAATTTGTTCTTACAGATTTTACATAGGAGGGTCTTTGTTTCTAATTATTTTGTCTCTCTCGGTTCTGGAATCTCAGTCTGTGTAAAAGTCAAAGTCACTGGGCTCCCTTCAGAGTAACTTGTGTTCTTTTCAGCAGGGGGAGCCTTTGGGGCCTGCATGTCTCCTGAAAACAACAGAGTGTTGGCTGAGGAATGTAGCATACCCTATTGACTTAAGCCAGGCAGGGCCCCAGGTAAATTGGTTTTAAAAAGAAAGCATGTGAGGGGTCAGCTTAATAGACCCAATTTATAGAATTATTCCCTTAACCTCATATTCCTACCACTCCTGTCTATTACCTGTCAATTCGACCCAATTTTGAAGATCATCATTAGCCTGGACAAACCAAGGAATATTCTGTTATTAGGGGTGCTAAACTATACCTTCTCTGACAAGGTCTGAGCTCCATCCTTGTAATGGGGCCCCTTTCAAGTTTGTCCTTCTAGAGGTACTCTCTCTCAGTCCTAGGGATTATAGAGAAATTCTTATATAAGTTTTAATTATTTTGGGGGGGGTTAAAATTTTAAAACAATATTTTGTTAAGATTCTGTAGTTTAACCTATTATATGGTTTCTATGTCTTGTTTGGGCCCAGACTAATACACTTTTTAGTGCAAATTAAAATCAAAGAGAAATACAAGTATACGTACACATTTGATTGATTAAATTGGGTGTGTATGTGTGTGTATACACAATGCCAAATGTGGGGAAGATATAGGGCATCTGGAGCTCTCATTCATCCATGTGAGAGTATAAAATAGGAGTCTCCCAGGTTCTTATAAAACTAAATATATGCCTATTTTGTGGTTCATCAGTTCCACTCCAAGAGAAATCAAAACATAATATGCACAGTAAGACTTGTAGAGGAATGTTCTTAGAAACAATAATAGCCCAAAATGGAAAGTCAACTAAATGTCCATTATAGGTACATGGATAAATAGGCTACAGCATATTCACAGGTTGGAATACCACTCACGATAAAGAAAAAAACTTACTTATATCCAATGACAAGGATGAATGTAAAAAATGCATATTGTAAAAGAAACCTTACAATGTTCATACTATTCAATTCTATTTTTTATTTTGATGTTCTAGAGCAGGTAAACTAATTTTTGGTGAAAAATTATTTTTCAAAAAACAGTGATTGTCCTTGGGAACAGGAGGTTCAAGGATTAAGGGGGAAGGGATATGAGGTAATTTTCTGGGGGCAATGATCATGATTACATGATCACAACATTTTATACAAAAGTACTAAAAATAATTTTTTTAAAATTTTAAAGTACTTTAAAAATAAAGGTTTAGGTTACATAGGTTATACATTTGTTAATATTAGTTGAATGTTACCCTTAACATTTGTGCATTTCAGAGTAGGGACATTTAACCTAAAAAATTATAAACAAAATAGTTTATATATGCTGGACAGTTTAGATGGGAAGTGTGTAGAAATCTGAAACTTGTTTCAAATGCATTAAAAACATAGAAGGATGACTGGATGCAAAGAGGAGAGTGTAGGTATATACATGATGATACAAATGTAGAACTGTGTTGATTATGGAATTTTTAAGGTTAAGATAAAGGTAAACATTTTTCAATGTTACCATTTTGAGACATTTTTATTAAAAAAAAAAAAAAAAAAAAAAAACCTGAAAACACTTTTGATGTGATCAAAACCGTTTTAGTTTTCTTGTCTCTTAAAATTGTCTAAATCATTCCCTGGCCTGCTATGATATAGATGCTCCAGATTAATGTAAATGTTGAGAGCCGAGGGTCTGTTTTGAGCTCATGCAGCCTCATTCATACTACAAGTACATTTCCAGTGTTAAAGGCTGAGGAAAACTGACTGGCTTGTATTTACTACCTCTCTTTCCTTGCAGTTTATCATGGTCTGTGTGATAGGCGAGTGTCTTGCTTTATGTGATGAAGCAAATGTGCTTTTTTGAAGTTATGTATTTGAATTCCGTAACAGAACTTAGCTTGGCTTGAACTATACTACCTAGAACTAATGTACAAGTGGTTTTTATCCATTGGTTTTATATTTCATACATGTTCATTTTTATTAAGTTGTAAATTTCTTAGTAGGGACTACCTTTATTTATTTTGCATTATCTCCTAGATAATATGGTACAGTGCTGTGGACTCAGGAAATAACCAAATTATGATAGTATCTATTATTTATAATGAAAAATTTTTGAGACCCCCATTGAGGCCAGGACCCTCATAATATAATTCCTAATTAACTCAAAATCACTAGATCTAAGATTATGTATTTGCACTTAACAACACAATCTTTAATTTAAAAACAAATCTGCACTCTGGAAAGCAGTGTGGAGATTCCTAAGAAAACTTGGAATGGAACCACCATTTGACCCAGCTATCCCACTCCTTGGCCTATACCCATAGGACTTAAAATCAGCATACTACAGAGATACAGCCACATCAATGTTCATAGCTGCTCAATTCACAATAGCTAAACTATGGAACCAACCTAGATGCCCTTCAATTGATGAATGGATAAAGAAACTGTGGTATATATATACAATGGAATATTACTGAGCCATAAAGAATGATAAAATTATGGCATTTGCAGGCAAATGAATGAAATTGGAGAATATCATGCTAAGTGAGATAACCCAATCTCAAAAAACCAAAGGACGAATGATCTCACTAATAAGTGGATGATGACACATAATGGGGGGAGGGAGGGGTTAGTGTTAGGGTTAGAGTTAGGGTTAGGGAGGGGGGCAAGAATGGAGGAAGGAAGGACTGTATAGAGGGAAAAGAGAGGTGGGAGGGGTGGGGGGAAGGGAAAAATAACAGAATGAATCAAACAACATTACTCTATGTAAATTTATGATTACACAAATGGAATGCCTTTATGCCATGTGCAAACAGAGAAACAACATGTATCCCATTTGTTTACAATAAAAAAAAGTAAAAACAAATCTGTATTGTACAGTTCCAAAAAGGTTTTACTTAGATATTGATTTCATTTTTTAGAGAAGAAAAAATACCAATAACTAATCAGTTAACTAGTTTTAAGGTCCTCCTACATTCATAACCTGGCTAAGATAATGATGCCAAAGAAAGGTCATAACCCAGGTAAAGCCAATGATCCAAATCTAGTAAGCCGAGGACAACTAGAGATGAGATAGCATGTCATCAGTGGCCACTGAATGAAGAAAAATGTATGCAGATTCACAGCCTCAAAGTGATGATTTTCCCTTAAAATATGTTTACCTTACAAAGTGCTAGTGGAAATGCTTAAAACAAGTAAAAAATAGGAGGCAACATTTTGCATTCAAGCATGAGAGGTTTTGCATCAATTTTTCAAGTATTAGTATTTCCTGCCTTCTACATAAGCTGTTCAGGGTCATATCTCAGATGAAAAAGACCCCTTTATCACTAGATAAAAATAAATCATACATTTATTTAAAAGTCAGTAAGCCATGGAGCTGTTAGCGCAGCTCTAATTTAAGACCCCAAAACATGCCTAAATTACCAATTAAAAAAAATGCTTGAACTCTCACCAAGAGCCACCATGTTGTGATTGCAAGCTCATGTGTAAGACAATGCAAGAACATTTAGAGGAGAAATGATTAGGTTATGGGAGCCTTAACCCAATCACTGAATTAATCCCCTGATGGGATTAACTGAGTGGTGAGTGAAGGTGGGTAATGTGTGGCTGGAAAAGGTGGGTCATTGGGTGTATGTCTTTGGGGTATGTATTTTGTACATGGCAAGTGGAGTCTCTGTCTCAGCTTCCTTATCATCATGTGAACTGCATCTCTCTGTCAGTCTCTTCCACCATAATGCTCTGCCTCACTGCAAGCTGTGGGGAACTGTCCATGGATTGAGACCTCTGAAACCATGAGTCCCCAAATAAACTTTTCCTTCTCTAAAATTGTTCTGGTTAGTCTTTTATTTACAGCAGCAAAGAAGTTGACTAGAACAGAAACATCATTGTAAGGCTAAAGGAGGCTGGCTAGAAGGCCGTAGGTAGTGATCAACGAAGACACAATCATGGAATGTGCTATAAAATGGACAAATGGTGAAAATATTCTGAAATGTCAGAGATAGAGGACAGCTAGGAAATGGTAGTAACGGTGGATGGCAGAAATAAAAACTCATCAATATTTAATATTTCCCAAATATTTTATCTAAAAGATATAATTGGTCTGATCTCTAGAAACTCAAAAGTACCTGCATATTTTTACTTAGTGTGAATGAAATAAAATATGTATCAAGGCCATAAATATACTGCCAAGAAAACATTGCTAAGTTAATTTATCTGACACCAAGGTACTGAGAAGTAGATAAACTTCATAGGAACTATGACCATTCTAATACTCTTATAAGGTTTAAATGCACTTTCAAATTAATCAAAATGTTCACCCCAGTGTAACAGTGTAAATTTGTGCAATTCCATGTCTGCAATAAAAAACTCACATGACCTTTGAATATCAAAAGATTTTCAGTCTTCAGTCTTACAGAATATAACTGAATTATAGCTAGAATTTGCACAATTGTCCTACATTTCTTATCTCTGAACTTCCCAAACACTCAGTCATCTCCCAAAACATATATATTTACCTGAAATATTTTATGAGTGTGTGTGTAAATACATACTATAAACCACTACAATTTTATTTTTTATGCTAAACAAATATATCTTTACAAATTACTTCAAATGATTTTCTACCATTGAATAAATCTGAATAGGGTTTCTGACATGAATTTAGCCATTTAAAAAAATTTTAAATACTAATAAGCTGGGAGAGAACTGGATGGTATCTTCTTCCCTCAAAGCCTTCTCTTATGAAATATGAGGAACAATAAGGTTGTTAATTTTCCTCTCTTATAATTTGCAGTATTCTTGTGGTAATAATGAAAAAAGGATAGTATCTAGTACTTATTAATAGTTATACATCAAATTGTTTGCTTTTTGATAAGTCAATCATAAGCCAGGGTCTGGAGTTAAGCACATTTTTATTTTTAGGCTCTTTCCTGATCTATGGCATGTCTGCTGGCTAAAAGGCAGTGACAAAGGCTATTTAGTCACATTGCTTCAGGAAATAGGTTCAGCACTCCATAAATCCTTTGCTTTACCTTATTTGTACCATTCACACATGCAACCCTTATTCTGTTCATCTACTTGGAGTCTAATTTAATTTAATGAAGAGTGTGCATTATTCACCCAACCATATCATGGACTTGATTCAACTATAACTATTGTAAGCTAATTGTGTTGTGTTGGATTTAAAACTGATAATGATGTGCAGTGACAGTTTTAACAAATTTTCGATTACCACATTCAATTACTTTTGCTGCATCCCACTTATCAGCAAGCCAAACACTTAATTCATTTAAGGTTTTGACAAAGAATATGGGATGAGATGATTCATTAAGGAGACTCCCAGGACAGGTCTTGCACTCTGGATTTATTAAGCAACTCCCTCTATGTTGCTGTACAGGTTGATTTTAGAATCTAGCTGTGTTGTAGAAAATGTGCTTGTTTGCCACATGTTCCTATCTGGAAATAGATTATTCAATTTGCTGAGATTGCATTCATATATGTTTCAGCAAATTGAGTTTTGTGGCTTATGAATTCATAAGTAAAAATGTATTTATTTTCAAAGATTAGCAATGATTAGCAATTGTTTATATTAAAATAAAGTTAATTAATTAAGTTAATTAAAAAGACGAATGGTTTAAGAAAATAAAGTGAAGATGACCTTATTTCAATTATATTTCTGTAAGTCTCTGCAGATAATGTTTTAGCAAAATTAACTATTCTCACTTTTTGAGTCAATAGAAAAAAATAATATTTAGTAAAAATCATTTTAAGATGTGTCCATGGATAAAGATGAGCTCATCTTGTTTCTGTAAACCTAAAGGTTGATGAGAACCTAGAAAAAGATTCTCAAACTAGGGGAGAAAAAAACTAAAACACACACATGCACACACACACACACACACACACAAAAAAAAAAAAAAAAAAAAAAAAAAAAGAGGATGGTGACAGTTTCTTGGTGTAAGTTAATATGTATAGCAAAAACAGGCTCATTACCTTTTACCAACAAGATATAAATATGTCTGAAATTGTGGTACTTTCTTTTAACCTTCCTTATCAAGAAGGAGGTATTGAGTAACTCTTATGTCAGTCATTGCACTCATTGTGGTTTCATGTTACTCTGTGCTTGAAGGATTCACCTCTCAGGCCTCATGTGGGACAACCGATTCATTGTTGGATGTACAGGCTCAGCATGATCGTGATAGAAAGCAATGCATAAGAATTTTAGAAACTTCTTTGTATACATATTTTTTAAAAGGCAATTTCAAAATCAACCTTACACATATGTACTGGAAAGTAATATTTTATAAGATGCTATAAAGTATTGGTATATCTTAGAGGATCATGTGACATAGTGTGATTTCTATCATGATTAGTGATGCATAGTTTACTAGTTGATATATGGATTTGTTCTAAGCTCATCCTTCTTCAAAGATCTGCTCACACCCTAGTTCAGACATTGAAGCTGTTCATATACAAGATCAAAGCATCTGTATTCTCCCAGGAAAAGTATGATTTAAAGTAATATTTTGCTCTAGAGATTATAAACTTGAATTGAAGATCTTGTTCTTATCCAGATTTTTTGAGTTGGATGAGTGGTTGCTGTTGTGACTGTAGTAGATGCTGTATGACTGTCCCAATTTCTTCATCCCAGTGCTAGTTGTACCAGTTGATGTTTAATAGTTCACATGTGCTCATTTTGACCAAGTGAAACTGGGGTACAAAATATCTCTATGCCTGAAGGCAAACACACTTCCGTTGTTCAATTCCTGCTCTATAACTCCCCATGGAACCAGTCTGAAACTTGTCTCCAGGATAGATCAAATCTGTTTAGCTTTCTTCCATTGCCATATATATATGATTGTATATATATATAATATATATATAATTATATATATCACATATATATCATATATATATGATTTTTCTTTTGCCCCCACACTCCCCTTCTCCTGAGAGTATATCTCCAATAAACTGCTTTCACAAAAATTCCCATTTTTTGCTCTGCTTCTAGGGAACCCTACCTGGGAAATACTAGATAAGATGCTCAGATTAAAGATTAACATTCGTATAAGCTTCATGATGATCTGTGAATACTGGTGAGTTTTATATTTGACAGTGGTAATGAGCAGAGTATTTCATAAATCATTTTCCATAGCCCTCTCAAAACCCACATTCTATAAATGATATTAAAATATTTCATTCATAAAAGTATAGAAATGTGTACAAATTGTTTTGTGACTTTTTATATTTAAAGTGGTGATTTGAGGAACTTTCTTATATAAGAAAACCTGCCTTTTGACCAAGGGAGGCTGCATTCAATAGGGAAAAAGCAATTAAAGGTCAGAAATCTTGAAATTTAGTCCTTATCCTGTGTTTTCCTCCATGTGAATTTTTGATAGGTCACATAACTTCTTTATGGTTTATATATATCATCAGAAAATGGCAATAATAATAAAATTCCTTTAGCTACAATATACTGTGCACTGGTCATTATTTAAATATTTACTCATTGACTTATTTTAACAATCCTTATAGATATAGTTGCCTTCATCATGGAGATAACACAATTGAGAACTGAATTCTTTAAATACTTACCTCAGTATCACAAGTCGGCTATGGCAAAAAAGAGGAATTCAGACCCTGACTGATGTTTTTTTGTTTATCTACTTGCTTTTTATTCTTTAGCATTGGTCTTTCCCCACTATTAACACCTTGTACCTCTCTAGACTCTCTAAGTGCCCCAAGAGGACAATTAACCCAATAGAGGTGTTGCAGTAAGCATTGGTTAAACCTGGAGAACACATGGGAGCAATAATTGGCTATCACCATTCTTTTTTTTCCAGCATATTTTTTTGTTCCTCTGCTGAATAACTATTTTTCACTCAAGTGGTGTAGGTTTTGCAAAATTTTCATGAGTAATTATATTTTGTTGCTACTGTTACAAATAACCACAAAGAGAGTGCCCAAGATCACACAAGTTTATCATCCTACAGTTTCGTAGGTCAGAAGTCTGACCCAGTGTTATTTAGGATAATGTAAGAGGGTCAGCAGGGCTGAGATTTTCTGTGTCCCATCTGCAAAATAATGTTTTCTTGCCTTTTGAGATTTCCAGAGGTCACACAGACTCCTTTGCTGATGGCTCCCTTCCTCCACGTTCATAGCCAACCATGTCGCACCCCCCTAACCCATCATCACCTCTCTTCCTCTGACCCCAGCCAAGGAAAGAGTCTCTGTTTTTAAGGAGCTCCATGACAATTCTAAGCTTATGCATAGTGGTAGCCAACAGAATGGTCTCTTATCCTTCCCTGGATAAAGTTCCTTAAGGAAGTAAAGCCCATGGAAAGAACAAGGCAAACATGTGACACACTATTTGAATCAACAGTACTGACCAAGTCTCTATCACTGGGTCAGTCCCCTTGGTATCTGGAATCTCATGGCTATGCAAACTTAATTATAATATATAATTTACATATATATATGTAAATCATATTTCTTAATTTCTTTTTTATATGGTCTAATTCTTTTGCCACATAAAACCTCTGAAACCTTCCAAGTTTTCCTCAAGGTGAGACTGGTGCAATCAGGTTCTATTGTTAAGGACCAGCTCATTTGCAGATTTTTCTGTCATTAGAAATCATTACCATGGAATGAAGACCCTGTTACTGAGTTGAGGTGAGAAGGTGAATGTGCAGCTCACTTTTGTTGAGTTTGGAGTTCTATTTGGTGACATTCTACTTTATTTTATGGAAGCAGAAATGTAAATGATCTTGCAGGTCTCCTATCTCTTCATTTGCTCTACTTTTCTACAAGGCCCTTTGGACCCAAATACACCTCCCTAAATTTCTTATTTTAACTCATTCAACTCCCAAGTATTTGATTCTTTTTCTTCATTGGTTAAAAAAAAAAACTCATCCAATCAATTCTACAATTTGTCTCCTCTTCCTGCAGGAATTTCTGAAACGATTTTCTTGACCTAAGTATTTTTCCATAAAAGGCACAAATTGTAATACATATCATGTACTTATTACACATAAAATGGCTCCATTTGATAATATTTGAAAAATTATTTTCTCTGAACCAATACTATAGAGTTTTTTCCAAGTGTGACTTAATTTAGGATAAATTAACCAAGATTTATTAATTTGCCTAATTTTGATAAAGTTGCCAATCTTAAGTCAATCAGCAAGTGAATCTTCAAAGAATAATGATATTTACTTGGGAGCATAACAAAGTCAATAGCAAAGCACTACAATGGAATATGACTGACACTTTCAAAGGGTTGAGGTAAGGGGAGATTTTTAAAGACAAAACAGGAGGATCATATCAGATATTTTAAAACAATAATCTTTGGTCACAATGATTAATAATGAGTGGCATCAGTCAAGGTTCACAGACAGTTGCTGGGCAGATGTGTTTATGAAAGCACTTTCCCTATAAGGTTACCATGGATATTGTGCAAATCTGGTTCTGGTCGGGTCTTTTTTTTTTTTTTTTGCCGCTGATACTGGGGATTGAACTCAGGGGCATTTAACCACTGAGCCACATCCCTAGTCCTTTTAAATATTTTATTTAGAGTCCGGGTCTCAGTGGGTTGCTTAGGGCCTTGCAAAGTTGCTGAGGCTGGCTTTGAACTGGTGATTCTCCTGCCTCAGCCTCCTGAGCCACTGGAATTACAGGCATGAGCCACCACACCTAACTGGTGAAGTCTTTTGTGATAGTTACTATGAAGCAATTTTGTATATGAACGCTTCTTTCATCACCTCCAACTTTCTTTTATTATTATTTTTTGATGGGATTGACATGAGCAACTCCATTTTTATTTTGAAGCTTTCACATTTCTTTCCCAAACGTAATCCTGCTAATTGTGTAAGGGTTTCATTTGTTTCTTTCAAAATCAAAACTATGAAGCCCAAACTTTCTTTTTCACTTTTCATTTTCATTTTAAAAGTAGTGTTAATTTTTTACAGGCCAATTTATGTATGCATATATATAAGAGCCAATCTAATCTTGTAGGCAATAATTTCCTTTGGCAATCTTAGGGAGTTCATAATCATTTTCTTTAAATCTCTGCAGAAATATCTCTAGGTTTCAGGTTTCAGAGAACCTTGTATTTTAGCTCAGTGTTATGTCAAAAGCAACGTATTCTAAGCCTGTATTTGGATATTTAAAAATTTAGTGGCAGCTTTTCTTTTTATTGTTGCTTTTTTTCCCCACCTTGATGGAAATATCTGGAAAAGGCATCCTTCAACAATTTGCTAAAATGAAGTGCTGAATCCTCAAGAAATTAAAATATTGTGAAGGTGATGGCAATTGCTAGATGTAATTTGATTCTATTTTCAGCTACCTTTAAGTTAATCAAGAGATTATCTGAGGAGGTGAGAGCTTTTTATAAAAGAATTTAAAAGTAAGACAGGAAGAGGTCAGGGAGACAGAAGCAGCAGTAAATGGGCTACTGTTAGCTCTGAAGAAACAAACCACCATGTCACAGAAGGTCATGTGGCAGGGAATGGCGGTGAGTCTTTCAGTGTCCCACCTGCCCTGAACTCTGTAACAAGTGGCACTGGGAAGAGGACCTGAGCCCCAGATGTGACTGAAGCCCTGGCTCACTCCTTGATTTTTTCCAGTGAGTTCCTGAGCAGAGGATACAGCTAACTTATGCCAAAACTACTAACTCACAAAACTAGTGATAAAATAAAGTTGTATTCTTTCAAGCCACCAACTTTGTGGTGACTTTTTAATGCAATAAGAAGCTCATATGGTTGCTAATGTTTGTTTAGCTCCTTGTATGTGCCAAGCTCTGTGCTATGGATGAAGCACCGCCCTATGGAGATGAATCTATTATTTTTAAAATTTTAAAGATGAGAAAATGAATCCTTAGAGAAGTTCAAATGCTTGGTTCAGGTCACAGAACTGGTTGATAGAAGAACTAGGATCTGAACTTGTACTTTAATCACTTCCCTAGACTATGTACTTCAATGCAAAACATTCCACAGAATAATGCAAGTCAATTTTGTTCTGATTACCACCTGCACGGATACTGTCTTTTACTCATGCATACCCAGCAAAATGTGACAAAATACTAAAGAAAAAAGAGCCTTAGATGAAATCTGTTTTTCTCCAGATGATTTTTCAAAAAGAACTTTGTAATAATGCTTCACCAATTATAGGAGAAAGCCTTCTGAAAATAAATCCTGCTTAAAAAGTTATTTAATTGCTATTTTACCTAGAAGAAGAATAATCTATTTCCATCTATCAGGTAGTAATGAGAAGTCATTATCTTGCACTCTTCTTTAATTAACATCAATCCTGATTAGTCAGAATAAATTAGGTTCTTTGTCTTTTTCCTTAGTTGTGATTCTTCTGGTACAGGAGCCATTTAATTATGTGTTATCATGTGTTATCACTTACAAAAGATGTCAGTATAATTATATTACCATATTTCAGATTTTACTTTTAAACATATTTTCACATTAAAATGTAAGGATTTTTAAGTTTCCATTTTTTCCCCTTAAAACGTGGGAAAGAATTAACATTCTATGAAAAAATTTCTACATATTGAAAATATGTGCAAGTTTTAATAAAGCTCAAGGATTTTAATAGCTATTATTCATCATAATATGCATTGAACAGAATAGTAAACATATCAGAAATGCTAATTGTTACTACAAATAGGGGGTGTGGTAGAAGACACAAAATTATTCTGCCTAAAATATGGACTGAAATTTAGAATATTCAAATTGATAATTTGGCATATCTAGGTGGAAATGAATTGCCATCATTTAAGATATTATTTTCCATTCTTTTGTAGGTTTTAAAGCATTCATCGAGATAACCACTAACTTGGTTTGCTATGTCACCAAAATGATTCCCTTCTACTTTGACAACTAAAAACAAAATGATGTAAATACACATTTACTTATATTTATAGGATGGAATTTTATATATAGGTCTTGCTTTGCCCTAGTATTGGTCTTGAAGTGGAAATAATTGTTGGTTGCCCCCCAGGTGAGTTAGGATGAGAACATATAAATAGCATACCTCTCCAAACCCATCGTTATTTCCTGGATTAGAGCTGAAGCAAGTAATGTATCAGTTTGAACAAAAATGAGAACTTGCACTGTTATCTGACCTTGTCTGAGGAGAAAACTTTATTCTCTAGTCAGAGCTAGATAAACCTTTCTGGATCTGAGCTCCTGCAACAAGGGATTTCCAGACTGTAAGGCTGATGTCAAGGTAAAAACAAAGGGTGATTTGCTGCTTGGAACATTTATAAATTATACTTCTTGGTATGGCTGCAGCTTTCTTCCTGCACTTTATTTCTTTTAAATTCTCATCAACCCAGCATCTTTACAGTGACTTATTACCCCAAACCCACCACATTCATTTTAGTTTTTTGTAACTACAGAAGGAGACCTAGAAATATTTTCCACTAAGAATTTTAAGTTGTTGCTCTTTTATGTGGCATTTACTTGGTATTTTTAAGGTTAACTGATCATGTTTGAAACGTAAAAGAAAACAACAGAACAGTCTTCATCTTTCTTGAGCTAGCAATGTTACAGATCATAGACTTTGCCCAGGAGAAACTGTGTTCTTTATTTGCAATGAAAATGATTCTTACTGGAATTGTTTTCTCTGTTCCCATCATTAGATGCGGCTATCTGACAAAAAACGTATTGTTTGATCAAAGCATCATTAAATCCTAGTAATCTTAAATGTAGTCTCTGTTGCTCTAATTTAACAAAAATGAGTTAGAAATAAAATTGGAGAGGGAAAGGAAAGAATACCTTCCTGGATTTGCATACTTCTATTAATTAATTCTTAATCTTTCTATTAACATAGAAGAGTAAAATACCAGCATTATTGTAGAAATTTGAATATCAGGAATGAAGCGGATTGCATACTTAAAGGCAAGTCTTATACACAGTACAGCTATTTTATCTCTGATAAGCAATTCGGTAATAATTTTTGGAATTTAGAAATTCAGTTCTAGTAAATGCAACCAAGATTTGTTGAACACATGCTTTGTACTTTGTATATAAGTGGTCATGGTGCAAAGGGGCAAAAAGAGTAATATCTGGTACACATGACAAAAAAAGTTAAAGAATTCACAACTAGAAAGCCTGCACTATAGAACATTCTCAACAAAATATTCCATGAGGATGAAATGAAAAAAAAAAAAAAAAGTGAAAACCAGAAAAGAAAGGAATTACACTAAGGAATAATCAGTCAAAGGAGAAACAAAGTCAAATTAAAAACCAAAAACAAACCAAAACAACCGAGAAATACTTTATGCAGCGCAACTTAAGAACAGACCGATCACCATTGAGAAGTCCAAATTTGAGTCTTATTAAGCTGACTGGCTGACTGTCTCACACAATGCCCCCAAAAATGTGTATAGGTTGAACAGCCCCAACCATAGGGTTGTAGGGGTTCTTATACCAAAAATCACATCAATCATAAGTGTCTATTGCTATGATTTGAAATTACAAACTAACATCATGAGATCATCAACAGAGGGGGAGTTGGGTCAAAACGACCCTTACCTAGGTACAAACTAAAGAATGGTTACTAACCTCCACACAATCACTATTCACATGGTACATTGTTTAGGAGCAATAGGAATCAAAAGACAGCAATTTTTCATTACATAAGAATTGTCATTTTGTATTGCTAAACATGTCACACTAAGTAACTGATGATGGGAACAGAGGCGGGATGTTCCCATGGGAGAAGTTAAGCAATTGTTGATGGGTACAGAGGTGGGGTGTTCCCTTGGGAGAAGCTATTTCCTACATAACATGGAGTCTCAGATCAAAATGGAGTCTGTCTGGCCTATAATATTCTCATGGAGCCAGATCTGTAAGCCCATCACAAAATACAAATCACATCTCAATAATAACCTTGAATATTTATGGCCTAAATTCATCAATAAAAAGATATAGAATGGAAGATTGGATGAAATAACAAGACCAAACAATATGCTATCTCCAAGAGACTCACCTCATAGGAAAAGAAATACACAGACCGTTGGTGAAAGGATGGGAAAAAACATTTTCCTCACATGGATCACTTAAATAAGCAGGGGTTTCCATTCTCATATCAGATAAAGTGAACTTTAAGCCAAAGTTAATAAGGGACAAAGAAGGACATTTCATAGTGCTTAAGGGAATTAATTATACATCAGCAAGACATAGCAATCATAAATATTTATGCCCCAAACAATGGAGCATTTATGTACATCAAACAAACTTTTCTCAATTTCAAGAATCAAATAGACCACAAAAAATAATACTGGGTGACTTTAACACACCTCTTTCACTACTGGACAGATCTTTCAAACAAAAATTAAATAAACTATAGAATTAAATAATACAATCAATAATTTAGACTTAACAGACATATATAGAATATTTCATCCATGAATGAGTGAATACACTGTCTTCTTGGCAAGACATGGGTCCTTCTTTAAAACATACCATATCTTATGTCACAAAGCAACTCTTAGTAAATACAAAAAAAAAAAAAAAAAATGAAGGTAATACACTGTGTTCTAACAGATCATAATGGAATGAAATTAGAAATCAATGAGAAAATAAAAAGTAGAAGTAACTCTAACTCCTGGAGATTAAATAATACACTATTGAATGATGAATGGATAACAGAAGAAATCAAGGATGAAATAAAAAAATACTTAGAGGTAAATGAGAACACCGATACAACATACTAAAATCTCCGAGACACTATGAAGGCAGTACTAAGAGGAAAGTTCATTGCATTGAACTCATTCATTAAAAGAATAAAAAGTCAATGAATAAATGACAACATTACATCTCAAAACCCTAGAAAAAGAGGAACAAATCAACACCAAAAGCAGTAGAAGACAGGAAATAATTAACATAATAGCTCAAATCAATGAAATTAAAACAAAAGAAATGATTCAAAAATTGATGAAAGAGTTGGTTCTTTGAAAAAAATTAGTAAAATTGATAAACCCCTAGCCATGCTAATGAAGAGAAAAAGGAAATTCAAATTATTAAAATATTAGATGAAAAAGGAAATATCTCAAAGGATATTTCTGAAATACAGAAGAAAATTAGAAACTATGTTGAAAATTTATACTCTAATAAAATGGAAAATATTGAAGACATTGACAAATTCCTAGAGACATATGACCTACCCAAACTGAATCAGGGGGACATACATGATTTAAACAGATCAATTTCAATCAATTAAATTGAAGACGACATCAAAAGTCTACCAATCAAGAATAGTCCAGGACCAGATGAATTCTCAGCTGAGTTCTACAAGACCTTCAAAGAAGAATTAACATCAGTACTCCTCAAATTATTCCATGAAATAGGGAACCTTCCAAACTCATTTTATGAGACTAATATCACCCTGATACCAAAACCAGACAAAGACACATCAAGGAAAGAAAATTTCAGAACAATACCCCTGATGAACATAGATGCAAACATTTTCAATAAAATTCTGGCAAATCACATACAAAATGATAATGCACCACAATCAAGTGGGGTTCAACCCAGGGAGGAGGCAAGGTTGGTTCAACATACAAAAATCAATAAATGTAATTCATCACATCAATAGACTTAAAACCAAGAATCATATGATAACCTCAATAGATGCAGAAAAAGCATTTGACAAAATGAGTACCCCTTCATGTTCAAAACACTAGAAAAACTAGGGATAGTAGGAACATACCTCAACATTGTAAAAGCTATCTATGTTAAATCCAAGGCCAACATCATTCTAAACGAAGGAAAATTGAAAACTTTCCTTCCAAGAACTGGAACAGGACAAGGCTGCCTTCATTCACCATCTCTCTTCAACATCATCCTTGAAACTAGCTTGAGCAATTAGACAGGATGAAGAATTTAAAGGAATACAATTAAGAAAAGAAGAACTCAAAATATCACTATTTGCCAATGACATGATTCTTATTTGGAAGATCCAAAAAATTTTACTAGAAAACTTCTAGAACTAATAAATGAATTCAGCAAAGTAACAGGATATAAAATTAACAACCATAAATCAAATACATTTCTATATATCAGTGATGAATCTACTGAAAGAGAAATTAGGAAAACTACCCCATTCCCAATAGCCTCAAAAAAAAAAAAAAATACTTGGGAATCAATCTTACAAAAGAGGTGAAAGACTTCTACAATGAAAACTACAGAACACTAAATAAAGAAATTGAATAGGATCTTAGAAGATGGAAAGACCTCCCATGCTCCAGGATAGGCAGAATTATTATTGTTAAAATTATAATGCTATAAATATTTAATTCCTATTAAAATACCAATGACATTCTTTATAGAACTAGAAAAAGCAATCATGAAATTCATTTGGAAAAATAAGAGACCCAGAATAGCCAAAGCAAAAGGGTATGGTATTGGCACCAAAACAGACATGTAGACCAATGGTACAGAATAGAAGACTCAGAGACAAGCCCACATAAATACAGTTATCTCATACTAGAGAAAAGTGTCAAAAACCTTCACTGGAGATCAACAAATGGTGCTGGGAAAACTGGAAATCCGTACGTAACAAAGTGAAATTAAACCCTTAGCTCTAACCTTGTACAAAACTCAACTCAAAGTGGATGAAAAACTTAGGTACTAGAACACTAATAGATACTGTGCCTACTAGAAGAAAGGAGTATACCCAAATGTTCATCATATTGGCCTACAATCTGACTTCCTTAACAAAACCCCTAAAGCACAAGAAGTAAAATCAAAAATCAATACATGGGATGGATTCAAACTAAATAGCTTCTTCTCAGCAAAGGAAACAATCAATAACATGAAGAGAGAGCCCACGGAATGCTAGAAAATTTTTGCCAAATGTACCTCAGATAGAGCATTAAAGAATTCAAAAAACAACACCAGAGAAAAGAAAATAACCCAATCAATAAATGGGCTAAGGAGCTGAACAGATACTTCACAGAAGAATTACAATCAATCAACAAATACATGAAAAAGTGTTCAATATCTCTAACAATTAGAGAAATGCAAATCAAAATCACTTCAGTTATAGTGACAATTATCAAGCATATAAGAAGCAATAAATGTTGGTGAGGGTGTAGGGAAAAAGGTACACTCATACGTTGCTGGTGGGAATGCAAATTGGTGCAACCATTATGGAAAGTGGTATGAAGATTCCTCAGAAAACTTGGAATGGTATCACAGTTTGAACCAGTTATCCCACTCCTTGGTCTATAGCCACAGGACTTAAAATTAGCATACTACAGTGAGGCAGTCACATCAGTGTTGACAGCAGTTTAATTCACAATAGCTAAACTATGCATCCAAACTAGTTATCCTTCAAAAGATGAATGGATAAAGAAAATGTGGTCTATATACACAATGGAATATTACTCAACCTTAAAAAGAATGAAATTGTGGCATTTGACAGTAAATGGACAAAGTTGGAGAATATCATGCTAAGTGAAATAAGTCAATCTCCCCAAAAACAAAGGATGAATGTTTTCTCTGATAAGCAGATGCAGTTCATGATAACGGGGGTGGCTAGGGAAGAATAAAGTTACTTTTGGATTAGGAAGAGGGGAGTGAAGGGAAGGGAGTGGGTACAGGGGTAGGAAGAATAGTAGAACGATTTGAACATTTTTACCCTATGTGTATATATGACGGCATGACTGATATGACTCTACCTCAGGTACAACCAGAAAAATGAGAAGTTATACTCCATTTATGTATGATGTGTCAAAGTGCATTCTACCATCATGTATAACTAATTAGAACAAATAAAATAATTTAAAAATGAATGGTGTGTCCAGGACTGGAAGAGGAGGAATGGGAGTTATTACTTTATGGTGGCAGAGCTTCTGTTTGGAGTGACAAAACTCTTCTGGAAAAAGAAGCTTGTACAATATTTTGAGTGTAATTAATGCCACTGATTTGTCCAATTAACATGGTTAAAATGACAATTTTCATGTCACATGTCTTTTACAACAAGAAACTTTATTAAATTTTAAAAAAAGTTTTCATTTTAGAAAATGGAAAAGAGAACATGAACCAGGTCAGTGATGTTAACAGTGACTCTTCTTTTCTTTCTTAGCTGCCCGGATCAGTGGTGTCAATCTAGATAATGGTTTGGCCAGTTTCAGGAAGGGGTGCTGTCAGGAAAAGGGGAGAAAGAACATGAAGGTTATCAATAGAGAAACTAAACATGTCCTTTCAACTAAGCCCTGAAGACTACTTATGAATACAATTTTCTTAAAAAACACATATTTTAATACCTGCCCAAACCACTCCTAATCAGTACATAACTTCCATAGTTGAAAAGAGTTGTTTAATTTTCCTAATTTTCAAAAATCTATAGTTGAACAGTCCATAAATACCATGCCAGCATGAATGAATATGATAGTTGGTAATACAGAAAAACTTACTACACAATATTAAACTTTTATTCCTGGCAGATGAAACCCTAAAATGCAGTAGCTGCCTTACTGGTAGTGATCAGTGAATAATGAAATGTGATTAACACTATGAAAACTTTCTGTTGGTTATTCAAAAAGAGTCAAAATTTCCAAAATGGTACCATTTCCAAATTTACCTGTAACAATTCCTTGGCTGAACCCCTTTTCTTGACATCCATTTCCAAACATCAATTTAAGAAATTTTGAAATATTGGGGAAAGTGTCTCTGCATTCGGAAGTTCTGGAGTTCCATACCTTGTGATCAGGAATAAGGCCTAAAAATAGAACAAAAGCCATACCTTCTTTTTTTTTGCGTGGGGGCAGGGTACTGAGGATTGAAGCCAGGGTTGCTTTACCAGTGAGCTACATCCCTAACACTTCTTTTTTATTTTTGAGACAGTGTCTTGCCAAATTGTTGAGGCAGGCCTCAAACTTGTGATCCTCCTTCTTTAGCCTCCCATGTCAGTAGGATTACATGTGTGCAACCATTGGGTATGGTATTCATGACATTCTTAAGGTAGCACAACAAAGTTAAAATGTACTTTATCAAGCTTATGGAACTTTGTGTGTGTGTGTGTGTGTGTGTGTGTGTGTGTGTGTGTGTGTGTGTACACATGCGCGTTTGAGTGTGTGTGGTGCTGGGATCAAACCCAGGACCTTGTGCTTGCTAGGCAAGCACTCTATCAGTGAACAACATCTCCAGCCCATTTTAGTTCTTGGAAGACAATCACTATAAATATTAAAGTGATTAAGTGAGATTGTCATTATCTCTTCTGGTTTGGAATTTGTATCTTCCTTCCTTCCCTTTATTTTTTCTTCTGTTTCTCTTTTGGTGAGTGGTGCAGGAATTGAAACAGGCATATGCTAGACAAGTAAATGTTGTACCACTGAGCTGAACCCCAGTCCTCTATTTAATTTACATTGAGATAGGAAATCTCTAAGTTGCCCAGGAAGGCCTCAAACTTGAGATCTTCCTGCCTCTGCCTCTCTAGAAGCTGAGATTACAGGTGTGTGCCACCAGGCGGGGCAAGATCATCTTTTCTATGTAGAACAATGAATGCAATACATCTTGCTTAAGAAAACAAAATCAGCAACAAGTATAAAAACACCACCTATGGTACATAAAAATAAAAAGGACAGGGAGGTCAATCCTTCTATAAATGTGTACAATCCTGTTAAACATTCCCAAGCTCATTAAAACTCACATTTTGAATCAATTGGATTTACTGGAACTCTGTTCCTTAACTAGTTATATGCCAGCTTCATCATTCCTAATAACACATCATAAAAGGGCTAAATTGAAGAGTGACTTATGAGTGTTTCCATAATTTAAACAACCCACTTCAGAAAACCTTTGTATTCTTTAATTTTTGATTATTATCCTTAAATTTCTAGAAATGAAATTATTTATAATTAATTGACTTTTTTAGTAGAAATTTTAGGGTCTGAAATTAAGCAGACAACACAGACCATTGCTGAGTTGCCATGTGAGAGAGCAGGAACACTTAAATAAATCTCACTGACTTCCTTTAATACTCAAAACACAACTAGAGAGCCTTGCAAATGTATTTTCCAAATGTATACCTGATCTTAAAATGTGGATCCTAAATTGTTCTCATATTAGGCACTCATTTTCTTATTATTAATATTAGCATTACAGTATAGTATATTTATCACAAAAGATATATATTGTGTATATATCTATATATAAATACATTTCTGTTATTTTTTGTGGTATTGGGGCTTGAACCCTGGGGGCTTATGAGTGCTAGGCAAGACCTCTACCACAAACAAACAAATACAGATATACTTCTCTTAACTACACTAGAGATCACTCTTTCTATTGTATCATATAGTTCTGTGGTTTTGAAAAATGATTATTATCATGTATCTACCATTATAATGTCATACTGAATAAATTCATTGCTGTAAAAACCTGCTATTCATCCTCTCTGTGTCCCTGAACCTCTGCAATCACTGATTTTTTAAAACTCTTCATACTTGCAATGTCCTTAACTTATTTCTAATTTTTTATTTTATTTTATTATTTTATTTTATTTTATTTTTTATGGTGCTGGGGGTTGAACTCAGGTATCAAGCATGCTAGGCAAGCACCCTACTACTGACAAACACTTCCACCTCATACGCTCTACCTGGAATTGTACAGCATCTAGCCTTTTTAGACTGACTTTCTTCACTAAGCAATATGCTTAATGATCTTACAGAGTGTAATATGCCCATGCCATAGGCATATAATAAATTTTCCATGTTCTTTTCCTGTAATAAATAAATAATCAGATAAGATAAAGTTCTTTCATGTCTTTTTGTGTTCTGATAGCTCAGTTTTCATCAATGAATATTATCTATTGCATAGATGTAACATACACATTTGATTTTCTTTTATTTATTTTGTGGGGCTGGGGATGGACCCAAAGCCTCAGCATGCTAGACATGTGCTCTACCCACAGGTACCCACAGTCCTGACATTTACTCTGTGAAAAACATCTGGGTTCCAGATTTGGCAATTATGAATAAAGGTGCTATAAACATTTCTGTATAGGTTTTTGTGTGGACATGTTTCAGTGCATTTTGGTAAACACCTAGGAACACATTGCTGGGTCTTGTGGTAAGGTCATGTTTAGTTTTGTGGGAAACTGAAAAATTTTCTTCTGGAATGGAGCATCCTACTAACAATGAATGAGCATTCCTGTTGCTCCACATCCTCACTCAGCATTTGAGTGAGGCAAATACTAAATATCAAATATTGTCAGATTGTTTGGACTTAAGCATTGTAACAGACATGCAGTTTTATCTCATTGTTATTTTAATTTAACAATCCCCTAACTATATACATGTTTAGTTCATATGCTTATTTGCCACCTGACTATCTTCTTTGGTGAGTTGTTTATTTAGATCTTTTGCCACCAACCCCTTATTTTTTTTGTGCTTGGGAACCCAGACCCTCACAAATGCCAGGCAAAAGCTCAACCACTATGCTATATCCCCAGTCCAGAAGATTCTAATTTTTTTAAAAGTGGTGCTGAGCATTGAACCCATTGCTTCATCTATGCTAGTCAAGCACTCTACCACTGAGCTACAACCCCATCCTAAGAAAGATTCTTTTTTTGTTGTTGTTGTTTTTGTTTTTTAAGAACAATGTCACTTTTATTTTCCTTAATTAATTTCTTATGGATGTACACGATGGTGATATTCACTGTGGTGGATTCATATATGAACACAGGAAAGTTATGTCAGATGCATTCCACTATCTTTCCTTTTCCCATCCCTTCTCCCTTCCCTTCATTTCCCTTTGTCTAATCTAATGAACTTCTATTCTCTCTGCCCCCTTGTGGTGGGTTAGATTCCACATATCAGAGAGAACATTCAACCTTTGGTTTCGGGGGATTGGCTTATTTCACTAGCATGTTAGTGTTGAGATCCATCCATTTACTGGCAAATGTCATAAGGTCATTCATCTTTATGGCTGAGTAATTTTCCATTGTGTATATATCTATATCAACTGAGTGACTTAGAAGCAACAGAAATATATTGTTCGTAGTCCTGGAAGCTTGACATCCAGGATCAACATTCTGGCAGTTTGGGTGTCTGTTGAGGATTTTCTTGTTCATACAAGGTTCGTTTTTGCTGCATCCTCGTGTGGCAAAAGGGGCAAGGCAGCTCTCTGGGGCATCTTTTACAATGGCACTGATCCCATTCATGGAGGCTCTGCACCCCCCGACCCCACCCATGACCTAATCATTTGCAAAGGCCCCCATCTCCTAATACAATCACTTTGGGGATGAGGTCTCACCTACAATTTTGGAGGCAGCACTGTCTGAAAAACCTCTCCTCGCAGCCAGTTTACTGCCTCATCTCAGTAAGCTTCCCCCAGCACCTCTGCTGTTGCCTGATTGGCCAGTATTTATGGATGGATGAATTTCTCCCTTGAGAGGACACACACAATTTAAAGAAGCTCCACTTATGAGGCTTTCCTCTTCTACACATTAGCAATTTTTTTAGGCATTTTCTTTTGCCTTTTATTTTTGTTTTTAATTAAAAATCCTAAATTTACATAGGACAATGTTGTTTGATTCATTGTTATTTTTTTCCCTTTCCCCCACCCCTCTCACCCCTCTTTTCCCTCTATACAGTCCTCCCTAACTCCATTCTTACCACCCTCCTTATCCCTAACCCTAAACCTAACCCTAACCCTAACACTAACCACTCCTACCCCCACCCTTATATGTCCTCATCCGCTTATCAGCGAGATCATTCCTCCTTTAGTTTTTTGAGATTGGCTTATCTCACTTAGCATGCTATTCTCCAATTCCATCCATTTGCCTGCAAATGCCATCATTTTATCATTCTTCATGGCAGAGTAATATTCCATTGTATATGTATGACACAGTTTCTTTATCCATTCATTAACTGAAGGGCACCTAGGTTGGTTCCACAATCTGGCTTTGGTTAATTGAGCAGCTATGAACATTGATGTGTCTGTATTTCTGTAGTATGCTGCTTTTAAGTCCTTTGGGTATAGGCCAAGGAGTGGGATAGCTGGGTCAAATGGTGGTTCCATTCCAAGCTTTCTGAGGAATCTACATACTGCTCTCCAGAGTGGCTGCACTAATTTGCAACCCCACCCCACCAGCAATGTATGAGTGTACCTTTTTCCCCACATCCTCTCCAACACCTGTTGTTGCTTGTGTTCTTGATAATTGCCATTCTAATTGGGGTGAGATGAAATCTTAAGGTAGTTTTGATTTGCATTTCTCTTATTACTAGAGATGTTGAACATTTTTTCATATATCTGTTGATTTCTTGTACATCTTCTTCTATGAAGTGTCTGTTCATTTCCTTAGCCCATTTGTTGATTGGATTATTTGTATTCTTGATGTAGAGTTTTTTGAGTTCTTTACAGATTCTGGAAATTAACGCTCTATCTAAAGTATGAGTGGCAAAGATATTCTCCCACTCTGTGGGAGAAGGCTCTCTCTTCACATTACTGATAGTTTCCTTTGCTGAGAGAAAGCTTTTTAGTTGGAATCTATCCCAGTGGTTGATTCTTGCTTTTATTTCTTGTGCTATGGGAGTCCTGTTAAGGAAGTCTGATCCTAAGCCATCAAGTTGAAGGTTTGGACCTACTTTTTCTTCTATAAGATGCAGGGTCTTTGGTCTGATTCCGAGGTCCTTGATCCATTTTGAGTTGAGTTTTGTGCAGGGTGAGACACAGGGGTTTAATTTCATTCTGTTGCATATGGTTTTCCAGTTTTCTCAGCACCATTTGTTGAAGAGGCTATCTTTTCTCCATTGCATATTTTTGGCCCCTTTGTGTAGTATGAGAAAATTGTATTGATTTGGGTTTGTGTCCATGTCCTCTATTCTGTACCATTGATCTACCTGTCTATTTTGGTACCAATACCATGCCGTTTTTGTTACTATTGCTTTGTAATAGAGTTGAAGATCTGGTATTGCGATACCCCCTGCTTCGCTCTTTCTACTGAGGATTGCTTTAGCTATTCTGGGTTTCTTATTCTTCCAGATGAATTTTATAATTGGTTGCTCTATTTGTGTAAGGTACATCATTGGGATTTTAATTGGAATTGCATTGAATCTGTATAGCACTTTTGGTAGTATGGCCATTTTGATAATATTAATTCTGCCTATCGGAGAACATGGGAGATCTTTCCATCTTCTAAGGTTTTCTTTAATTTCTTTCTTTAGCGTTCCGTAGTTCTCATGGTGGAGGTCTTTCACCTCTTTTGTGAGATTCATTCCCAAATATTTTATTTTTTGATGCTATTGTGAATGGGGTAGTTTTCCTAATTTCTCTTTCTGAAGATTCATCACTTATGTATAAAAATGCATTGGATTTATGAGCATTGATCTTGTAACCTGCTAATTTACTATATTCACTTATGAGTTCTAAGAGTTTTCTGGTGGAATTTCAGGTTCCTCTAAATATATAATCATGTCATCAGCGATAGTTTGAGTTCTTCTTTTCCAATTTGTATCCCTTTAATTTCTTTGGTTTGTCTAATTGCTTTGGCTAGAGTCTCAAGAACGATGTTGAATAGAAGTGGTGAGAGAGGGCATCCCTGCCTTGTTCCAGTTTTTAGGGGGAATGCTGTCAGTTTTTCACCATTTAGAATGATATTAGCCATGGCCTTAGCATAGATGGCCTTTACAATGTTAAGGAATATTCCCAATACCCCAAATTTCTCTAGTGTTTTGAGCGTGAAGGGTGCTGTGTTTTATCAAATGCTTTTTCTGCATCTATTGACATAATCATGTGATTTTTAACTTTTAGTCTGTTGATATGGTGAATGACATTTATTGATTTCTGGATGTTGAACCAACCTTGCATCCCTGGGATGAAACCCACTTGATCATGGTGCACTATCTTTTTAATATATTTTTGTATGCGATTTGCTAAAATTTTGTTGAGAATTTTTACGTCAATGTTCATTAAGGATATTGATCTGAAATTTTCTTTCCTTGAAGTGTCTCTGTCTAGTTTAGGTATCAGGGTGATATTGGCTTCATAGAATGAGTTTGGGAGGGTTCCCTACTCTTCTATTTCATGGAATACTTTGAGGAGTATTGGAATGAGCTCTTCTTTAAAGGTTTTGTAGAACTCGGCTGAGAACTCATCTGGTCCCAGACTTTTCTTTGTTGGTAGGCTTTTGATGACCTCTTCTATTTCATTGCTTGAAATTGATTTAAGTTGTGCATGTCCTCCTCGTTCAGTTTAGGTAATTCATATGTCTCTAGAAACTTGTTGATGTCTTCGAGGTTTTCTGTTTTGTTGGAGTATAGATTTTCAAAATAGCTTCTAATTATGTTTTGTATTTCACTCATGTCTGTTGTGATATTTTCTTGTTCATTCTGAATTTTAGTAATTTGAGTTTTCTCCCTCTTTCTCTTTGTTAGTGTGGCTAAGGGTTTATCAATTTTGTTTATTTTTTCAAAGAACCAACTATTTATTTTGTTAATTTTTCCGATTGTTTCTTTTGTTTCAATTTCCTTGATTTTGGCTCTGATTTTAACTATTTCCTGTTTTCTACTGCTTTTGGTGTTGGTCTGCTCTTCTTTTTCTAGGGCTTTGAGCTATAGTTTTAAGTCGTTTATTTGTTGATTTCTACTTCTTTTGTTGAATGCGCCCCATGAAATAAATCTTCCTCTAAGTACTGCTTTCATAGTGTCCCAGAGATTTTGATGTGATGTCTTTGTTCTCATTTACTTCTAAGAATTTTTTATATCCCTCCTGATATCATCTGTTATCCATTCATCGTATAATAGTGTATTATTTAATCTCCAGGTATTGGAGAAGTTTCTGTTTTTTTATTCTGTCATTTATTTCTAATTTCAATCCATTATGATCTGATAGAGTACAAGGTAGTATCTCTATCTTCTTCTATTTGCTAACATTAGCTTTGTGGCATAAAACATGGTCTATTTTAGAGAAGGATCCATGTGCTGCTGAGAAGAAAGTGTATTCGTTCTTTGTTGGGTAGTATATTCTATATAAGTCGGTAAGTTTAAATTGTTGATTGTGTTATTGAGATCTATGGTTTCTTTATTCAATATTTGTTTTCTCTCGCGGCCTTTAAAATTCTGTCTTTATTTTGTATCTTAGGTATTTTCATAATAATGTGCCTTGGTGTGGGTCTGTTGTAATTTTGTATATTTGGAGTCCTATAAGCCTCTTGTACTTGGTTTTCCATTTCATTCTTCAGATTTGGAAAATTTTCTAATATTGTTTCTTTGAATAGATTGTTCATTCCTTTGGTTTGTTTCTCTAAGCCTTTCTCAATCCCAATAATTCTTAAATTTGGCCTTTTCATGATATCCCATAGTTCTTGTAGATTCTGTTCATGATTTCTTACCATCTTCTCTGTTTGGTCAACTTTGTTTTCAAGGTTAAATATTTTGTTTTCAATATCTGAGGTTCTGTCTTCCATGTGTTATATCCTATTGGTTATGCTTTCTATGGAGTTCTTAATTTGGTTTATTGTTTCCTTCATTTCAAGGATTTCTGTTTGGTTTTTTTCAATATCTCTAACTATTGAAATGATCTTTTACTTCCTGTATTTGCTCCTTTAACTGTCGATTTGTGCGATCATTCAATGCCTGCATTTGCTCTTTCATCTCATCATTCAATGCCTGCATTTGCTCTTTCATCATTTGCCTCTCTGATCATTTTAATTATGTACATTCTGAACTCCCTTTCTGTCATTTCTTCTGCCATGCTGTCATTGTATTTTATTGATGTAACATCTAGATTTGTTTGGGGCATTTTTCCATTGTTTTCTCATTTTGTTCAGGTATCAGTGGACCACTAAGATATTATAGATTTCCTCTATTGACTTATAATGTCCCTGAAGATTTCTAGTATATCCCCTCTTAGCCTTCAGTAGGCTGAAGTCTTGGAGGAAGTTGATAATGCGATGCTCCACAAGGAAGCTGCCCCTCTAGGGGTGGTGACATTCAGGTGGGGTATATTCCCTGTTAGTGGGCAGAGGTGCCTCCACTTGTTGACCAATGGTCATCCATAGGGGAACTAGGCTGCGGGCTGAGGCAAGGCCTGTTTGGGCCTGTGTCTCTGGTTTTACCATTCTTGTGGGAAAACCTCACCCGGCTGGGAAGACTCTCCCTGTGGGGAGGTCTCGCTGGTCAGTTTCCTTTTTAGAGGATCCCCTCAATCCACAACTACCACCTGGGTTGGGCTGCCTTCCTCTGCAACATTCCCAGGGGCCTGGACCTACTTCCTGGTCCTGGGAGCCTCACCCTTCGCAGACGAGTCTCCTTAGGCTGCCCCTCCTCAGAGAATCTGCCCACAGGCCTGGAACCTTCACTCTGCCCCTAAGCTTGTCTCTGTGCGGCTCTTCCACCAAGAAGCCTCCTAGGTCCTGGGACCCTGCTCTGCACCTAATCACCTGGCTATGTTGCCCCTCCTCTGAGCAGCCACCTGGAGCCCCGTACTGTCACTTGGAGTCCCAGCAACCCGCTGCATGCCTCTTTCTCCAGACAGCCGCCCGGTGTTCCGGTGCAGTCTCTAGGAGTCCAAGCAACTCACTGAGCATCTCCTCCTCCCAACTACCGACCATAGCTCTGGTACAGTAACTCCGAATCGAAGTGACCCGCCTCATTCTTCCTCCTCCTCCAGGCAGCCCCTCAGTGTTCAGGAGTGGTCGCTTTGAGTCCAAACAACTCACCACTCACCTCCTCCTCTGAGAAGCTGCCCGGAGTTCTGATGCAGTCACTCTGAGTCCAAGCGACCCGCCGCACTCCTCCTCCTCCTCCAGGCAGCTCCCCACCCCGTGTTCACTCTGAGTCCAAATAGCTCACTATGCAACTCCTCCTCTGGCAACTGCTTGTAGCTCTGGTGCAGTCACTCCCAGTCCAAGCAACCCATCGTGCTCCTCTTCCTCCTTCTCCTCCAGGCAGGCCCCAGTGTTCAGGGGCAGTCACTCTGAGACCAAACAGCTCGCTGCACAGCTCCTCCTCTGGCAATCACCTGTAGCTTTTGGGTACAATCACTCCAAGTCCAAGCAACCCACTGTCCTCCTCCTCCTCCTCCGGGCAGCGCACCCGGTGTTCAGGAGTGGTTGCTCTGAGTCCAAACAGCTTGCTGCGCAGCTCCACCTCTGGGCAGCCGCCAGGAGCCCCAGTGGTTGCTCCAAGTCCAAGCGCTGTGCTGAGCAGCCTCCTCTACGATGCTCCCAGTTGTTCGAGTTCATTGCTCCAGCAGGGGGAGGGGTGTCTCATTGGGCAACTCTACTTCACAAAATTCCCTGCGTTCAGGGGCTACCGCCCCTTCCGGGACGCCTCCCCAACGGGAGAGACTCACCGGGCGGCTTTGAGTTGGTCCCAAGTCTCTCAATATCTACTCTTTTGAATCCTGAGTCCTGGAGCAACATGAAATGCAGCCACCCTCTAGTCTGCCATCTTGAAACCCTCCCCTTTCCTTGTTTTCAATGCTTACTAAACCCCAGGTCATTCCCTCCTCACTCCTTTGAGATCACAGCTCTTTGCACTGTTACCTCTCACATTACTCCTGTCCTGATTGGTGGCTACTTCACTAGCTGCACAGATGCCTGCTGCAGTTCCTTGTCCCCTTCTCTCATGCTCTCAGGAGCTTGCCTTTCTCACCTTATACACTATGTCCTTCCCTCTACCAGGACAGATACCAGCAACCACCACCCTGACCGTGTTTTTGCCTCTACTTCCTATCTTTAGAACACCCAGTACTCAAGGTCAGCAATCCTCTGACTCCACTGAGACCTAGAATCCCATAGGACTTTCAGTGTTCATCGTTCCTTTCATATGTCACCTCCATGACCCTCTCCCACTCACTTGACAGCATTTATCTGGCTAAGATGTGCTTACAAGTGTGGACTTCTTTCCTGTATCCATCAGCTCAATGTAGTGGATAAACACCACTTATCTGCAATGGTTGGCATCACTTACCATTGACATCCACTAACCTCACATGGGCTCTTGGTGCCTTCAGCAGTCACTCTACATCTCCCTACTCCACTCACTCTCCTACTCTCCATTCCTGTCCTAAGACACATGCATTCAGTTGTCATGTCTCCTTAGCTGCCTCTTGGCTCTTGCAATTTCTCAGACTTCCCTTGTTTTTGGTGACTGTAGAAAGTTTTGAGGAGCACCAGTCAGGTAATATGTAATCCTTTGTAGGATACCCTCTAATACAATGTATCTGACTGTTTTTCATGGTTATGTCAAAATTATGGGTTTTTGAGAGGAAGGTCTCAGAGTTAACAATGCCATTTCCTTTTTTTCTTTTTCTTCTTTTGCAATACTGGAGATTGATCCCAGGAGTGCTCCACCAGGCCTTTTTATTTTAAAATTTCAGGCAGAATCTCAGTAAGTTGCTGAGGCTGGCCTCCAACTTCTGTCCGTCTTGCCCCTGCACCCACAAGTACCTGGGTCACCATGCCTGTTTTCATTAAATCATTTTAAAGATATATATTAGCAACATGATTTATGACTGGGTATGTTGAACTTATCATCTGGCCATGGGCTTGTTAAGTTTTTCCAGTATGAAGTTTCTCTTCCCTTTCCATACTTAATTCTCTGGAAGTCACTATGTATAGCCCATATATGAGTTATGCTCTATTTCATGGAGGATGGAGCAACCACATAAACTTTTAGAATTTTTCTACATAGGTGATTGATTTGTCTCTTCTCCCACATTTTTTATTCAATCATTTATATCACATGGACTCAGAGATATTTATTTTAAATTTAAAGTTATTATTCATTTTTTACTTTATTTTGTTCTTCAAACTGTCCAGTGTTAGTTCTTAGGAGTTCTTTCATTTGAGGCAGGCCCTCAATATACCTCAATATGCCTTCCTCAATGAGGCCTTCTATAAAAAAATAAATAAATAAACGTTTATCTTTAATCGGCTACTAGTAATTATATGTATTTATAGGGTACCATGTTATGTTTTGATATTTGCACACATTGCTAGATGGCTTTTTTATTTAATGATTTATTTTTGTGGTGCTAGGGGTAGAACTCAGGGCCTTACGCACATTAACACACTAGGCAAGTTTCTACCACTGAGACATTTGCAGCCCAGCATCCCTCCACCCCCATTTTTTTATGATTTCTTAGTTATTAGGTACAACTCTCTCTTTTTTTTTATTTAATATTTGCATCTTTCAATGATCACACTCTACCCTTGAACCTTCAAGTGATTCACCCTGTGACACAGGACAGGAACCCTAGGGTTCTTCCCTGGTCCTGAAGCTTTTGTTGCCATTTTGCATAACACATATCTCCAGCCTCCACTGTTATTATTTTTATTTAAACAGTTTTATCTTTGAAAGATATTTCCATAACAAAAATTCATATATTTACCCATATAGTTAGAAGTACTTTCAACTTTCATGTGTTTGAGGAAGCTGTTATTTAGCTTTTGAAAGGCAGATTTCTGGGTTGATTTTTTTCTTTCAGAACTTCATTCTCTACTTACTAAAACACTTGAAACTGTCTCACAGCTCATTGATGCTATTTCATTTAAATTTTTTTTCACTTCTTTCTTTGTGTTTTACTGTGGTTCATTTCTATTTCTATGATAATCTATCACCAACCCAACCTCAAATATTATCATTTCCATAATGTGCTAGTCAGTTTTGTGTCAATGGGACAAAAATGCCTGATGAGAAAAACAGAGGAACAGGTATTTGGCTCACAGTATCAGAGGTTTACTCCATGGTGCACGGATTCCATTGCTGTGAGTTCAAGGTGAAGCAGAAATTCATGGCTGAGGGTTTGAAGGAGGAGTGCTGTTCTGCTCAAGTGGCCAGAAACCACAGAGGGGGGGAAATGGAAAGCGGGGAGCAGGGAAAATGAACCCTTGGAGGGCAGCCCCCAGGGTCCCATCTCATCCAGCCACACTCCTACAGGTACCACCCAGTGCCTTCAATCTAGGAGAGACTGACTGTGATGACTCTCCCAATGCTCTCATTTCACTTACAAACAGTCCTGCATTAACACAGGAGCTCTTCAGGGACACTTCATATCCAAACCACAACACAAAACTAACGTACATTTGGGTCTTTTGAAAATACGTCTTCCAAATACCTGACTCTTTAATACCTGGACCATAATTATAAAAACTATTTTAGTGACCTTGTGTGCTAATTCTTTTATCTGTGTCAGTTCTGAATTGGTTTCAGCTGAATATTTTTTCCTCATGATAAACTAGGTTTTCCTACCTCTTTGTCCATTAAAACTTTGAGTAGATATCTGGGTGCTTATTGGGTCCTTCCCACTTCTGAATTCCTATAAATGTTCTTTTATGTTTTCCAGGCTGATCAAGGCTTCTTTTATTTGAATGACTGACCTATGTAACTATGGAGGCCACACAGGAGGTAGAGGTTTATTTCTGGCTCTCTTCATCTTTGGACAGTCTTCATGGTCTCTTCTTCCTTTCTTGGCCTGGAGGTGATCTTCACAAAGCTTGTGTTCTTCTCTGGTTTTAGATGGGTGGACCTCAGCCAGGACAGTCAAGATTCTCACAGTTCTTGTCTGCCTTCGGCTTGTGTGTATGTTCCATGAGAATCTCTTTGTTTTGGATCATGTTCCTTTATCTTCAGGACAGGTTCTGATACAAGTGGATCTTCTCACTCTTCTCATTTAACCTTTGCAAATACCGCTGCCCTTCTTGCAGGTCAAGGTGCTTTTCCAGATTGAGCCTGGGAATGCACAGTCAAGCTCATATATGACCAGTGCATCTTTGGTCAGCTTCTGGAGCTACTGTTAGTTGATGACATATGGGATTTAACTGGTTTCATTGGGTCCAACTAGACTTCTCTTGGACACAGCAGAAGACACTGAAGATTAGCCCTTTTTCAGGTCTGAGTATAATTAAAATTGTAGTTGTGACCCTATAAATATACCTGAGATTTTTTTTTTTTTTTTTTTTTAGATGCAGTTCTAACCTAGTTGAGTCTAATTTCTAAGATTTATTAGGTGGAACTGAAGCAGTGTTTAATTTAAGTGTGATTTAAGTGTGAGTCTTCTACTCAGTATCTTGTAAATGACAAGGTTTTCATGTTGGCTGATAAAAACATGCATTAGACCCAAGCCTATACATGTGGCAGACACTTTTCTTTCCCATATAGTTTCTCTGAACTGGGGGTCTCACCATGTTGCCCAGACTTGGGCTCATGTGCTCCTCAGCCTTCCAATGAGCTGGGACAATGGGTGGGCACCATCTTACTCAGTTCTGAGGTTTGTTTCTAGTGATGGAGGTTGAACTGAGGACTTTGTGTTTGCTAGGCACATACTCTACCACTGATCTGTACCTCAGCCCAGTCCTTTCCAAACTGATTAGATAATTATACATCAGTTCTTCTCACAATTGGTTCTTCACGCCAATCTCCTTTGAATGCTTAAGAGGGGCCATCCACGGGTCTTGGGAGGTTTCAGTTTTCCTCCTTTCACAGATTTTCCACCAATGTCCCATCTGGCTTATCTCTATCTGTACATGGCCTGGAACTAGGGCAGTTGTAGGGTTGATTTCAGTTGCTACTCACTTTCAGACATCACTGTCTTTCATTCATTGTCTTCTGCAGTGTCTAGAAAATCACTGATTCATATAATCTGGTTTCTAGGGGAAGTTCAGGCAAAGAGGGTTTATCTGGTCTCTGTTACTTTGTTTTGATAGGTAGAAGTCCCCATTCATCAAGTTTTCACCAACATGACCTTTAAATTGATCAAGGTTCAGTCTTCATGTTAATTGAAATAATGGTAGTGTCTGCCAAGCTGATCTCTCCCTCACTTTTTGCCTGTGGATTTCAGAGCATATCTTTATCTAGTTTTACTTATATTTCCTGTCATTCCTTCTTAGTCTGCTTGCTGCTCTGCCTTATCAACTCTTAGTTATGGACCTGTGTTAGGGTGCCAGCAATCTTTTTTGTCTGTCTAAACCTACTTGACATTGTGACCTCATCTTACCTTGCAGTTTCAGAAAACATCTGTAGCTAAGGAGCCTCAGTTTATATCTCTAACCTGCATTCCAGACCTGCATACCCCATGCCCTCATCAACATATCCACTTGACCATCTCACTAGGTGTCCTAACCTTTACATGTCTAATTACATTAACATGTTGTCCACTGACCTCCCAACTAACCTCCCAACCCCACTACTCTTCCTGCATTCCTTCCCACCTGAACTAAGGCTAACTTCAATTTCATCCTTCCCTTTACTTAAGCTAAACTCTTTGAACTATACTCAACTCTTCATTTCCATAGACTCTCCTTTCAAAATACATCCAGAATCTAACAATTTTTTTTTAATCATATCTAGTGATACCATCCAGGTCTACATTACTGTCCTTCTCCCCTGACTTATTGCAACAGTTGCCTAATTAGTCTTCCTGCTTCTGTGTTTGCCTTCCTTGAGAATTTCTTTTTATAAGAGTGACCAGGGTACACCTCTTAAAATTTAAGTGAGACCTTGTTATGCCTCTTTTCAGAACTTTCCAATGGTTTCCCCATATTAGAGTAGAAGCCAGAATTCCCATTTTAGATAAAAAGTCAGAATCCTTACAAAGCCCTACACAGTGCCTCATTTCTTGGACCACTTTATTGCCTATTGTTTGCTCAATGCACTCTAAGTATGCTCAAATCCTTAAAGATCTTTGAATGCACCAGGAACTTTCCTGCTTCAGGGCCTTTGTAATTGCTGTGTCTTCTGCAATTACACCTAGGTAAATAAGCATGCTCTTCCCTAGGTAAATAAGCATCATTCTCTTACATCCTGTGTCCAAATGTCATCTCAGTGAATCCCTCCAAAAGCACCCTTTTAAAATCAAACCACTGACTCTCTCTCTCTCCTTGCCAGTCCCTGAATTCAAAGAGTCCATTATTAAGGTATTATTCTTATTTACCGTATTGTTTCTTTCCTTCCACTACAATGTAGGCTCTAAAAGAGTAGGAATTTTTGTTAGTTCTCTAGGTTGCAACTTAAACAATGCCTAGCATGAAGCAGGAATTAAACTGAGTATTGACTAAATAAATATATGAAATTGAGGGTTCTGAAAATTGTTCTGAAAAGTGTTCTAAATTTATCACCTATTGAAAGTATTTTAACTGCTTACTTTAAGTGGAATATTTGGTAATGGGGCAAAAAGCATTCAGGAAAGAAAATCCAAATCCAGATTCCTCTGTCATCTGGCATTTTTTACTAAGCATAATATTTCAAGGGTCAACTTATACACTCATCAGTACCTCCTTCCCTTCTACGGCCAAATTATATTCCACTGTTCATGAAATGACAGTTAATTGGGTGATTGCCACTTTTTGCTCTTCTGCATAACACTGCTGTGAACACTTGGTGCACGTTTTGTGTGCACACGTGCTATTGTTGCCTTTTTCCATTTGGCAGTGCTGTGGATTGAACCCAGGGCCTTGTGTATGCTGGGCACTCTACCATTGAGCTACCTCTCCCACTCCATGGACATATGCTTTTCAGTCTCTTGGATATATACCTAGTAGTGAAATTGCTAGGTCATATGATAACACAATATGAACTCCATGGAACTGTCAAATTGTTTCTAAACACTGCAACATTTAAAATTCTCACCAGCAATATATGAGAGTAATCTTTTTTTTTTTTTTATTTTTGTAGTACTAGGAATTGAAATTAGGAGTTTTTTTTTTTTTTTATCTCTCAGCTATATGTATAACCTTCTTTATTTTATTTTGAGATAGGAGTTGTATGAAGTTCCCCAGGCTGGCCTCAAATTTGTAATCTTCCTATCTCAGCCTCCCAAGTCCCTGGGATTACAGGTGTGTGTACCACTCTGTCTGGCCAACAAGTCTAATTTTCCCACATTCTCACCATCACTGATTACTGTCTGACATTAGGTGTAAAGTGGTGTCCTTTGGTTTTCACTTGTATTTCCTTAATTACTAATGGTATTGGACCACATACAGCAATTTAAAAGGAAATGGGAGGATGATTGAAATCTTCACCTCAGCTGCTAGAATATTTACTTATTCAAAGTCTACTCTGTTTGAAAATGGCTTTGAACACTATCAGTTATATACCTTCCTCAGAGGTGTGACCTTGTTTTCCTCTTTTCTGGACCTGGGGGTTCAGAAGGGGAAGTTCAAAGTTGATAACCTGATTTCCATATCCAGGATATTTGTATGTATAAGAAAAGGTACCTTTCTTCCTTTATTTCTTTTTTTCTTTGGTGCTGGCGATCAATTCCAGGGTTTTGTATATGCTAGGCAAATAGTCTACCACTGAGTTACATCCCCAGTCTGTGCCATGGATTTTTAAAACTTAGTCTTCAGTGTTCTCTTATAAAATGATGGATGAGTCCATATATAACTTCTAGACCTTTTCAGGGTTAAATGCTTAATAATACACAGTACTTGGTAAATAAGCATAAATTCTTTAGAAATTACTTCAACAGTAGAGAATAAACTTTCAGTTATTTGCACTTAAAATCTGAGGTACTCAGAAGTCTAACTAATGTGAGCCAATGAGAAAAGCAGGTAAGATTGAGGGTGGTCTGGTGCATTCAGGGGTTTGTCAATGTAATGTACCATGTCCTCTTCATTTCTTCTCTGGAAGATTTTATGTCAACCTATAGGCACAACCGGACACCACCAATGAAAGAATATGCTAGGAGTAGAGCTCAGTTGAAGAGCACTTGCCTCGCATGTGAAAGACCCTAGCCCTGATCCCCAGAACTGAAACAAACAAAACAAACAAAAAATACCACAGTTAAAAATAAATAAATAGAATAATGTTATTGTGTCCATCTACAACTAAAAATATTTTTTAAAAAGAAGAGTAATTCCTCCCTTCCTTAAATACAAGAATAAGATGAGATTTTAAAAATTTCTTTGCCACATGGTTTTTCAATATAAATTGAAGGAATGACTTATACATTTGAGAAAAAAAAATAACTGTATTTTTATTCTTATTCTCATCAGAGTGGAATAACCAAGTCTGCACATTATTTGTAATTACTAAAAATCTCATTCAAAATATTCTGTTATACAAAGAAAAAACAGATATAAATGGTATTATCAAATTATATCTACCAGGTATTTAATTGGATTCTGAAAAGAATTCAATCACAGAAAAACACTTGTGCAAATAGTAGAAATAATTGTCACAATTTGAAAATTTTGGCACATTAAAGAAGACTCAAATGAATGAAGTTAGAGCAACTCATAAAATTGATTTTGTATCAACTATAAAAAAATTTAGAAAAACAAATTAAGTATATATAGGTAAGTTCTTCTTAAGCTTCGATCAGTTTTAAGTGACCAAACATATTCTGTTAAGAGCTATAATATTTAGAAGTATGAAAGAGTTCTAATATTTTTCCTTTAAATACTTAGGTGAAACCCAACTCAATTAAATTTTCAAGGAATATTACCTTAATAAAAATAATTCACTATGTATTATGCAAAGTTTATAATTCCCTATGTATTACACAATAATCCCTCATAAACTTTAGTAATTTTGTCATTTATGACAATGATCCCTGTGACATCAGGACAAAGCAGTATCAGTCTCAGTGACAATAAGCAAACCATTAACCTAAGTCTCCTCTATAGAAAAAGTTACTAACCAACAGACAAATACTTGGTTTTGGCTTAGATGGTCAATTTGGAAAATTCTACTAGCTTAATCAAATAGTACATCTGGAAATTCATTAAAAATTATGAAGAAACAACAAATTTCTTCAACTTCAATAAGCTCAATAAAGCCAGATGCAGACTTACTGATATTAAAGTTAAACATGTGTCTTGCTTTGTCTGCAAGTGCTAATTCCAATTTTGGGATGTTGGGGGGGTGTTAGAGGAGGGACATTGGGGATTTATCCTAGAGACACTTTACCACTGACCTACATCTCTAGTCTTTTTTTTTTTTTTTTTTTTTTTTTTTTACACAGGGTCTCACTACGTTTTTTAGGACCTTGCTAAGTTGCTGAGACTGGCCTTGAGCTTGGATCCTCCTGCCTCAGCCTCCTGAGTCACTGATATTTCAGGCATCAACCACCACACCTGATTGACATATTTTTATAAGCACTCCCATTTATTCTCAAAAGTGGCCTGTCCATATGATAAACTATTATGTTGACTATACTGAGATTTGCTGGTGAATTTAGTTCTTCAAAGGCCTTACCTGAACATGCCTGTGAACCCAGCTACAACACAGGTGGAGGTACTTTTCTACTCCACTACATGTGTTACACACTAGTGGTAAGTTATGAAATTACTATCAGTAATAATAAATGAATTATATCCAAATGAATGACACTAACCGGCTTTCCTGACTATTCTAGTATATCTTCTTTTAATAAGTTTAGGAAACCATTTATTACTATAGACATTACTCTAATATGAACTAATCATATATTTATTTTAGGAATGTTTAAAGTCATGACCAAGAAATGGTAAAATTAGGAAGTTTATATAAAAATCATAACTTAAATGCTTACAACCAGTAAGTCAAAACATAAGAAAATCACATTAAATTTTCACTTATTCAAGATAAAAGAAGATAGAGACATACCAAGGAAACTCAGTAATCTTATGTAGGTACTCAATCTCAACTTACCTACTAAGGTTCAACCCAAGTAACTAAGGACAAAAGATACAGGATGTGATAACTAAAGATCACAAATGGATATTCAGAACTCCTAGTCTAGTTTATATTTTTAAAGCAGCAGCCCTCCCAAGATAAGGACTTTTAATATAAACATCTATAGACTACCATAGTCAAAGCAGTTTTATATTCCAAAGTACTAAAGAATCTAGAACAAATCAATGTAGAACATGTAAGTGCTTAAAACAACCCAATTGTAAAATATTTTTCCTGTAGGTTTCTACGTCACATCGTTCTTTATATCTATAGTTACTGTAGCCTTGTAATCAGATGTTATTGTTTCCCACTTCCTAGAACCGTTTACATTATTTATAATGCTTGATTTAGACCACTGACCAGGGATAGTTAAAGAATTAAAAGTGAGAACAGAGAAGTACTTTTCTTTGGGATATATTTTATGATTACACATTTCTATTTTGAAGAGCTATAGGTTTGGACAAATCTATACAAACCTCCTTTGATGAGGTTTCAAAACTCTGTCCATGTTCGTCTACTTTTAGATTTGGCTTATACAAAAGAAATGCTCCCAAAGGGACTAACTTCCCTATCAATACATAATTAATATGTTCCCAATGTCATGACAAACAAGATGAATATTAATTAGCCTTCACTCTTTTTGGGTAGTACTGGAGGTTGAATCCAGGGGCACTTACCCCTGAGCTATCTCCCCAACCCCTTTTATATTTTGTTTTGAGACAGGGTCTCACTAAATTACTCAGACTGACCTTAAACTTGAAATTCTCTGCCTCAATCTCCATGCCCAGCTCACTATATTTTAATTGAAGCAACTATTCCTATAAGGAAAACAATTTTTCTTTCTGCCTTAAGGCAAAATAAAAGGCATATATTACAATACAACTGGGTTTTTTTGTTTGTTTGTTTGTTTGTTTGTTTGTTTGTTGCTGGGTATAGAACCCAGGGCCTTGCACACAACACGCAGTGCTCTACTACATTCCTAGCAATTTTTATTTTGAGGCAGATCACAGTAAGTTGCTGAGATTGGCGTTGAACTTCCAATCCTCCTGTCTCAGTTTCCCAAGCCTCTAGAAATACGGGCATGTGACTGGCCAAATAAATTAATTTATTAAAAATAGATCAGGACTGGTGGCATTGAGATTGGAGCAAAAGGCTGGGTGTGTAGATAATGAGTGATTGGGTCAGGAAGATGGAGGCTGAGTTCAAAGGAAATAAAATGCTAATATCTCCAGAGCACTTCCCCCTCCTCCAACCTGTTGCCAAGGGTTCCTGCCCCCAGGAATTGCTCCTCCCAGTAAAGAGTTGTTAATAAATACCCACTGGCTGATTCTCTTCATGCCTTTCTAGGCAGATATGGAAAATAGGGAGAGATACCACCCGGATGGCTCCTTTCCATCATTTTGCCCATTCAGGCAGGAGAAGACAGGGACATGGGAATAAAGAAAAGCTGATCTATAAAAGTGTAGGACAAACCCCCTCCCTTGGACACCAGCTTTGGTTCTCTCTAGAGGACTCTTTCACACATACTCTCTCTCACTTTTTCTCTGTTCTACCTTTTAAATGGAGGGAAAAGAGGGGTGGGAGGAGTAGGGGGGACAGGAAAAAATAACAGAATGAATCAAACACCATTACCCTATGTGAATGTATGATTACAGAGATGGTATGCCTCTACTTCATGTACAAACAGAGAAACAAGATGTACCCATTTGTTTACAATAAAAATTTTTTTTGAAAACTAAATTAAAAATTTTAAAAAAATTAAAAAAAAAAAAAAAACTTCTGTTCTTACCTCAGTGTTTCCTGGGTGTTTAATCTTCAACACCTGGGGGAATGGGACCCAATCCTGATTTTTAGGACTGACTTCATATAAGGGCTCTGCAGGGATGATCACCAGGATAAGATCCTCTGCACCTCACATCTTTCTGAAGTGCTCCTTTTATTCTTTCTGGAGCCCAATAATGGGTACCCATACACTAATTAAATGCAAAGTATGTCACATTCTGTAAGATTTAGGGGATAGGAACCATGACCTAGGTGACTTCTAATCACCAGTCAGGTCAGGCAAATTGGTTCTGCCAAAGTCATTTCTCACTATCCGATGCAGGCTTGGAGCTTGTCTGGCATGAGTACACAGTGTCCCTAATCCCAGTCTGCCTTTGGATGCATGGAGATGGACAAAAGGTTGAAAGAACTTCGAGATTCTAGCCAGGGCAACTCCTCAGTGAACCTCTAAGTTTTTTCTCCTGACTCTTCTCCAGACTGACCTAATGGGGTACCCTGTGGTGATATCCTGAGGGGGTATCCTGTGGTGTCTGGTCTGTGAAAAGGCTCTGTTGGAAAGCCACAGTGACACACACCTCCACATGAGCCGAACTGCACTCTCCCAGACTCATTCCTCCTGAGCAGGCCCCTCCCCTTTCCAATCAGATTCCAGTCATGGAGAAAGGACATTTCACTTGGAGTGATGCATAACGAAATGCTCGAGTTCACTTCCTTCACATATTAAGCCTTTACAAGCCTGCAGGGATTCTCCCCATGGTTGCTTATGTGCTCCACCAGTTCTTTGCAAAGGGAGGCATTTTCAATCCACTCCTGTGAACTCCTCCAGGAAAAGGGTGTTAAGCATCTAACTCATAAATCTCTCCTTACCTTCCAGAGATTCCTTTGGCCCACAGAGCAGAGACATATACCACATAAAGGTCTTTTTCCCCACTGGCTTATCACATTTGGAAGTTCATATTGTCAGGAGAGGTCAGTTATGTCTCAAGTCTGAACAAAAAAACTTGTTCATTCTTCCAATGGTGCCACCAATAGATTTGGCAGAACCATGTGATGACAGGTTTTCTAGCCATCAGAAGCTCATAGGGAGATGTACTAACGAAAAAAATTGGAGTTTTCTCTGACATGGATGCCTGAGTTCTGTTTTCTCATTCTCAGATGGGAGGTTCCTTCTCAACAGGTATATTCTCCACTAGCCTATGTGCAAAAAAAAAGAAAAAAAAAATTGGAATTTTTATGCTGTTCAGAGGGGAGTCTTTTCCTCAAAAAAGAGGGCTGGAAACTGCTGACCACTAGACACTCTGGGAGCTAGATTCTCAAAAAGTTCCTCATTTTCTTCTGTTGTCAAGGCCTGGGAAATGACCTCATCACAGTTGGAAAAAGGAGATGTTTCATAATTTTCTGCATCCAACCTGACCTTATTACCATCTAGGGGAAGGAAAACTCTTTTCCTTGGGAGAAATCAACTAAAGGACCATGTCTTATGAGACTGATGTTACAATAGGAAAAATGAGTTCTTGCCTCTCAAGCTCAGGTAGCTTACCTTACTTTTTACCTTTTGCCAGATCTCCACCTCTCCAAAGCTTACAAAGCATGCATAGCTTCCAAGATTTATAAAGCTTGTAGAGGACTGGTGTGAGACCTAAAGAAAAGAAAAATGCTCACTTTAAAATTCAAGCCATCAGGGGACCAAATGCCTGATGTTTTATCTACTCTTTCATTCTATCACCTTACTTTCTTAAAATGTTCCTCTATAAACACTTTAGCACAGCAAGGAAAAATGGAATGAACTCATGTATACAAGCCTTGAGAATTTTACCTGAGGATTTCAGGACTCTTGCATTCTTTAAATCTGGACTGAATCTAATCTGAACCAAAAGTACACTCTGATCTGGTATAGATGTTCTGCATGCTCCTTTACTTGAGTAATTATGGTTCTGTTATTTTTTTTATAACTCCTATTTGGTTTTTTTTTTTTTTCACTACTCCCTACATTTTTGAGCTCATGATTCTATGTTGAATTCACATTTGATCCTGTGAGACTAAATTAATATATTTTCTGATCTATCTTATTTTACATAACTATAGATGCTTTTACACACTGTATTTGTTCAAAGGTCAAATTTTCAAGGGTTGTCTCTCAAATACATTGGAAAATTTCCTTTACAAAATCCCAAGAAGGACATAGACATGGTGATGTCTATGCTAGTCATCGAGGACAAATTGCCACCTAAACCTTTGATTTCAGTGTCTACCATGTCATTCAGACTTTATATCTGGCATTTCCAACTGTACAGGCCTGTACTAAATTTATCTCATAATGTAAAAGTCTGATAGGTTTTTAATTTCTAACAGGTTATATTTAATAGAAACTTTAATAAACAACTGTAGCTTTACATCCTACCTGTGAATATCTCCTACAAAAAACTACAAGATCTCTGATTCTTGACTGTTTTATGTATGTGTGCACACCTGTGTATTTTATTGTTGTATCTAATGTGCATGTTACCATATATCATGCATATGGTCTCAAAATTGGCATATATATAAATGAATACTCATAAATCAAAATTTAAAAGAAAATGAGTGCAAGAACCTTTTAGTTCACATGATGTAAAAGGAAGTTCAATTTAAATTAGATAAACAGATGAGAGAAAAGATGTTTATAAAAGTCCTAACTTATATCTAGAATGTAAAATGTGTTGCTTCTAGGATTTTTCTTCAATTGAGGAGAAAAGGCTAACTCTGTTAACTACAGTTGTCTGGTATCTTGTTTTCTAAATGAGTAAATTAGAGTAAAAATGAGTAAATTAGATTCAACATCATTGGGATTAATCATAAATGTGTTTGTTACCCAAGACACTGGATTAATTTGCAAAGTTACAGTGCTAAAGCATCAACTGCTAAATACAAAGTCAAGTACTCTTGACTTCTGAAATTCCATAAGGCATGTTGTCCAAATTCAGAAATTTCATAAATGTTGTTTCAGAATATGACTGTAAACAGGGGTCAACAATTAAGAAAGTGACATTAGAAATTGGTAGGTCTGAAAATACAGTGTACTATGTAAAGTAGAAGAAAAAAGAAATATTTCTGGATTAGAAAGTCTTTTTTAATAATGTAAAAAGCTTTAGAATGTCTAAATAAGTTGCAGAAGGTTAGTGGAGGGTAAATTTGAAAATTTTTTTTGTGTAACCAAGTTGTTCACATATAATTAGCACAATCAGTTAAAGTTATTTAAGGCTTTTTCCTAAGGTCAAATATTAATGTACTGATATAAACCAAAGTTTAGTTTTCTATTTGTTGAAGTAACAGAATTTCTTATTACATTAATCTGCTTTTATCTATCAAGATAATTTCTTGTGTTTGTTGAGTTTTATTATTTAGAGAAATTAGTCTTAAGGAATTAGGGTTTGTACAACTCTGATTAAAGAACAACTGTTATTTTAGAGTATTATACTACACTACAAGTTATGAATTTTTCTTTAAAAGGTAAACTTGGTTAATATAAGAACATCAGTATTATTGTGGTGCAGTTACTTGCTTCTTGGTATACTAGATGTATTCATATCTTTCAAGTTTATAAATCTTTCACATATAAGGTTTACAAGAGTATTCTACCAAACTGATGTTCTTCAAACTTAAGCTTAAAGATTTGGAATTATAAAAATTATATTTTTTTGATTACATCTATTATACAAACTCAATATATTTTTACTCTCACTAATATCATTTTACATTTTTCTTGTAGACTTTATAACTATTCTTTGTTAATGCCTTACAAAAAGTACTCCTTTTAATATAACAACCTGTGTTAGTTTGAGATAATAGGCCATCATTGATAGGACAAACAAGTTGTATGGCTGATTCTCAGTCCTTATACTCACCCCAATTAAACTGAAGGGGTAAGATAAGTACAAAGCTAGATATTAAATTTGAAACCCAGTACTTATACTTTAAGACTCGTAAAACTGGCTTGCTGGATGTTCAAGACCAGAAAAACAAAGGCCATATATATTCTCTGATGTGCAGATACTAATTCACAATGAGGTGAAAGGCTAGGGAAGAATAGAGTTACTTTGGATTAGGTAGAGAGGAGTGAAGGGATAGGAGGGGTATGGTGGTAGGCAGGATAGTAGAATGGATCTGCCATTATTACCCTATGTACTTGTATGACTACACTACCCATGCAATCTTACATCCTGTACAACAGAAAAATAAGAAATTTTACTCCATTTATGTATAATGTGTCAAAGCGCATTCTGCTGTCATGTATAAATAATTAGAACAAATAAAAAAGATTAAGTGATACAAGTTTGTGTGAACAAACACAAAATATTGCACCAAAACTGAAAAGTATCAGACCATCCTCCATGTGAATAAGTAAATATAACTAAAATTTTGGGGGCCCTAACTTAACTTAGTTCTAGGCACTCTATGAGAACTTCGTATGTACTATGTCTTTCATGGGGCCTCATTATAGTAAAGTCAAACACTACATTCAACTTCAAACCTGGAGTTTCATGGCTGGAGGTCTGTGACAGTTTATTTTCCAAAGTTGGCCACAATAATACCTCCATATGCAAATTATTCCTTACAATTCTCCCATGAGGAGGTAGAGGTTATTTTTACACTTACTTGAATCTGATGGTCCCATGACTATTGGACTTGTAGAATATTCAGAACTGATACTGTGACAGTACTGGACACAACCCTTAACTGGCCTGGAAGTATCTGCTTCCTGGGTGTTGTAAAGTAGTCACCATTTATTAGGTGCTGCTACCCACACCCAAGCTTAAGTGGAGAGACCTAGAAGATGGGAGGCCACATTAGGGATATAAAAGCCGGAGCAAACTAAGGTGCTAGACATAAGAATAAAAAAGCCATCTTAGAAGCTGATCTTCCATCATTAGCTGACCCCAAATTGATGCTAAATGGAACAGAGATTACTACCCACATGAGCACTTCCTGATCTCCTGACCTGTAGAAGTGTGAGCAAAAGGAAATGTTCAATGGTTTCATGACATTTCATTTTGAAGTAGTTTTTAATGTAGTGATCAATAATTGGAAGGGATTCACCAAAGTGTATTAACTGACCTGCCTTCATTCTTTTAAAACATTTGAATGGCAACAAGAACTTATTTTCTCACTGAATTGCTCAGATCAACCACTTTGCTACTCCTATTCTGGAACAACAAAGACTAATTTGTATCTTACATCAGTCACTAACTATGTGAGTTGATAAGTCTCTCAATATAATTACCTCAGCAATCAAATGGGTTAATGAAGATAATTTAATCCATTTTTCATTATACTTTTTGAGTTTTTTTGGTACTTTGGTATTAAACCCAGGAGTTCCTTACTACTGAGCTAAGTCAGCCCAGTTCTTTTTTTTTATTTTTTAATTTGTTATTTTTATGTTCTATACTGAGATAGGGTCTAAGTTGCTGAGGACCTCACTGAGTTGCTGAGGCTGGCTTGAACTTGTGCTCCTCCTGTCTCAACCTCCTGAGTTGCTGGGATTACAGGTCTATACCACTACACCTTGATTTACTATATTTTTAAATATAATAATTTGTTTTCTTAGGATGAATGAAATATATTATTTCTTGGTTTAAAGTAACTGTTGACATTCTGACAATTATACTAACATGTGTCTGTATCAGAGAGCACTGGTTAAGAAAATATGAGAGAGCCAAAGAGAGAGACATAAAGCTCTTTTTGGTTTTGGTTCACAAAGTTATCTTATTTAATCACTAGTTTCTACAGTTTTTTCATTATATTTATGTACTTCAGAACCTATATTTTCTCTAACTTTTTTGAAACACGAAATGCTAGTATATGTCTATATTTCTTCATAGGCACAAATTCTGAATTTAACAACTTTTGAATTTTTTTTCTAGCACATAAAGTACTCTTGGTGTTTTTAAACACTTTGCTTAAGTAGTAAGGAAATGAGGTTCATGACTGCAGTTATTCTCTAATTGTCCTCTAGTATCAGCTTCTAGGTCAAATCTATTTGAAGCATATTTCTCTAACTTTACTCCCCCAATTTTGTTTCTCAGTCTTCCCCCACCGTCTCTTCTTCTTTTCTTCCTCTTTCCATATACAAATGCACACTATGCACACTTATTTAGGTTTGACTTTTCCATTCTGGGCCTTCAAGTTAGGAATTCTATTCATGGTAGCTTTCTCAGATATGAGTTCTTATTTTAGTCCCTTATGACCACTTTTTCTGCCTAACTGGGCTATAATACAATATGATAGGATTCAGCATTACTGCCAGTCTTTGTTTTAGTGAAACCTAAAACTAGAACTTCATAAAAATTTCAGGTCAGGATAAACAGACAAAGTGGATATGAACAGAGAAAAGATTAGTAACTTATTTGAAAATCTGTGGTTTGTCTTATTTCCATGCTATATTTGGAGTTCTTTTCTATGCCCATAAAATCTTAATTTTCTCTGGCATCTGCCATCATGTTTCACCACATCATGCTAATTTATTCTGCTATATAAGTTTTTAAATTCAAGAAACTTAAATAAGCTCAAGAAGTGCTATTCATCACTCTTTTTCTGAAAAATGAAACAAAATATATATGCTTTATTCACAGTATTGACTTCATGCAAATCAAATTGTTGTGAAATATTATTGCATCAAAAGGGTATAATGTGCATTTTTTGCACAGTGCTAAATTTATCCTTAGGGAAAAAGACAAGTGGAATAGCAAACAGCATCTAATCTAAACTTGTCAAACAATCTCTGCCATCACATTTGTACTTTTGGGAGTTCAAAAGCTGTGTTTTTCTTACTAATTATTTTACTATAAGTTGCACATAGTATCTATATTAATTTTGAAAAAGATTAAATTCATTCATCATCTCATAATAGGACAAAAAGTTTTACTATGTCTATAGATGGGAAACATTCGTTGCCTAGACTGACTTGTGAAAATCTAGGCTAACCTCACCCTAGAGGCAGTGGTCCAGTTGTGAACTCTGGTCCCAGAGGCTGGGCTCAAATCCTGCTGTACCCTGTTGTATACCAATTGTTTTAGTCAGCTTTTTTGTGGCTGTGTCTTAAAAATCCAATCAGAACAACTATAGAGGAGGAAAAGTTTATTTGGAAGTTCATGGTTTCAAAAGTCTTAGTCCATAGAAGACCACCTCCATTCCTCGGGACTGGAGGTAAGGCAGGACATCATGGCAGAAGAATGTGGCAGAGAGACATGGCTTGCATGATCAGGAAGCAGAGAAAGAGTCCACTTGCCAGATACAAATATATTCCCCACAACCACATTCCCACCTCCTCTAGCCACACTCTACCACTTCAGTTACCATACAGTTAATCCCTATCAGTTAATCAAATCAATGATTTGGTTAAGGCTCTCCTAACTCAATCATTTCTTCTCTGAAGCTTCTTGCATTGTCTCAAACGTGAGCTTTTTGGAGACACCTCACATCCAAACCATAATACTTGTGATCATTAGATATTAAGAATATAAAAGTGTAAACTTTTCTACTCTTTACAGAGCATTTTATATGCAAGATGTATTGGGATATGCCAAAGGACACATCTGTTTCAATTAAAGAGAATTGTTATGTTTTGAATGTGAGGTGTCCCCCCAAAATCTCATGTGTGAGACAATGCAAGAAGTTTCAGAGGAGAAACAATTGGGTTGTGAGAGTCTTAACCCAATCAGTGATTTAATCCCCTAATAAGGATTAACTGAGTGGTAACTGAAGTGGTAGGGTGTGACTGGAGGAGATGGAAATTAGGGTGTAACTTTGGGTATATATTGTATCTGATGAGTGGAGTGTCACTCTGTCTCTCTGCTTCCTTATCTCCATAATGTGAGCTGCCTCCCTCTGCCACCCTCTCCTACCATGATGTTCAGCCTCAGCTTGAGCCCCAAGGAATCAAGTTGGCCTTTTATGGATGAAGGCTTCTGAACCTGTGAGTTCTCAAATAAAATTTTACTCCTCTACAATTTTTCTGGTCAGATCCTTTTAGTCACAACAATGAAAAAAGCTGACAAGACAAGAACCTATGTAAATTAACTAAGGTTTTTAAAGTACAGGTTCAGTTAAGAATCTGTGATTAATACAGAATGAAGCACTTCAGAATAGGGAAAAAAGGAAGAAATACCCAGAAAAGTAATGAAGAAACCAAGCAACATCTTTGGCCTCAAATATCAGTAAGGCCAAAAAGCATGTACTTTTCAAGGGAGAAAAAATTTTGGAGTCTTCAAAGTCAACTTCTTTATTTGTTGAGGTCAACTGCATAGGAACTTATGTGATGCATGTGTTATTCGATGTATGTTGTTCAAATGAAGAATGAAACCTTGAAAACTGGAAACTTGTCTAATCACCAATTCAAAATAAGTATCATAACCTTGCTGTACTAAGTCTTCATTTAATACCTCACCTGCTTTGTTCCTCAACAGTGTATCTTGGACCAGAAATGGTATCAAAGAAGACTGTTTTAGGTGCAGATCAAGATAATGACAAATTTTATGATTATCAAGTTATGAATGTAAATGGCTGAGTTAATTTTTCAGGGACACTGAGACACTGAGCTTATCTTAATAGTTTTAAATTGTTTATATTTATTATATCCTCTGCCACCACCCTGTACCCATATTTCTGTGGGCAAAACTTATGTGAAACTTACAAAAATGAATGCTAGTATCTGGAAAATCAGCAGGGAGAATCAGTGCGGAAAAGTAAATCTGAATCATTTACAGATAAGTCAGAAAAGCAAAAAGGACATCAGCAAGAATGTTTCTTGCCCCAAATAGTCAAAAGGGCCCAACTACCAACTATTTGGTTCAGGCTTATGAGAATTAGAAGCAAAAGGGTTAGGCTTCCTGAGCCTCACCCCCTATCTATTGTGTAATGAAGACGATTAGCTTTCTGAGTAAAGCAGCATTTATAATAGAATCCAAAATTTTTCTGAAGGTCAGACATGCTATATTTATTGCTTCCTCCTTGTCTATAAGCCAAAACATTCTGTCACTATTGTGATACAAGCCAAAAGGAGCCAAATAAATCTTTGATCCTTTGGGTTCACTCTGCCATTAAATATAAGTGATTGTAAAGTCATAGAAATTACTTGAGGAGGATGTGGAAAAATTGGCTGGTTCAGAAAAGGCTGACCAAGTGACTAAAGGGAGGAGAAAGGACCTTTCTGATAATGCTAGGGAAGTTAGCATTCTTTCTTTAGTTGAAAGAAGATACTGCATGATAACTTAATAACTGTCTTTAATTTCAAGAGGACTAGTACTTCTATTTTATTCTTTTGTATAGAGTTTGAAACTACCAAGAAATTATTCTGACATTTTCCTGTGACTAGCATATTTGACTCACTTTATACTAATTATTATATTTTTCATTTTAAAAATGTGAACTTGTATTTGGCATTCTTCTGTTTGAAAAGTAAGTGGTGGGAAGAGATAATCAAATGAAAAAAAAGTATTACACTTTTCTTGCTTCTTCTTATATCTCAGTGATAGTTTCTTTTGTTTGGTTTTAGTATAAACAATCTTTGACAAGTTCTTATGATTTATCAAACTCAACCATCCACAGATTAAACTCTTGATACTTGGCTCCAGTTATGCTGAATTATTATTGCCAAGCCCTAACAATAACGACAAAAGGAGGAACTAAACATGTTCCAAGTTAGATTGCAATTCTTGTTATTTTAGAAACTAAAATAACGAGACCTGGAATTTGTGGATTTCTGGGTGAAGATGAATTTATAGAACATCTAAGTTGTTTTGAATGGGTCAGTGAACATTTAGTATCAATTATTGTTTAAGTATTTGAGTGAAAGAGTAAAATAGAGGAAAAAGACATGACCTCAGAGTTCAAGATGCTTATAACCTGGTGTTTCCCTTGAAATGAAATGACAAGCTGACATCATAGTTTGCATTTACATTTTGGAGAAAGTATGAAATTGGAAAAGTTGAAAAGAAAAAGATCAATATTGAAGGAACATTCAGATGAACATAGTTGAGTTTAGGGTTGGGCGAAAGGCTGCTCAGAGCAGTGGTTTAGAAGTGTATCTGGCTAGGTAGGATGAGAAATCATATTTGAAAAGTATCTATATATATGTATATAGATATACATATTTATATATATGAGAAATCACATTTGAAAAGTATATATATGTATGTAGATATATGTATTAATATATATACATTTCTTCCTGTAGTTAACCATGTATTTGCTAATTACTTTGTAAAAGATCCCCTTACTATAAAAGTAATAGTAATTTTTTTTTTGGTAAAAAAAGTAATTTTTACAATTGATTTTCTAAACCTCATGCAGTAATTTAATTTGCACATGGAACAACTATATCTCCTGGATTATTGTTCATTAAATTTTAAAACCTCATTCCATCTGATATCAAGATCCAAGATCCGATCAACCGGGAGCTCAGACAAGAACACAGATACTACTTAACTTTGCCTCCTTTATTTTGACCAGTGAGAGCATGCTACCATAAAATTCTGCTAGACTTGCTTCCCCTAGGGATGTTTTTTTCAGTTCCTTTATTGCAAAGAGTTACCTGGTAGACTCACTCCATCAGTTAATCAAACAGGCTTTATTTTTTTTCTGAGTCCTAGTGTTGGTAGATAATAGTTAGGCCTGTAAATAAGGAATGGGTCCAGAAATAAACTTTTTGAACTCCAAAAATAAATATCTTTAATTAAGAAATTAAATTGATAATTTATTGGTTTATTTTATTCAGCATGATATTCAGTCTCTAGATCCATCCACTTATCAGCAAATGTCATAAATCTATATTTTCTCTATCATAAGATAGGATTTAGAGGGGAAGGCAGCAGGAACAAAAGTAGAAATAATTTTGACAAAGTCACAGAAATACAAATGACACAATTTTGTGATGAGAAAAGCAAGAGTTCCCATATGCCATGGGAGTTGCTGCCACTGAGTAAGAAAGTGTGTAGATCTTTGAATGCCAAAGAAATTTCCAGATCGCCTTTCAATCTGCTTTTAATACCCCATTAAATGTTGTCATTCTTTTGTTTACTTTTAGCTTCCTATGATAATTGCTTAGAGTTTCCTCTTATTTTCTATGATTTAAATAATCTCATCCTTATCAATACAAAGGTAATTTCTGTATGAAGTCCACTTTTTTAATATGATAAATTTCATTGATTAACACTATTTTTGATTTTTTATTTTATTTTGCTTATTTACTTATTTTTAAAATTATTATTAGAGTTTTATATTTATACATAGTGGTTGAGTTCATCCTGAAAAACTCATACATGCATGAAAATCAATGTAAGTTCCTGATCCCTCTTTTTCCCTTACCCTGTGCCCTGCTATGCCCCCCTTCTTCTTCTTCTTCTACTCTACTGGACTTCCTGTCACTCATCTATTGATTTGTAATTGATTGGTTCTTTATGTAACCTTTGCTTCCCTCCCCCTTTCCTTTATTTCTTTCCAGCTTCCATATTTGAGAGAAAATATTTGACTTTTGTGTTTCTGAGTTTGACTAATTTCACTTAGAATGATATTTTCCATTCCTATTCATTTAATGGCAAGTGTCATAATTTCATTCTTTTTATGACTGAGTAAAACTTCATTGTGCATATATATGCATATGTATTCATATATATGTATATATGTATGTATATATATGTGCACATATATGTATATACTAAAATTTCCTAATGCTTTCATCTATTGATGGGCATCTGGGTTGATACCATAATTTAACTATTGTAAATTATGCTGCTATAAACATTGAGGTGGCTCTATCACTATAGTATACTGACTTTAGTTTTTTGCATATATACTGAGAAGTGGGATAGCTGGGCCATAGGGTGGTTCCGTCCCTAGTTCTTGAGGAATCTCTGTATTACTTTCCAGAGTGGTTATACTAATCTTGCAATCCCACCAACAATGTACAAGTAAAATATTCTTCAAGTATGTAAAGAAATCTCACCTTAAATTCAGTATTTACTCATAACATATTCCTATCTTCCAGTAACCATCTGCTGCCTTAGAAGTCCCAACACTGACTTTTTCTGCATAGAAAAAAGTAACATAAAGAAAATGTTTCAGAACTACTTTCAGATCCAAATTCAAAATGTTGGCTTGAACTGGGACTCAGTGAGAGTTCATTAGAATTGCTGCAGAGGATATGATTGAAAACTCAGAAAAGTTTCTGCATTCCTTCTGTAGAGGCAAGCCTGCAGAATTCAGAATAATACCCCCTGAGAAGCAGAAAACAGAGAATCATGATTTCTCACTTTCCTATCTCATTTGTTTGAGAAGGTAGTTTTCCTTTCATGAGAAAATCTAAAAATGAGGTCCTTAGTTTCAGCTTTCACTGTCTTCCAGTATCCTGCCAAACTTGGGTCTCATGTTAAATTTTCAACTATTTATCTACCTGATGGATAAAGAAATGTTCCATTTATAAATAAGATTAGCATTGAGAATTGACATATTAACTGACAGCATTGAAACCGGACAGATTTTCAAGTTCATTTATGATTTATAAATCATATTTTGTTACTCTTTGCTCCTATCAAAGCCAGTGATGAGAATTCTTTCACTCCAAATAAAGAATAAAGGTACAGAATTCAACCTGCCTTTCTCTTTCTTGAGTTATCCACACAATATAAACCTCTCTTAAAACACTGATTTTTCTGGATGCAAGTTACTTAATTTTTAGATCATCTAAAATATTTATTTGAATACTGATTCAGCATTATTTTCTAAAAGATCAGTGAATTAACCTATAATATTATTTTAAAAAGTAAAACAACGTGGCTGTAGCCATTGATTACTTTTTTTGACTTTCCAGAAAATTTGATTTTGACAATTTTCTGCTGTGATCAAAGATGTTTTTATAGATAAAGATAGAAGGTTATTCTTGGTCTGTGATTTGAAGGTCAGACACCAAGCTCATCTTCCCAAGAACAGTTTCCCATCTCATCATGTAGAGACTTGTTTCTTTGGGAGTTAAAGGAGGGCATGTTACAGTCCTGGAGGCAGGAATGTTACTCTCTCAAAGACGTGAAAGGGTATGATCTTGATGGCTGCTTAATATCTTCATAATATTGGGTATCACAGGTCTTATTATGCACCTTATTGTGCGGCATCATATGAGGCAATTCAATTTTCATGACAAAGCTGTTAACTGCTTCAGCCAGGGAAAGATGGTATTGTTGCTTTTTAGCAACAATAGATGAAAGATACGAGAGAGGGAGATTAAGAAATTTAAATGGTCCCTAAATTACAGAAAGGATGGTGATAGCACAGACTAACATTGAGATTATGTACTAATCATTTAATGCATTAGGTGTAGAAAGTAGAGTAAATAAGAGACAGCCATAGCCAGTGCCACAATTAATCTTGGCGATGAGGTTTCCTGAAGTAGGTCTCAATGTTTTGGAAGGACCCGCTGGTACTCTTCTCTTATTGTGCCCATATTCTACGTATAAGTATTTTCTGGGTCTAAAAGGATGATCCTATTGGGAGCCTGTGGCCTTCTTCTAAACTATGCTCCACTGATCCCAGAGTTCTTGAGCTCCTATCCAGTGTCTGCATGGATCTCTTTCCCATATCCATCTTTACTTAGGTATACTCTCCTGGAACTAAGCATAATATCCATTTGTATTTTGTGCAGGCACAGAAATTAGTAGGGGCAGTCTAGCTGTGTGCGTTCACAATGAGAATCAGTCTGGAAATGGGATCTGTGTAAGTCTGGAGGTTATCAGACAGCAAAAGGGAAGGGAATCTAATCAGCTCTCTGCTTCTGCTGCTACAGTTTAGGTAGCTTAACTCGGGATTTGCTTCCATCTGTCAGCAAGTGCAAAATAGAAAAGATCAATGATATGTGTACAGAAATCTGAAAAGCTGAGTTTTACAACTTTGAATTCAGTGGTTCTGTTACAGGGGCAAATAGAAGAAAGACAAAAGAAAGGACAACCTCAGATGAAAGCTTCACTAATGGAGACATCAATATTTCAAAGAGATGGTAGGTTGACAGAAGATTTGATTTGGAAGGGGTATGGACATGTGTTTATATAAATAGAAAATGAACCAGTGAAGAGGAAAAGACAAATTTACTTTTTAATATAATGACATTACAAAAACACATCCTTTGAGTTTAGTTTATTGAGTAAAATATACTCTTATATTGAAAATGTTTTATTATGTTTTTTGGTAACGTATAAAGTATTCTCATTATGTGTTACTATTGGTATACTATATTTTTATAAATAAGCTATAAGCTGACCCCTTAACATGGGAAGGTTAATATTAATTCACTTAGTGTTGGTTATTCAGAGCAACAGGTAGTCTTGATATTTACTGTGAAGTCCCATTGAGGCATCTGTAGATTTGTAGATAACTAAATCCTGAATTGTGTCTCTCTAAATAGGCTAAGTTCCTTCAACATATGTGGAGATATGTGGTCTTTGAGAGGCTATTAGGTTTAGATTATGTTTAGATGAGACCATGAATGTGGGGCCCTCTTGATGTCATTAACGCCATCATAAAACAACAACTTGGACTTTCTCTGTCACTCATGAATGCAGCAAGACGGGAAGTACCTGCAAGTCAGGAAGAAAGCTCTCACCATACACAGACCACAATGGCACTCCAATCTTGGACTTAACAACCTCTAGATTGTGAGAGATACCTTCTGTTTAAGCAACCCAGTCTGTGGTATTTTTTAACGGCAGATTAGATAGAGACACAGACATAATGTTGATGATGTGGGATACAGGGATAAATAAATACTGAGCTGTGAGAGACTTTTCTTCTTTTCAAAAGGTTCTGGAAGTCACCTATTTTTCTTTGATTCCAAAAAGAAGCATATACAACTGCACGTTAAGACCCAATAACATACCATTCTTTCTATAAAATTAGAGACTCTACAAATATAACATTATTTTTCCTTGTGACACTTGGCCATAATTAGACCACTTTCTTCCAAGTTGTGATCAGTCTGCTTCCGACTGAACAACATTAAAAACTCTGACATTTTTATGCACTAGTGACCAGCAGTCACACACTTACATATTCACTTGAACATGTGTACTTTGCAGGCATAAAGAAGTTAGTCCTTGCTATTTCAAGGATATGTACTTCTACAACTTAGAAGTAACTTATTTAAAATCCTACACATTGATTTCAATCAAAATAACTGTTGAAAGTTCATCAGACTTGAAATGAGATGCACTGCTTAATTGGAGAAAAATTTCTTTATACATAAGAGTAAAGGTATGATAAATTGCCAAATAGTGAATCATTTCAGAATAATATTTACCAGGATGTCTTGCATCCTCAGCAGTATAAATCAAGTCCATGATATCATATTAAGGAGATGAGAAAATGATTTTAAAATAATTGTTATGGTTTAGATCTATAACGTCACACAAAGGCTCAGGTTTCGAAGGCTTTCAGGATATGATTTGATCATGAGGGTTCTAACCTCATTGGTGGTTTGATCCATTGATATCTTAATTACTGATTGGACTATTGGGAGGCAATGGAAACTGTAGGAAGTGGGACCTAATTGAAAGGAGTAGTTTCTTTGGGGCATGCTCCTGGGAAATATATGTTTTCTCTAAACCTTCCTTCTCTCTCTCCCTCTGTTTACCTTCTGCCATGAGAGGAGTGATTTGTTCCACCATGCCCTTCCCACCAAAATGCTGTGCTTTACCACAGGCTCATAGCAATGAAGTCAGCCAACAGTGGACCAAAACTTCTGAAACTATGAGCCAAAATAAGTCTTCTTTTGAATTGCTTTTCTCAAGTATTTTGTTATGGCTTTGAAAAGCTGACCAACACAATAATTGTGTTACTGACTGAATGTAGATTTCCATCTCACAGAGGATTTTTGTATGGACATTGTGTTCTAGAATGAAATGGAAGTATGGGAGATGATGTGATCAGAGTTCTTGATGTTCTGTTTCTCTGGGGAAGCTGAACTATGAGGCAGAATTTTATTGAGTGAAGAGAATATGAATTGGGAAGAATCACACTAGCTGGATAGTCCTAATTCCTTTCTAGGAAAGCAGATGCTATTCACAGCTGTACCCAGTCTTTACTGGTGTCACACTGTAGATAAACTTCTTAAGATAAATTGGGTCATACCTTCTGTCAGGACAAAATAATTCAGACTCATTTCCCTCAACTTCTTTCTGTTGAATATAATTATACAAAAAAACATCCAAATGATCATTCTAAAAAGTATAAAAAGAAGGTGAGATGACTTGATACCCCAGGATCAGAAGAGTGGCATGGCCATATACTCCTCCCAACAGAAAGAGCTCACTCAGACTTACATTTCTGAATACCCAACATAGCAACTGAAAGTATCCCAGGTGGGCTCATTTGTCCCTAGATCCAATAAGAGTTCCTCTGACCACACCAGGGGAGGCTGATACCAGTAGCAAGGAGAATTGATTGGGAATCCTCTGATAAAAGCCAAACAAGGAGATAGTCTTTTACTGCAAATCCTAAGACTTCTCTTTTGAACCAAAAGATATTGAAGCTGGTGGGATGAATCAACAAAAATGTCCTGCCAAAAAATAGTCTTGTCTGGGAAGTTTCCTCTTCCTCGTGGAATGATACCCTGCTCTTCATGACCCAGAGAATCAGGGTGGACAGTGGGAAATAGAAAAAAGACCCACAGCAAGTGACAAGGTATAAGAAGTCTCTTTTTTCCCACAAACCCAAACCCTGGGGCAGTTGCAGAGCAACAGATAGATTCCTCCAGAACCCTCTCCTCAGATGTTCTGAAAAATCTTAGACAGTGGGAACTCCAGCAAACCCAGATAAACAACAGAGACCAAAATACTACCACTGAAAATAAATTAAACTGCCATTGGAATCATAGTCCACAAAATTAGGCCAAACATATGCTAAAACTAAAGGGAGATTGCTAAAATAAAAAGTTTAAATAAACCTAACAATCTGCTAAATAACAGACATTCAGAATGCAAAAAAAAAAAAAAAAAATTGCTCATCGTACAAAAAACAATAAAAATCACAGCTTGAATAAGGAAGGAGAATCACCTGATACCAACATTAAGATGATTAATGATATCTTAGAATTATCTGACAAACATTATGAAGTGATCATTATATAAATGTTCAAATATGCAATTAAAAATTCTTTTGGAAAAGAAAACAGACTATATTGAGAAAAAAATAGATATTTTGAAAAATTCAAAAGGAACTTCTAGAGTGGAAAAAGACAATAGGAGAAATTCAAATCTCACCAGATGGGCTCAGTAGTAGAATGGAGAGAACAGAGGGTAGAATTAGTAAACTTGAAGACAGAATAATTGGACCTACTAAATCTGAACAATTATAGAGAAAGTATTCTGGAAAACAAAATGAAACATGGGTCAGAGTTCTGTGACCCAATAGCAAATGATCCAACATTCATGAGGAAGGAAAAGATAAAGAATAAGGTTGAAATTTGAAGAAAAAATAGTCAAAAACATTCCAAAATTTGTTAAAAGTCTTAAACCCATTGACATAAGAACCCAAGAGAACCTTAAACAGGTAAACCCAATGAAATGCATGCTAGGACATTTTGAAAATTTTTAAACTGAAGATAAATAAGGAACACTTAGACCAGAGAAAAAGGACATTACCTAAAGGGGAATCCAAAATTAAATGACAGTGTATTTCTCATTTAAAATCATGAAGACAGAATGAAGTGGCACAATAGTTTTCAAATGTGAATAAGAAAGAACTGCCAAACAAATTCTTCATTAATGTTAAGTTCTGAATCCATCATATGTATAATTCAGGAATGAAGGGGAAATATAAACAATATTGAATGGAAGAGAACTTAAGATCTATCATTAGCAGATTTTCCCTTCAGGATTGCTTAAGAGAAGTTTTTTTGCAGGAATAAAATGATAAAATGAGAAGTCTTGAAGTGTTAGAAGAAGGAATAACCAAAAGAGCAGAAATATGGATACATAAATTATGATAGATACCCTCGGTATCTGCTGAGTATTTATTACAGAAACCCCCATGGATACTGAAATCAGTGACTTATCAAGTCCTTTATTTATAAAATGGCATGGTATTTGCCTACAACCTATGCACATCCTTCCACATATTCATACTTTAAAATCATATCTAGATTACTTAAAATACCTAAAACAATATGTAAATTATTATGCTGTATTGCTTTGGGACTAATGACAAGAAAAATAAGTCTGCATTTGTTCAATACAGATATAACCATCACAGACCTAATGACATTTCCAATCTGTAGTTGGTTAAATCTGCAGATACAGAACTTGTAGATACAGAGGGCTAACTGTATTTTTCCTCATGACTGTCATAAATCACATTTAACAACTACAGTCAAAACTGTATCAATCATATTATATGCAAGACAAAAATATTTAAAAATGCAGTAGGAGGGAGAGCTGGTATGTAGCCCAATGACAGACTTCTTGCCTGGCCTATTGAGGCCTGGGTGTCTGCCACAGCACCAGTAGGAAAAAAAAAAAAAAAAAAAAAAAAAAAAAAAAAAAAATGCCTACAGGGGTAATTTGTAAAAAATGTCACATGAAATAGTATTTATATAACCATCTATTGGGCCACATCCACAATGAATGCAAACAACAAACTGTTTTCAATACAGTATTTGAAAATGTCTTGGTCTTTTAAGTTTTCTGATAATGTATTTTTTGTAAGATATTAACTTGCTTACATCTACTAAACAGAACTGTTTATAAAGGGCTTTAATTTGATCATTTACTAATATCCTAATATACATTAGTCTTCAAGACTAATAGACATAATGGATTTATTATTGGCATCAGATCTACCATTTTGCTGCCACCATTATTCTCCCTCCCCCACACCACTTTACAACCCAGATTGTTAGCCCGTGAACTTCCTAGCCAGTAATTGGTCCAGATTGTTAGCCCCCAAATCTCTTTATCAGCCATTGGTCCATTGTTAGCCAGCAAAATTTGACTACTTAAGAATGGCTCCACCACCTTTCTCCATTCTCTCTCCTTCTCCCTTGCTCTCGCTCTCATGCTCTCTCTCTCTCTCTCTCTCTCTCTCTCTCTCTCTCTCTCTCTCTCTCTCTCTCTCTCTCTCTCTCTCTCTCTCCCTCTCTCCCTCTCACCCTGTGGGCAGACACTCTGCCTATTCGCTTAATAAAATCTCTTGTGTGAGTTCCCGAATCTGGAGTGATTTCTAGGTGCTTTCATTTATTCTGTAAGAAGTATAAGTAAAAAGAAAGCAGTGTGGAGATTCCTCAGAAAACTTGTAATGGATCTGCCTTTTGATCCAGTTATCCCACTCCTTGGTTTATACCCAAAGGATTTAAAATTAGCATACCACAGTAACACAGTCACATCAGTGTTTATAGCAGCTGAATTCACAATAGTTAGATTGTGGAACCAACCTAGATGTCTTTCAACAGATGAAAGGATAAAGAAACTCTTATATATACACAATGGAATATTGTTCAGTCATAAAGAAGAATATTATGGCATTTGCAGAGAAATGGATGGAATTGGAGAATATCATGCTAAGTGAAATAAACCAATCCCAAAAAGTCAAAGGCTGAATGTTTTCCCTGATAAGTAGATGACAATATATAATGGAAGTGGGGAGTGGGGGATGAAAGAAGAATAGAGGAACTTTAGATTATGGTACAGGGTAATAAGAGGGAGGATGGGGAGGGGGTATGAAAATGGTGGAATGAGACAGATATCATTATCCTATGTACGTGTATGCTTACATGAAAGATATAAATCTACATGTTGCACAATCATAGAAACGAAAAGATGTGCCCCATTTGTGTACAATGAATCAAAATGCAGTCTGGAAAAATAAAAAAAATAAATAAATTATTAACTCTTGCAAACCAAAATCAATAAATTATTCATTTTAACATTTAAAAAATGTGTAAGTTTTAAGAGTGAGAATTAAAAGTTAGGCTTCCTATTCATCCTACTATTATCGTTTGGCACTGTTCATCAGAACTTACTTTAACATTGCCATTTAGATAGTAAACTTATTCAAACAGTAGAGGTATATTTTTAACTCTTAGGCAAGCAACCGTGTCTCTGGCTCCATTTCCTGGGGGCTCCCAATGGGAGATGAAATTTCTGTCATGTCAATCACGTGGGCAGGCCGGATCCGTCCAATCACCAGTCAAGAACTGGCATAATCAAAAAGCTGCAGAAGAAGGGAAATCTTCTTTGATGATTCAGTTTGTCAAAGGCCAGTTTGTTGAGGCCTATGATTCAATCTCAGAAAATATTTCCACAAGGTTGGACACAGGAAAGGGACGAGAATATCATCTTCAATTTGTAGACATGGCTGGGCAAGATTAATTTTTTCATTTCTCCTTAGAAATACCCCATAGATATTAATGGCTATATTCTTGTGTGTTCTGTTACATCAATCATAAGTTCTGAAGTGATTAAAGTTATCTATAGCAAATTTTTGGATATGGTGGGAAAAGTGCAAATACTTAATATTTTGACTGGAAATATGGAAGACATGCATATGAAAGAATGCTGTTGATGCTTTAGAAGGATAATTTTGGAGGCAGAAAAAAATTATGGAGTAACTTCATGAGGAAAGTCCCTGTGCTCAGTAATATAATAATTCTACTGCAAAACCTAAAGACTCTGGTAATATATTCTAGCTGAATAAGCAAATAGCCCTTTATTCTTTCAGACAAACTATGCTTCATTTTCCTTCTGTTCACTTAAAGAATATCATTAGGGTCTCAGACCTCCCCCACCTCAGATTATGTTAAACTCTGATCTGTCCAAATGAGTTCCTTTTCATGTTCAAATTTCAATCATATTTTCAATTTAAATATTTTATTGCTTAATAGTATTATGACCAAGAATTTTATTAGCTTTTTTTCAGTATAGTGTGTTATTTGAGTAGTGTAATTATCCAAATGATACATATTGTTCACTACTATTAACTAGGAGAACTCAATATATCACTATTTATTTCATTGTGCTAAATGTGTACTTGTAAATAAATAACTTCAGACCTTAAAAATGTGAACTAACACAAGTTGCTTCAGGTATTTCAACTTCAAAATCAATGCCTGAATTTAAAATTTTTATTTACATTGTTCCAGATAAAAGAGATATAGTTACTTTTGCTTATATTCTAATTGTTTTGGTGTAAATTTTAATGGAAGATATATTCACATATGATTCTGCTTTTTTCTTTTGTGTAGCTATAAATAAATGGAAAAATGCGGATCATGGACTACATATTTACTTTCTCCATTCATATGCACACTACTCATTGACTTCCGCAGAACATAGACTAGTCTCCTGTACTTAGCATAGTGAGTAGTGAAAATCCTGGGTATGCTCACTTTATAGGTATGAAGAACTATTTGTATCCTACCTTTGTCTCTGTGCCACTCCCTTCCCATTCCCAAATCAGTTGGATAATGACAAAAACGGTCCTAGGCAATGCTTCTTCTGGAGAATATTTCACTTGATCTTTTAAAAGTTTGGCAGGACTTAATAACATAGTATCTGGTGTCATGGCTGTGTGTGTTCATGGTTTGAATTAAAAGGAAGGGAAAAGGTTTTTTAAGATTAGTACAAATTTATCTTAATCTCTATCATCCAATTCCACTAGCCACTAATCAACATGTTTTAGGATTTTTTTTTTTAAAACGTAAGGCAATGGATATATTATTACATTTATTTTTTTGAATAATAATATTTAATTCTCAATGAACAATTTATATGATTAGTAATTTAAAAATATCTTAAGTAACCTGGAATATTTTTGTATTTCTGCAAGTCAGCTTCTTGATGGGAGATTTTTTTCAACTTTTTTTTAAAATCACAAGTCTTCTGTTAATGTTTAGGATTTATATCATAAATTATATTTAGCCATTCTCCACTTTGCTGGTTTTAACTTTACACTGTGGGTACTTGTCTCTTAAATGTTCCAGAAAATCATCATTCTTCATTATGATTTGCTGAAGGTGAAATCCATTAAGTGAACTAAAAGTAATTTTCAAATCATAATGATTTTTCTCTGTTTTGTTCTGCTTGTCCAATTTTGTTAGAGTGTACAGTAGTAAGAGTCTAGAATTTCCTATAAGACAAATAATAAAATTAAGAAAAAATGTCAAACAGAAAAGTAATTTAAAGTTTAATAATTATCAAGTTATAAAAATTAAAAGATAAGATGAGAATATTGTTTTGACTGTGTTCAGACTTGCTCATGACCTAAACATTGCTCAGTGGACTAAAATGTAAATTCTCAAATTAATAGGAAAACTGATGTTTTTGCCTGATATTTTCCTTTATTCCTAAAGATAATGTGCCTTTTGTCTTCTGCAGAAAATATGAGAAACAGATTTCAAATAATTCATTCTAAAATACCTTTGTAATATTCTTCATGGTGGTGTTTTCAGTAAAAAAAAAAAATCAAGTTCAATTAAGTCTCAACAAAAAATACTTTTAAAGAAATTGTTTTGTTTTTATATACAAACAAAAGCATTCTTAGTCTGTAAACCTTTGTTTATGTGCACTGTAGAAAATGACAGCAACCCTGTCATTTATTTCTTCGCTATTCAACCTGCCAATTCAGATACTAATAAGCATCATTTAGCATTAGACTGACTTAAACTAAATTACACCAACTATAATTTCATATGAAAGGTAGTACAAGTTCAGTGAAGAATAATTATATTAGTAAATAAACACCATAAATTGATGAATTAATGTAAACATCAATTTGAAAACATTTTTATTATGTTTTTCATTAAAAATTATAGAATAATACAATAAATGATAATTCAATTATAATGGCATATGGAGAGTAATGATGTAATTTTAAAGCATATTGTAAGGTTTTCGAACAGTCATTTATTTAGCTTTACCTTAACCCAATGTTTATTTGGCACAAGTTTACCCATAGTTTAAATGATGTAACCTTTTCATCATGTAGAACATTGGGCTTGTATAGCTAATTTAGATTTCCAATTTTAGTCATCAAGAGTCTTGGTGATTCTTATACGTGTATTATTGAAATGGACTCTTCATAATCCAGTGACTACTTGCAGTTCCCTGTTTGGTGCCTTCTATCACTGTCTGTGGAGCCTTTATGTTGTCTGTTCTACATAAGTTGAGTGTCGTGCACCACAACCCTCTTCTTAGACTTTGGAGGCAATCCGAGTGTCCCTTTCCCATCAGTGGAAACAGCACACTGCAATGCTTTGGTGATCTGTCTGTTTCACCTCTAGTCTGAGCTACATAGACGTGACAGTGTGATAAGAATTGGAACATAACAACGACACCATAAAACTTACAGAATGACTATGAGAAATAAATGCTTCAGAATGTTGCTGAACCTCTTCATTTTCCACAAGGTGAGTGAAATCTTCAACCTTACAAATACACGTTAATTTGGAAAAAGAAAAGAAGTTACCATTATTGATATTATGTAGCCATGTTCTAGGAAGGAGCCAGGTTCTTTTCATATAATACCAGAGAAAACATCATCAATAATTCTAAACTCCTTCTTTGATACGTGAATATTGGGTAATAATCTCAATAAAATTGACTTGACATCACCCCTTTCCTAACCTTATTCTTATAGTCTAATCTCTAAGAATCCTCCCCATACTTGTAAGGTTAAGGACAAAAATAAGATCATTAAAATTTGATAACAGAAACTTACAAATCAAATGTTCTTTAGATAATTTATATGTTTTGAAAATGATTTCCATTCAAGACAGTCAATGAGTTCATGTAATTTGTTTATGTTGTTTTTATTTACATATAAATTTGTGATCTCCATATTTCCTATCCCTTGTCAGGTTTTAATTTTTACAAAAAGGCAGATCTTTTTTTTATTTGTTTGCCAATTTCAATAATTTTGGTTTTATTCAAAGTGAATCTATAAACCCACAATTAGTTGTTACTGACTTTTCTATGTGGTAATAAATTTTTGGTCCAGTTGCATGCTCTTAGCTGTTTTGATCAGCAGCACATTAACACCTACAAATTTATAAACTGAATAGCTTTCCAGATACATTATGAGACATCCAAGCAAAGCAACATGTGTAACTCATGAACTGAAGAGGTTATGATCTGGATGGGGTTTGTTTGGCAGAACACATTAATCAGGAAAAGTAAATAACTTCTACTCTATAGCTATCTCTCAAAACAAACAAGCAGGCAAATAAACAAAGCTTGATGAGTCACTTTCTAATTCCTATATGTTTATGCTGATGTTTAACTCTACAGATAGTATAGGACTCTTTCACAGTGTTATGGCTGCAGTAAATATTTAGAATTATAAAACTACAGAGTGAAAGAAAGATGGGTTTAGCTGTCTCATTTTCCTTCAGTCTTGCATAAAAGAGAAGTTCCATGATTAGTTTATAGACTTTTTATCTGTAAATAAAAAGTTAAACATTAAAGTTAAAGATTAAAACAGCATGTTAGCTTGGTCAAAGTCTAAGATGCACTTCCAGCCTGTAGCATATTTCTTCTTCAGAGCATTCATAAATATACTTTGAAATTAGTATAGAGAGATTCAGCTCTTTATATGATGTCTCCATCATAAAGAAGCACATCTAATCCTCAATAGGCTCTTCAAGGTCATTTTTTTGATTCTCAGACAGAACGTTGTTTTGAAAGTCTGAATGATGACTTAGTGAAACCACATCTTACTGTTTTCAGAGTGATGGCAGGCTCCTGCTCCTCCTATAAATATGTTAGCACTCGATGAAAAATGGAAAAACAGAGGGATAGATATATAAATGCACTACTTATAACAAATGTCACACATGGTTTCCAAATGGATTTTTCATAGAGCATAAAATTATATGAAAGCTGCTTCCAAAATGTTTGAAATTATTACTTGGGCTTCGATGCCAGCTCAACAGATTATAGTTTGAAAAATAATTAGTTTGCATCTTAATTCCTTACCTTTTTTTGGAATTGATAATCGTGATTCAGGATTTTAACAAATGGAACTATGTTTAGATGAAAAAAATGTCTCAACTGAAGACTCTTGGAGAATAGCTACAAAAAAAGAAGAAAAAAACAAATCAAACTTTAAAAATAATCCTCCTTCTAATATGCTATTTCTTAATCTGAAAGAGCCAAAATTCCTCTATATATTTGTAGCCCAAGTCTTTTACAATTACTCTCAAAGTGGTGGTTTTTATTTACAAGAATAAGAAGCAAATGGAGATAGCTGTAATGATTTTATTATTAAATCATCAAAATAATATTTATTTATTAATTTGGGACTCATCTCCAGAATTAGAAGTAAGCTAGAGATGGTAGACTTCTCAATCAGTGAAAAATATTAATTCATATAACAGCATCATGACTAAAGATCACATGAGAGAGTTGGCAAATTATATTACAGATTACAAGAGCATTTAAAACTTTTTTCTCCTGTGAAAATTGTTTATCATCACATTTCTGTTTCTCTAATTGTGTTTATATGTGGAAAGTGCTGAAGAGAAGGAGAGAAGTAGATTTAATGTCTTGGACCAATTCTATAAGCCTAGTACCTAGTCTTTAAAATGTGCTCAGTCAGTGCAGTTCACAATGGCCAAATTGTGAATCCAGCCTAGGTGTCCATCAGTGGATCAATGGATAATGAAAATGTAGTGGGTACATACAATGGAGATTTATGCAGTGTGTACACACAATGGAGATAATTAATTATGGCAGCCATAAATTAGAACGAAATTATGTCATGTGCAGGAAAATGGATGGAACTTGAGAATATTATGATAAATGAAATAAACCTAACTCATGAAGTCAAGTGTTATATGTTTTCTCTCAATTGTAGAAGTTAGCGATAAAGAAAGGAAGAAAATAAATAAAAGCAGGAGGTGGAGGGGAATCTCATGAAAATAGAAGGGAGAAGAGGAGAGTAGAGGAAGGAAACCAGGGAAAGGGAGAAGAAAAAAGAAAGGGTAGGTACTAGAGAATGAAATTAACCAAATTATATTGTATGTTGAATAGGTAAAAATGAATCTCACTAATATGTATAATTATAATGCATAAATAAAAATTAAAAAATAGTTTTTTTAAAAAATGTGCCAACTGTCAGCTATTGATTCTCATTGGAAAGATAGAAAAGTCAAAATTGGAAAGTCTGTGAGTACCAAGTCACAAATGTGGTCATTTCAGTTCAAACTGAGGAGAGTTAGTAAAGGACTTTTTGTGCCTTTGCAAAGATAATGTGTATTCAGAGGGAGGGTCACTTTTCTGTGATTGTGGATATTTCTATTCTTCTTTTAAACATTTAATACTTATAATAACACTTAAACCAGTATCACAAATAGGGCATGCAATATATATTTGCTACAAATCTCTTTGTGTATTACTTTACAATTTTATGGATGAATGGTATTTTATAGGTTTCAGAATATGTTAAAGTCATTTAGAAAATGTTTTCATTTTCTTTGCCTTGAAGTTAATATGTTTTCTGCATGCTATTTACCTTGTGTTATCCTCTTCCTAACCTTCTTTCCAATTTATCACTTATCTTTATGCATATTTTTGCTTAAGCACTCTTTACTGAAAGGATACTCTGGAAGGAAAATAATATAAACATCTTTAAAAAAAATCTCTCTTCTCTCCCTGTATAAAACAGGTGTAGAGAAGGAATGGGGTAATAAGGGAAGTCTGTTAGGGGGTGAATTACTTGCATTTATATGTCTTTCTTTTATCTACATACCATTTATAGTATTATCTTGCAGTGTAATCATTTTGACTTTGGAACTCATGGTTTTTGTTTTTGAAATGACATTAAATTTTAAGCACCTCTGCATAGCATTTTTACCTTCTGTTAGCATTTTGAGAAGGCTGAAAAGATGTTATTTGCGCTTGGTCATTTCGAACTCACTGAGTTAAGAACTGAGCTGTCAGAAAGAAAAAGGAAAATGTTGAAAATGATCTCTTATCCTGTGCTTTTCTGGAGACCCAAAGCGTATAGCATTTTAAACAAAACAAATACCATCCACTGCAGAGTCTCACTTTCCTCCTGTTCAACAGGAATCAAGTACAAATAACTGCATATTAAATAATGTCAGATCCCTTAGAACAATAACTCTGCAGAATGCTCTCTTGTACCTCTGAAGGCACAATAGAAAAGAGTAAAAGGAGCGCAAAGACTTGTGGACCTGGGCAGATTCACCAGATGCCATTTTCCCTCCTCATAATTTTATCAAGTTAAAATAAAAGCAAAATTTGGAGTCAAGAGTTATGGAACTGAACAGAGTACACAAAGTTCTGGTAAAATTCTCTTTTCACTCCTCTAGGTTTAAATAGTTCTCCAGCCACTATGGAGCTGCCTGGTTTCATAATGGTGATCAAAGTTTTAATTTTGTTTGATACATGAAAGCCCTACCTCAGGCCAGTAGAGAGGTAACTATTAAAATGAACTCTGCTTAAGTAAAGGATTTTCTTTTTTGTTGGTGCAAAGTTGTAAATAAATGATTAAAAAAAAAAAAA